>NC_056725.1:840993579-841303579 GCF_019279795.1 Protopterus annectens | reverse complement strand
ACCACAGAAATAAAAGATGCCCTTCCTCTGGAGACCAGATCGAATTTATTATAAGTAATAAAGGTATGGGGAGCAGCCCAAGTAACTGCTGCATAAATGTCTTCCATGGATACACTGTACTGAAAAACTGAGGAAGGTGCCATGGATCTGGTGGAGTGTGCTCGAACAGGTTTTGTCACAGCAAAGCCTAATTTGTTATACACAAAGGAAATGCAATTTGTTATCCATCTATACAGCGTAACTTTGTTAACTGGTTTACCCAATGTTGGTTCTGCATATGAAACAAACAACTGATCAGACTTCCTGATGTTTTTAGTCCTATGTAAATAAAAACATAACTGTCTATGAACATGCAATAAATGTAATACTTATTCACCTTTGTTAGAAAATTTGGGAATGAATAACAGCAAATTAATTGATTGATTTATACTGAATTCTGGCACCATCTTTGGAAGAAATAATGGGTTCATATGTAAGGTAACTGTCTTTATGAAAAATCAAGTACAGAGGTTTTGAGCACAATGCCTGCATCTCAGAAATTCTTCTGACCAAGGTAATTGCTATAAGAAAATTGTCCTCCTTGAAAGATATTTGAGTTTGCATGCAGCTGAGGGTTCAAAGAGGGATTGTATAAGAGACTGCAGCACAAGGTTTAGGTCCCAAGGAGGGGTAGGATCTTTAAAAGCTGGCCTTAAGAGTAGAGTGCCTTTCAGAAATGCTTTGCTCAACTTATGGGATGCTAGAGAAGAACGATCTATTCCAGTATGAAAATTTGAAATCGCTGCTACTTGCACTTTAACAGTAGAATAACTAGCCCCCCTCTTCAAAAAGATGTGCTAGAAATGCCACAATGTATTGAATGGGGGCTGAGAAAGGTTTACTATTATTTCTTTGAGTCCAAAAACAAATCTCTTCTATTTGCTGGAGTATAGTTTTCAGCTGGAAGGTCTATGGGAGGACAAAAGAATATAACAGACAGGAGAAGACAGCATAGCTTGTCTGGTTACTAATGGATTTGGAAGAACCAGGCGGCGAGCCTGAGATTCACTATGTCTGGATGTATCATGCCTGTTGGGTGAGACAGAAGGTCCGGAGTTGGATCCAGAAACCAAGGTGGCTGAATCAGATGAGGCCAAAGTAAGGGAAACCAAATTTGTTGAGGCTAATGAGGGGGAAATGAGGGTGACTTTGTTCTTCAACCTTGCAGCTTTCTGAAGAAATTTGGGAATTAATGGACTGGGAGGATATGCGGAAAAGGGAGATTTGGGAGGGCAACTGTAAAGTAGAGTCCCTCGGGGATTCCCTTTGTGGGAGGATTTGAGCAAAGTAGCTGCTGGACTTCCCCAGAATGTGCACTGCTAAAAGAAAGTGGTTGGAAGAGAGCGCCCACTGCCACACTCAGAGCTTCTTGACACAATGGGTAGGATTTGGTTTCTCCCTGTTTGTTGATGTACCAGACGACAGACATGTTGTCCAACTGTACTGGAATTTTCCCCAAAGGGATAACATTATGAAATGCTTTCAATGCTAACAGCACTGCTCTCATCTCTAGAACACTGATGTGCAAACTGGCCTCCTCGGGGGACCAGGTGCCTTGGACTGTCTTTCCCCCACCATAATTGGGAAGTGTGCATGGTCACTATGGCCTTGGGCTGAGGATAAATGAATGGACGACCTGAATGAATCCACCATTTTAGATCTCTCTTGCAACTGTGAATGACTCTTATCTTGTAAGACAAAGGCTGATAAAGAATCTACCACTGAGCAAGTAACATCGATTGAATAATTCTCATATAAAACCTGGCAAGTGGTACTAACGTTATTGTTTCTGCCCTTGATCCCAGAGCCTGAAGGGCTGTAATCGAGTTGCTGCAGATTATATTTTTGACTTGCAATCTTATAGTCTGATCTCTCAGTAATGGAAGGGAAACAATGGTTTGCTCCTATAAACTCGAAACTCTGAGTCGGCTGCAGATGAAGATTTGTCGTAGTTTATGTTTATACACAGAAGAGAGCAAGTCTGGAGAGCCTAGTCTCTTGCACATATGAACTGATGCTTGGTCAAAACAGTAATGAGACAGTTGTCCAGATATGGAAACACTTAGAATCCTTGCAGTCTCAGGTGAGCTGCTACTACTGCCATGCACTTGGTGAACATCTTGGGGACTGTGATGAGTTCAAAGTGCACTGCTCTAAACTGAGAGTGACTGGCTTCCAGCTGGAAGCTTAAGTACCTTCTGGACCATCTGTTCATCTTTATGTGATAGTACACTTCCTGAAGGTCTACAGAGCACATCTAGTCATCCTTGCCAACAAAGGGGAAAATGGTCTGAACCACAACAATCTGAAACTTGGTTTTCAAACTGTCCTGTTTAGTTTGGAGAGGTCCAGGATTGGTCTGAAGTCCCATTTTCTTTGGCACTAAAAAGAACCTTGTGTTAAGTTCTGGATTCCATCTGGTTTGGCAGGACCTTTTGGATGACTTTTTCTAGCAGCTTTTGCATTTGAATTGCTGCTTCTTACCTCTGCCTGGGTGGCACATCAGGGATTTTTCTAGAAATTACGGGAGAAAAGGAAAAAGCTATAATATAGCCTCTGGAAATATCTTCTGTACCCAAGTATCTTTTGTTATATTTAGCCAGGCTCTTTGGTGCAGGGATATTCATCCCCTGACTGTCTCGAGTGATGGACAATTGGGCCCTCCTTTCAGGAGCACTGGTAAGGCTCGTCAAAGAACGATTCTTTGGAACACTAGTTCTGTGGGTCACCTCTGTCATGGGGGCATCTTCGTCCACTAGAGTTCCCTACTGTGCCTCTGGGAGGAATCTCCTCCATGTGTGTCTTGAAAAGGACCCACAGACTTCTTGAGCCACATTTTTTGACCATCTTGTTGATTCCTGGAAAAGGTTCTTCGAGGAGTTGAAAAAAGCATGCCCATGGCAGACAGGGTCTTTACATCTTTTCCACACCTGGACAGAGTGTCTTTTACTTTGGGGTCAAATAAAGGAATAATGTTAAAAGAAGCATTGACGAAAGAACACTTGAAAGGCTCCACAAACTCAGAGGCCCATCCAAGTGTGTCTCCTTATGGAGATGCCTAAACCCGCTGCCCTTGAGGTTCCTTCCGCTACACGTGAGATCAACCTCATGGATGAATTGGATATGGACTGTAGGACTGACACCTGAGAAGTAACAGAGGCCTGAACTTAATCAGAAACAGCACCAGATAAGGTTATTTGATAACTCCTGGATCAAATCCCTCTGTAGTCTAGTAAAGTGTGCCAAATAGTTCAGAGATCTCAAGGCGAACACCTCTGAAGCATAGACATGTTTCCCAAATCTGTCCATCGCCTGCAACTCCCTGCTGGGGGAATAGACATTGGAACTTTCCTTGGCTAGTTCCTTCTTGGTGGCTGCTGCAATGACCATGGCATCAAAAGGAACTCCCTTCCCCCAAAATTGTCTATCTGCAGGTGGTGCCATTTTCCTATCTGGTCTGCGAGAAATGGGCTATATGGTGTCAGGGTCCTCCACGCCAGCCATGAGATCAAGTCAATGAGCTCACTGGTAGACAGAGTCACCCAGGAGGTAGAGGGTCCAGTACCAAAAGCCTCCAGGACAACAGATTCCTTAGAACTAGGGCCAGTGGATGTCCAACCACCTCTCTGATTAAGGATTTATAAGATGTCTCCAAAGGAGACATCTTCAGGAGGTGATCGTGGGACTCTTTGCCTTCATTGAAATCTGTGTCTTCAGTGATGGACTTCTCCTGGGAGTGTAAGTATTTCTTCTTACATGTTTTCTTCTTCGGGACCTCCTCAGTCGGGTGCTCTGGAGAGGTATCAGAAGAGGAGATTACAATTCCCTGGACGAGAGTCTGGGATTTTGGTACTGGCTGTCCCTGTGGAAGCAGATGGTGAAGCTCTGAGCGCTGAGACATCAAGGCAGAGGACTTAGGACCTGAGGGTGATGGATCCATTAGAAGTGCCCAGGCAGAAAATACTCGCTTCACAGCCCTGAAGGCATAGCAGCTCGGACACACAGAGGCTCCTGGATATGAGAAGACAAGCTTCTGAATCATAGGCCAATCCTGCTCCGAGGGCAAAACCCCTGAGGTGGAAGCCGGAACTGAGCTATCCAGTGCTGAGGCGCCGAGGTGCAGAGATGGCTCCAAAAGCCTCAGAGTCGAATGTAACATCTTGGATCTGATAGGTAGACTACAGCTTTGAGAGCTCTCTGAATCGAATGGGACCACAGTTCTCAGAGATGATGTTGAATTTTATCCGTGGATCCAAGCAAGACAGATCTGGACGACTCGAATCCAAACACTTTGAAGCTACAGGAGTCAGAAGAGAAATTTGTAATGGAGGAGTAGTAGATTTGCGGATCTCGACCCATAGGGGTAAGAGCCAAAGGAACATTAATCTGACTTTGTGCGAAGAGAAACTTCTTTACCAGTGTCTCCACATCTTCTTCTCTAACGCTTTTGGAAGAGCGAGTGGAGAATATGGATGGAGACCTGGGTCCTTCTAGGAACGGAGAAGGTACCCTGTCAGGAACCAGAAGCTGTGATAAAGAGTATCTTATTCTGGGTAGAAATTTGGTAGTATGAAGGTCAGATTCGGATAGCATCGGATCCGACAATGCTGGATTCAAGAGTTTCGACTTCACAGGATCTGAATGAGGTAGTGTCGGATCAGATAATTTTTCTTTAGCAGGATCTTGAACTTTTGCCTTTTTGGATCCGGGGTTGAGACCAGGTCCTTATGAGACCTCTTCCTTGATGAGTCTGAGCTGAGGAGGACGAAGATGGCTTAGGAGAAGATTTTTTTTTTAACATTAGAAGTTTTCGATTTCGAGGAAGAAGAACACTTTGATACAGTTTCCCCAAAAGAAGGAAGAAAAGACCTTTTATGATAAGCTTATTTTTTGCGTTCCACTAATGCACGAGGATTAAAACTATGACAAACTGAGCACTCATCTTGTAAATGGAGGGGACCCAAACAGTAGACACAAAGTGTCTGGGCATCAGAAATTGACAGCTTGTGCCCATACTTTTAAAACCTGCTGGTTTATCTGCCATTAATGACATCCTAAGACAGAAAAGGAAAGCTTTTATTTATTTCTAAACAGGGAAATAAGCGAAAAGAGAAAAACAGCATCATAGGGGGAAGGGAAATACTAACAATAGTATCTAAGAGGTACAGATAAAATTGTACAATGGAAGAAACAGAAAATTTATAGATGAAGGTAAGGGATAGTAATATAAAAAGTTTTTGAAGAAAAAATAGAATTATACAACACTTATCTCAACAGCGCTCAAGAGAGATGAAAGACCATGTCTTTTGCTTGAAGTGGCAAATGAGATCTGAGGTAACTGGGGTTGGTGCATTATGGGTAAGGGTGAATCTTGAGAATTTTTCGTTACCAAGAGCTTTAGCAACAGCCGAGTCGGATCCCAACCCATCAGTTATAGTTGAGGACAGAATGAAAACTGACATCATCAGATTACACGTTTCACTTTCCTGAACTCAAGAACACATTTTGGATATAATCTGAATTCAGCATACATGCATCTAGGGAGTGAAAGGTTTTATCCCCTAGTATGGAAATAAGGAAATAGACTGGTTTCAGGACAATTCTGAACCTACATTAGGAAGAATCAAGATACTGGCTCTAATAGACACCACATCCCAGTAAAAGACTAAATATGGGGATGTTACTAAGAGGGTCCCCTCAACAGAGTCACCAGCAGCCAGTCATCGAGAAATCTAAATACAAGGTCTTTCTGCAAGCTCCATCAAGGAACCTCTTGTATGGACCTCAGACACACATTTGTCAGTAACCATTTGCAACGTCTAAGGACACAATCCAAGCACCTCGCAGAAGCATGGAAAACTGTTATCCAAAATCCATGCTCTGCAAAACGTCTATGATTTAAGTCAGTATGAAAGTCTCCTGCCCTCTGTAGGAATAATAAAAAAAAATAGGAGTAAATCAGGCATTGTTCCAAATGAGACAAAGTCTTTTAAAGCCCTTTGAGGACAAGGTCTAGGTCTGTTCCAAGAGCTCTGCACAGACAGTTTGGTTACAGGACACAGCTCTTTCTAAGGAGATCTACAAGCTCCAAGCTGAAACCATGAGTGACTGTGCGGCAAAGAACAACTGTGTGAAAGTACTTCATAAACCACAGTTGTATTTCAGAAAACTTGCTGAAACAGAAGATAATGGAGGAAAGGTCACTGTAACAGTAGACCATACTACATGAGTTTACCCACTGCATGTGTCTTCTTTCCCAGGAAGACATTTCTCCCAGATGCACCTAGGTACTTATGGAGATCAAAAGTGGTCTGGTGCCAACATGTCACTGAACCGTATTTGGCAAGTGAGCCACCCATACAAAAAACACAGCTACCAGAAGCATTCATTTTTTTATGCCTCACTGGGTGCTCACATGGATATATTACTTCAGTAAGCTCCTGCTTTCAAACAACTAATTATTGCAAAAATAAAATAATTAGTTCTAGAAAACCAGGGAGCAGTGTACAGTTACTGTTATAGTGAACTCTCAACAGACTACAGCTGTATTAAGCATTCTTACAACTCTTCTACAGGGGAGGGTTACTTAACAGCAAATCAGATTCCCAAAGAGTTATATCATATTCAGGGGAGGTGGGCAACTGCAGGATTACCTTTAGCACATGAATGTCCAAACCTGCCCAGTGGTTGGTCTGTGCAATTAAATTGCTGTACTGCCTGCAAGCAATAATGCCAATAGGGTGATTGGCACTGTGTAAATAATGCATGTTCAGGAGTGTTCTGAGGCCTGACACTGCAGGCGGAGGGCTTCTGCACCCCCGGAAGGGCGTATCTATACATAAAACACACCCTTTTGGGCATTATTGCTTGTATACAGTACAACAGTTCAAATGCAAAGTCCAGCCAGTGGACAAGTTTGGACATGACTGAGCTACCGAGAATGGACGATGTTAAATTGTTTTGCAGTTTTGTATTACTATATATAAATATTTTTAATATTTGATGTGAAATATTTCCTCCATCTAATGTTTCAGAATTGTTGTACATATAATTATTTTTGGTGGAAGTATTTTACATCCAAAATATAGTAATTTAAATATTTAATGTCCACACACACAGCAACATTAAGTACTTGATTAGTGAACACAGTCAGATGTGTCATGTAAAAAATAAATATACAAGGCATTGCAACTCTGCCCCCCTCTCCCCCCCATTTACAATCCTTGACTTTGCACTACAAGATAGAGCTGCTTTAACAAATTATCTCCGGAAAAATGAAGATTAAAGTCAGTAAGTAATGCTACACATAAAAGTTTAACACATCCAAAGTTAATGAACTGCCATTTCTGTCCTTCTTTCGCTCATTCACTCTTTTTCCATCTCTCTCTCACACACAAAGGATTAAAGTCATTCAAATATGACAGACTTAAAAGTCTACTTCTTTTCTTAATGTTCCTTACAGACAGCATGTTGCAGTCCATGCTAAATCTGTCACTCACTGTCTGCATCTCTCACATGCACGTGAGCAGACACATGCAGACAACTGCAGAAATGTAGGCATATACAAATGCACAGGATTTTCTTTCCTTTAAAATATTGATTTTTAATTTCATTTTAAGCTCATTAAACAGCAAAGTGCTATTTAGCAAATATAAAATAATGGTGGTCTTTAGCTTTTTTACAGCACCACTTAATACGCTGCCATGAAGCAGAGGTCTTCATTTTTCAGCGGGTATTACCTGTACATCAACTCCCTGGTGGACAATATTCGTTCTCCAGCTAGGATGGATATGGACAGGTCACCCATTCTCTAAGAAGGTGTGAGCAATAAACCATGTGGCATCTTCTAAAATGTCTTCTGTAGAAACATTTCTGAAATGTGCTGCAGATATTGCAACTAGTGGAATAAGCTCTTATTGTGTACAGCAGATATTTACTGTAACTGTCAGCACAAAATTCAATACAGTGGACTAACCAAATTGTTAGAACAGAATTCAATACAGTGGACTAACCATTTAAAAAGACTGTGTTTACTGCCTTTGCAGGTGGTCTTTTTGTAGCCCTGAAAAGCCGAAATAACTGGCTGGTGTTTTTAAAATCATTCATGAACAGTATCCTGGTTAGCTCTAGACATCCAGCAAGTAAAAAGTGATCTACAGCATACCAGCACGTTTGAATAAAAGCTAGAAGTTGAAGAGACTAAGCCAGAGACACTGGTGAAACTACTCTGAGTGGAAGACACAGTCACCATCAGCAACAGTCTTTCACTGTGAAGTATGAAGTAAGGTCTGGACTGGATCAATGTGCATTGCTGCATTCAAAGTCGGTGTTGAAACGTTTTTTTTCTATCTTTCTAAGAAGGAAGTTTTCAGATGTAACTGTTCAGCTCAGACAGAAAAACTCTTGACCTTAATGAATATAAGGAGCTTTTGTATGGTTTTGAGTGATATCAACTGAACCATTCCTCTCAACCATCCCGAATTACTCGGTTTTTACCGTGTTTTGGGGTCCCAATAATGGGGTGCCACGATTCCCGAGTGGCACCCCTTCATTTCCGATTTTTTTCATCTATTTTTAACACTTTTTAATTTCCGCGCTTTTGGAGCTGACGTCATCATGTGCGCGATGACGTCAGCTCCATCAGCCTGTCGGAATTAAGCTTCAAGGGACGTGCAGACATACGCGCGTCTGTTTGAATACTGGGACTCATTATCAACTGTTGTGAATACTGCCATTGGGTCTGGAGTTCGTATTCGTTATGGATTCGTTTAAGAAACTGGGACTGTTTGAATACTACCATCCGGAGTTCATAAGAGACTGGGACTGTTTAAATACTGCCGTTGGGATCTGGAGTTTATGTAAGATGCTGCCGTTGGGTCCGAGCAGTTCATTATGGAGCTATTTTGAGCCAGGACGATATCTGCAGCTGCCTAAAGGTAGTGTGGGTGTGTGATATAGAAGAAAGGTTTGTGGATGGTTGCAGTTGCTCATAGGGTCACAAAAGGAAACAGAAGTGACTTGCAAATGTGGATGGATAAGGGACAAAAAAGCGATGTAGCACTGGTTTCCTCTATACAAATTTTCTCTGTGATGGTTACGGCAGGGGCAAATAGTTTTCATCCCAGCATTTTCTTTGCCATAAATGTGTAATGGGTTATTTGTTCTATATTTCTGATGCTGTTATTTTTAAGATTCCTACTTTTTTTGTGTGCTTTTAATAGTTCAGTAAGTCTTACTGGGGCAGGATTATTAAGTAAAAAGAAACTAAAGTCATATGGTCGCTTTTATCTATGGTAACTTTTTTTTAAGACAGAACTTGAGGCTACTGTAGGTAAAGTAGCAGGCTATATTTGCAATTTCTCTGATGGGACCACTAAAATGGGTTACTTGAAGACCTGCACACATGATAGACATGACTTCTTATGGAAGAGTATATCTAGTAAATGCAGTAGCAACAAATCCTTGCAGTAGTATAAATAAAAGGCATAATAGTGTGACAATATCCATCCATCCCCAACCTGTTTTTTCCCATTTTTTTTGCTCATGGTGTTAGGGTATCACTTTGACAATTATCTGCCAATGTTCTCACAGCCAGGTGTGTGTGTGTGTGTTGGGCGGCTAAACTCACATGTAATTCAATCGTATCAGACTTTTTTTTTTAGGAATAAATTAAAATCACTACAGTCATAGCTGTGGCATAAAGAAGCCTGCTTATAATTCATTTCATGTGGCTGTTTAACATAAAAGAACGTTTTAAAACCGATGAAAAACAGACATTTCTGTGTGCACTGCATAGAGATAGGGGATTGAAAACCATTAGGAGCAACTATATATGTGATGACAACACTAGTAAGGCAGCAGCAGAACTGGTATGTTACCACATGCCAAGCAGGCAAATAATGCACAGTACATACATAACTTGTGAATTTATTTCTCATATTTTTGCTCTGCTCCTCATTAAATCTGTGGTTTTAAGGATTTTTGTTGCAAAGCACTGAATGAATTCACTAAATAATGATGGGCATTTGAATTTTAGACTTCATATTCTTCAGAAAATAAATGGTAACACAAAACCTTTTATTCTAGCAAATTTCAAAGTTTATAAGATTAGTTAAGTATTTGAAACCTGTCCTTATTTGGACTCTGTATTCCCCATTATTGGCTTTGTCTGGGTTTTTTGTGCTAAGACGTTGACAGCTATGGTGAGAAATGACAATTGAATTCTGTTCTGTATTCACCCATTATTGGCTTTGTCTGGGTATTTTGTGCTAAGAGGTTGACAGCTATGTTGAGAAGTGAGAATTGGATTCACTAAATGATAGCCATTTAAGTTTCAGTCTAACTGTCTTTCAAGAAGCTGATGATATGGCATAGGGGTATGTTCTGACTGTAGTGCACAGGGTCCTGGGTCAGTCTTGACAGTGAAATGCATGGTGGCAGCATGTTTTATTCTAGCAACTTTCCAACATTATACAAACAATGATTAAAATGTGTCTCTGGTTTTTGCCCTTTTGCCCCCCCCCCCCAATAATGGCAAGATGCCAATGGCTTACACTACTGTCGTTCTATTTATATATTTACACTTTTATGATGGAAATGTTCTTAACTGGGCAGTTTTGTGGAAAAATGTTCAAACTATAAATTTAAAATGTGCTCTAACTCAAGTCTAACAAGTGTGCTGTATTATACAAGGAATATAATTTAATAAAGTCTGGAAGGTGTATCAAAGAATGCATGTATGTTTCTTGTTTTGTGTGCAAGGGACCTATGATTTGAAAACAGCCCAAAGGTAATCTTTATCCACCACTGGCCTGATGCATTTTCTTTGGATGTGGTGTGGGTTTCAATGCTGTTTTAATGAATGTGAGTTTCAAGGGCAGAGAAGTTTTAATGCCAAGTCTATTTTCATTGTGAGACAGTATTGCTTTGTTTAGCAGATATTTGTAGAAGTAAGCAGTATGCACACATTAGTGTTTATGGTAATTGGGGTGAAATAGCCAGGTAATGGGACACTGGAATGGCTGCAGGAGACTCTGGTGCCATATTTTAGTTGTCTGTTTTTCAGTTTGCGTTTGAAAGTTGTTATCCCACAATTCATTGGAGTGGGCGAGCTTATGTAATTGTGTATGCAAATTTTATGTTAATCAGCATACAGATTTGTACCTATTTTTCACGGGCCTTGTCCAGATTTTTGATGATTCCAGGTTGAGAGGTATGGACTGAACCATCATTTGAAGGGCTAGATTTACTTGAGGGGGAGTGAATGCAGCAACTTACCCTTCTGCCTCCTGAATAAATTCTAATGCATAACCTTACTGAAATGTATGTAATAGCTATATGTCTGTACTAATCTACTGCCAGGCAGATGACCAAAGAACTTTCCTGCTAGTGACACTGGGAAAGGGGTAAAAGGAGTACAGCAACAGCTTAAGAATTCCAGTTGTAGCTGTCCTTTCCAAATGAACTACAGTTGTAGACAACTACTTTCTTTTGTGCTGTTTATGTTGAAATGCTAAGGAGGATTTCCTTTCAAACTAAAGCTTTCTTTCCTTAAAGGACAACAATGGGATTCTATTATTAAATGCTCAATTTCCCTGTCTTTTTTACTCCCTATTTACTGTTCCTGCTATGACTAAACAATACAGCAAATATTTTAATTTGACTGTTTCTCTCCACTAAAACAGTACCTTATTGTACTGTGATGGTTTCACTTTCAAAAAACTTTTTCCCCGCCCTTGCTGCAGTCTCCAATTCACTGATGTCATCAAGGCCACTGAGTAAAGGTAGCTTCTGGCCATTTCTCTTCTCAAACGGACATCACACATAGCATCCTAATAACCCACCCATGCTGTGAAGTCACAAAGTACAGTTGTGTACACTTACCATAAATGTAGATGTTCGAGTGTATTCACTGTTGCAGTCATTACATTTGGGTAAATCTGCTGGCAGGTTGCCCTCAGTCGGCCTGAATTCCAAAGTCTTGGGTCCTGCGTTGGTTGCTGTCTCCTCTTCCATGATGTCAGGTCGTCAAGGGTATAAAACAAGCAGCCAACACCATTTTCTTTACTTTTTATTGCCCCAGATGTCAGGTGCCCCCAAAAAGGTAGCAAAAATATATATATACATGCATCAATATAAATTTTACCTTCATCTACAAGCAAATACACTACATAGGTTGTAGAAGATAGAGAAGGAAAGATAAACTCCAGAATGAAAGGGGGTGGGTAACCTGGACTGCAACAGTGAATACACTCGAACATCTACATTTATGGTAAGTGTTCACAACTGCACTATGTTCTTCGTGTTTCACTGTTGCAGTCATTACATTTGGGTAGAATCCCAAAGCTATGGTTGGGAGGATGGAGATAAACAGCATTAGGTGCGGCTATAAGGCCCTGCATAACTGCAGTGGCAAAGCCTGCCCTGGACTTAGAGTAAAGAGGCAAATGATAATGCTTTGCAAAAGTGTGAACAGAACTCCAAGTAGCAGCCTCTAGAATGTCTTTGGTTGGTACTCCTCTGAGAAAGGCTGCTGAAGTAACTGCAGCTCTGGTAGAATGAGACCTAATGCCCTTGGGCACAGGTTTACCATGGTGCAAGTAGCAGAAACGAATGCAGTGGCTTATCCACTTTGAAATGGTCTGCTTTGAAATAGCCTTTCCTTCTGATCCTGCAGCATATGTCACTAGTAATTGCTCGTTTTTTCTTAGAGCTTTAGTCTTGCTCAAGTAGAATCTTAGCTGTCTATGTACGTCCAAGGAATGCAGAATTCTCTCCCCCTTGTTCTGCAGATTTGAATAAAAGGTTGGCAGATGAATAGTTTGGTTAAGAGCCACACTGGAAACCACCTTAGGCATAAATGTTGGATTTGTCCTCAGAGACACCCTGCCTGGGTAAAATATGATAAAAGGCTCCACAGCCATGAGGGCCTGTAGCTCTGAGACTCTTCTTGCTGAAGTAGTTGCTAGTAGCAGAGCTGTTTTCCATGATAAAAAATTTATATCAGCAGTAGCAGCTGGTTCAAATGGAGGCAGGGTGAGCTTTTCCAACACATAATTGAGGTCCCATGCAGGTATTGGTGATCTTCTAGGAGGCCTTAAATTTTTGGCTCCTCTAAGATACTGCTTTAGTAAAGGATGAGAAAAGATTGGTGGCTCTGTATTGTAATGAGCCGAAATGGCAAAGGCATGGACTTTAATTGATGAGAAAGATAGGCCTTTGTCAAGCATCTCAGTCAAGTATTGTAATATCTGAGGAATAGGTTCATAGATTAGTACAAAGCCAACTGCCCTTGCAAGCCATTTTAAGCTTAGCCAATTATCCCTTGTGAGACTCAAACCCTGCACCTTGCATTTGTAAGGCAAACACCTTAACCATTAGGCCACCCTCCCAACCCCTTGAATATTTGATTCTGCTGTATCAGTTCCTTGTACTTGATTCCAAGCAGAGAATCTCTTCCATTTATCAGCATAAGATTTTCTAGTACTAGGCCTTCTGGTTTCCAAAATGACATACATCACAGCTTTACTGAGAGGTGTTGTTTGTATAACTACATGATCAGTCATGCTGCAAGGTTCAGTGTCTGGAGTTGATTGTGCAGGATCTGATTGTTTTGCTGGGACAGTAGTTGAGGTCTTTGAGGTAAGGTCCAAGCTGGGTATTGAGACAAGTTCCTTAGGATTGGGTACCGGCATTGGCGGGGCCAGTCCGGGGGAATTAGTATCATCTTTGGTTTCTCTTGTCTGACTTTTAGGAGGACCTTGGGGAGAAGAAGCAGTGTAGGAAAGGTGTAAACTGAAGGATAGGGTGTCCACTTGTCATGCTTCTCTGTGATAAGTCCTTGTGCAGAATCTTTTCAATTGATAATTTTGAGGGGAGACAAATAAATCTATGTCTGGGCTCCCCCATTTCTTTGTTATCATGCTGAAGACTTGTGGATTTAGTTTCCACTTGTGAGGATCCATAAGGTTTCTGCTTAAACCGTCTGCCAGAGTATTTTGCTTTCCTGGCAGGAATTGAGCTTGAAGATGTATTTGAGAGGGTATGAGTGTGTGCCCCCCTGCTTGTTTATATACCACATGACCATGGTGTTGTCCGTCTTTATCAGTAGTTGTCTGGATGAAGTAAGTCCTTGAAGGCTGTCAGGGCATTTTGAACAGCAAGCATCTCTTTCTGGTTGATATGTAGATGCATTTGTTTTGGGGTCCATATGCCCTGAATGCATCTTCCCGCCATGTGGGCCCACCCAGGCATAATCTGATGCATCTGTTGTTAAGGTTTGGCTGGCAGGGGGTAGAGTGAAGGTCCGTCCCATGTTTTGGTGACATGCCTTTGCCCACCACAGAAACTCCTGTTGTAGGCAGGGAATAAGAGGAATCATTGTTTCCAGACTGTGACAATGTTGACTCCATAAACTTTTTAGGTACCACTGAAGTTTCCTCGTATGCAGTCTTGCATATGGAATCAGTAGGATGCAGGATGCCATGAAGCCCAAGGCCTGCAGAATTTGTCTTGCAGATAACTGGGTTTTTGTTGCCATCAGTTTGAAGTAAGTAGTCAGTTGCCTTTGTGTGTCCGGCGTGAGGTAAGCCATCTGGGCAGTTGTATTCAAGCTTGCACCCAGGAATGTTATCTTTTGAGAGAGTACCAGTTGTGATTTCTTTTCGTTTATTGTCTACCCTAGGCATGCTAGAAGCCTTTTCACAAACGCCAAGTGTTGAAGAAGAATGTCCTTGTTCTCTGTTTGAATGAGACAGTCTTCCAAATAAGGATATAGTTGAATACTTTTGTCTGCAAAATGCAATTACTGGTGCCAGGCACTTTGTAAAGACCCTGGGCGCAGTAGATAAGCCAAAGGGCAGTGCAGAGAATTGGTAATGCATTAAGCCAGCCTTGAATCTGAGGTGTCTTCTGCACGATTGCCTTATTGGGACATGCAGGTATGCCTCTTTTAGGTCGAATGTCACCAGCCAAGCATTCTTGCCCAGCATGGGCAGAAGTTGCTGTAAAGTCAGCATTTTGAATTTTGGAATGTCCAGGTATGTGTTCAAAATCAATAAATCCAGTATTGGTCGCCAGGCCTTGTCCTTTCTGGGTAGCAAGAACAGTCTTGAGTAAAAACCTTGTCCTTTTTCCTGTTCTGGTACTGGCTGAATGGCCCCCATATCCATGAGGGACATAACCTGTTTCTGTGCCTCTGCCCATTGATTTTTTGGCAGATCTGGCCAACCGTTTGCCATTGACAGAGTATGGAAATGGAATCTGTATCCCTGTGATACTATGTTTAGTACCTACTTGTCCTGGGTTATTAACTGCCAATTTTGGGATAAAAGTGCTAATTTTCTCCCTAAGGGTGCTGCGAAAAGATAAGTGCTTGGTGAAGGCCGAGGGAAGTCATTGGGACTGTTTTCTGTAGGTTTGCGCTTTATCTCCGCCAGATTTGGAAATAGAAATGCCCCATTGCTTTGACATGTATGAATTTTGTGCATGGTATCTGGAACCCTTAGGGCATCTGGATTTGCCCCTTTGAGCTCGGTCTGACACAGGAAAGGACTAATTTTTTGTAGGTCAGTGTCTACTGAATCTTGGTGGCTGCACTTGTAAGAAGTCTTTAACAGTTTGCATAGATTTAGCTTTGTCTTCCATTTTCTTTAGAACCTCTTCTGCCTTAGTACCAAACAGAGTATCATACTGTAAAGGTGCATCTAGTAATTTAGCTTTAACATGATCAAGCAAATTTTGTTCCTTTAACCAGGCATGCCTCCTAATCACAGATCCAGTAACTGAGGCCCTGCAGTAGGCGTCTAAAGAATCAAAACCACACTGCAAAGTATGCTTTCCAACCTGTTCAGCTGCATGCAATAATTCCTGCAATTCTTTATTTTCTGCACATTCAGAAATCAACATAATTTTCTGTTTCAGCAATCCCATAACATGTTGTTGATACTTGAGCATATGAAACTGGCAGTTTAACGCTCTAATTGCCAAGGTTGCAGATGTATAAACCTTTTTTCCCCATCTATCCAGTGCCCTTGAATCTATGTCAGAGGGGGTAGGATTTTTTGCTGTTGAGGCCTTAACTCCCTTTGGACCCTGTGAAATAGTTTCAGGATCAGCAGCAGGGTTTCTAAATAAAAATTTGTGCGAGTCAGGGACCCTGTAGTATCTGTCAGGCTTGCTGGGAGCCAGAGGTAAGGAGTCAGGTGTCAAGCCCGACTCCGAAAACACATCATCCACAATATCTAAAACAGGGGGTATGGCTAAAGACCTGTGCTGAGGGAGAAGGAAATCCCTGTGCTTCTTTTTTGATTCTGAGAAATCTTGACTCTCCCAGTGAAAATGCTCCCTCAAAGTATGCAAGGTTTCTCCAAATGAATAATCCTCAGGAGGTGATGCAGATGGTATAGACTCCTCTGCATCAGAATCCTCATAGGGAGGAATAGATAATTCCTGATCAGAAGAAATAGAAACCTGATCTGAAGATTTATAATCTGTGTCTTGCCTAGGCCTCTTATCTGGAGGGGGATGGGAACCACTGATCAAGGTAATAAGGTCTTCAGCCATTTTGATCATCTGTTTTTAGGCATAGAGGCCTGTGCACGTGGCTCATGCGTCGTTTTTTTAATCTTAGAAGTTGCTTTTGTCTTTGGTTTTGCAGCTGTCATCGGTTTGATATAAAAATGTTGAGGCCTGAATACACCCTCAGAAGCCGGTGACTGCTCAGTGGCTCCAGACCCATCCAAGGGAGATACATCAGTGGGTCCAATACTTTGAGTATCTCGCGGCATGCTGGACCCCACATGGGTGTCGGTAGGGGCCTGCGACTCTAAAGTAGCGGATATCAGGGGCTGCGAAAGCACCTCACTGAGTACCGGCGAACCGGCGACTGGCTTAGGAGAAGCTTTGTCGTCGGTTTTGGACCTCGACTGTCTCTCTCTGTCCTTTTCTTTGTATTTTTTATGTACTCCGGTAGTCGGATTGCTATCAGACGACATTTCTGGGTAGTTAAATCTGTTTCCAAAATACTTTGAGGCAAAACTATACTGACGCTTAATAGTGCGTTGGTTAAATCTAGCACAAAACAGACAGCCAGGCACGTTGTGATCAGGGCCTAGGCTTCCCACAAGTAATACAATTATCTTTTTCTGACATTAGTATGGAGCAAGAAAAAAGTTTCCCCAACGGAGTACTTAGCTTTATTGAAGACTTCGGTTTTGAAACTCAAATTCGAATATTTCAGGAGTCGGCCGACCGGCACTTGCGAAATGCTTCTGCTTCGGGCACCGCGCGGCAAGAAAGACGAAAGAAAATGGCATCAGCTGCTTGTTTTATACCAGCCGACCTGACGTCATGGAAGAGGAGACAGCAACCGACGCAGGACCTAAGACTTTGGAATTCAGGCCGACTGAGGGCAACCTGCCAGCAGATTACCCAAATGTAATGACTGCAACAGTGAAACACGAAGAACATCTCCCTGGTCCTTCTCCTACCCATACAAGACACTAAAGGCGAGAACAAGGAAACAGTACACGAGTCAAATCTCCTTCTGTGAACTGTCGATCACAGCGGGTAACAGCTCAAATTACCTTTAGCACTTTGACAGCTAAGGAAGTTAGCTAGGGAAGTTAGGTGTGAAGGGCGATGGGAAATGAGTCAAAGTAGTACAATTCAGGCTTCACAAAAGACTGCAGTTTAGCCATTCCAAAAAGCAGCAGCAGTAAAAAGGACTTTGAAAGTCTGTTCTGTGGCATTAGCACTGTTTGTATTTTAAGTAATCATTGAACGGCATGAAATGTTACTTAAAACTGACTAAAAGACATTAGTGTATGCATGGAAAATTAATGCAGTGACGAGCTTTAGGAAGAAAGAGGCCTGCGTGATGCAATTTTTTTACAGACAAGCACTGCGTTGTGGGATACCTAGAGGCAAACTAAACAATCAGAATTACTTCAAGATTATTATTATTATTTATTATTTTACATTTTATTTTACATTTGTTGACCGGGCTAGTCTAACTGGATATATGTCCATTTTCAGTAGAGGCCCAGGGAGAAAAGCTCCAATCGAATATTACATTGTTTATACAGAATAGACCATATAAGATTAGAATTTAAAAAACAAAGTTAGACAATATATGCAATGTACAACTATGATAGGAGCAAACAAGGAGAAAAAAGTCCTAATGTCTTTATACAAAGAAATAATAATAATAAAAAAAAAAGGGAAAAGGGAAAAAGATGCCAGACCCCATGTGGTCAGACTCACAAATTAGTTATAAAAATATTTAAAAACTTGTAAATAGTCCCAGAGTGGTGTTAAAATGTAGAAAATACCAAACCATGAAGAAATAAACATTTTTTTTTTTTAGTCTGTGGGTGTGGTTCTCCTTTAAGTGAAACTCTTGGAAACTGAGCAGCAGGACATACATCCATTTCTCTGAATGAAGACATCACTTTTCCTTTCTTTGATAAGTCAACAATTGCATCACATGCTGGTTGAATAGATAAAATGTGCAAGTCAGCACAGCATTAAGCTGTCTAACATCCATAGTTTAAGACTCTTCTTAGTCAGCTAGCCTTTTCAAAACAACTCTTGACACTGCAACGTTTCAAGAGTTCTTTCTCTCTTAACTGGTGTGGACGAAGATCCTGAAAAGGAAAACTGAAGGGAATGGATAATTTTAAATTAGCACTGTGCAAAATTAAACTAGTCTTCCTGGTTCCCTTTTTGAGCAGAGGGAAGAGGAGGAGGAGGAAGGAAATGTTTTGTCTTCTGTGCATGATTTTTTGGAGTCTCAAGACATATGGTTTAGATGAAGAATCCACAGTCCAGACTTTCATGAGTGATCCACTTATGTCCTCCAAGAATACCTGGTGTATGCCTCCTCCATCCTTAGTCAACATGAAACATGACCATCTCTTCCAGGCAACTTCTGTCTGATGGAAGGTCTGAAGGGTTGTGTACAAGGTTCCAGGGCCAGAAAGGCCACCAAAGGAGACACGCCAGAGGGCACTGGAAAAGCAGACTGATGGCCAGACCACAGGAAAGAGGCTGACGTTCAGGATTTGACACTTGCCTCTTTAGTTATCTTTTTAATTTTGGGCTGAGGGGAACAGGGCCACTGCTGGGAACTGGACAATATGGTCCCCTGTGTCAAGTTGTTTAGATGTTTATTCTCTACAAAATTTTTAAGGGACTTGAACCTATGCTTTATGGAGTTTGGAGCAAAAGACAGACAAATCTGACAAGATCTTACGTTGTGATTCTCACCCAGGAGTGTGTGCGTGTCCTTGTAAGGAATTTCCCAACTAAAACAACATTTACCCTTTTTGATAAACATATGAGATTAGTTATTACAAGTTCTCTACATAAGAAGGAAGGTTCCCCAATGGGGTACTTACCTCTCTGACTGTAGCTAAGCCATCTGCCAATATTAAATGTTATTAATCTGACTAAAGTCTGCATAAGCATAACAGCAGCAAGAAAGTTCAGAGTTTTGGCTCACTTCTATGTCCCTCTTATACCAGAACATACTCTCATACTAAGGAAAGATGCATTGTGCATGACGAAGGAGCCTGAAACTTTGTAAACTGGCTGGATGACCAGCAGGATACATCCCATATAGTTATAGCTACTGCAACAGTGATCTAATGAAGTCTAATGAAAACATCTATTGTTTTTTTTTAAAACACCTTTATTGAATTACCACTTGTGAGATAGGCAAATTTACATTTATATAAAAGTAATCAAACTGTACTAACAAGTTCACGTTTATAAATGATTGGAAAGAAGAACATCCATTGTTGTCATAAGTACATTGACTATCTTATGTGATCTGGTCTGTCCACTTCAGCTACAGGACAGTCTTCATCTTCTCCTCATGGTTAGCTTCAACAGAGGATACCTCAAGGATGGTAGACCAAAAGGTGGACCTACACAATATCAAATCTAATTGACAGTGCCTTGCAAAAGCAAACAGAGAAGTCATGGCAACACAAGTATCAACAGCTAACTTCCTTAAAAAGGCTAAGGAGGTAGCCACCACACTTGTAGAATGGTTTTAGGCTTATCTCATAGGTTTTTAAACCTGCCATATCAAAATAAATAAATAAATAAAATACAGTGTGATAGTCACTTGTAACAAGGTGATCATGGACACTTTCTGGCCTGTTCCAGGTAAAAGACTTTTGGTTCTATATGAAAAGAAGGTAGCAGTGCAATAGATATTTTCCAGAATCTGAATACTGAGGAAAAACACAGGCAAATTAAAGCAGCTTTTCTAACATCAAAATAAGGTCCCAAAGATTTATAGGTTCTCCAACGGGGGGGGGGGGGGCTTAGAGAGTAGGTGCCTTTGATAAAGGCTTTACATACCTTTAAGGATGCCAGTGAATATGAATTCAGCCTTTGATGAAAACTGGAAATGGTTGCTAAATGAACCTCAACAGAAGAGCTGCCCAGCTTCTGATCAAAGATGTGCACCAAACACTTGCAGCACTGCTCGGATTGGATTGAGTGTAGGTCCACAATAAGATCTTAAGCCATTTAGTCTTATACATATGCCTGCCAGAAAGCATCTGGTTATGTGTGAGCATCTGGGCCACCCTAAAAGTATAAGAAGTCCCCCAGGCAATCAAGCAAACCAAAGTAACGATGCAATTAGACTGAGGGATTGAAGGTCCGGGTAATATTTGCTGAATGGGCTAGTTAGCAAACCCTTGTATAGTCTTAAGTGGGCAGGCTTCTCTTCTAGACAAGATGCCACATCAGAGAAACAAGAGAGTCAGGATGGCACTATAAGCATGACTACTGCATTGGTCATTTAGGCCTTCTTCAGAAACCTCAGAATAAGCAACATGGAGCAGAAAAAATAAGAAGACCTGGCTGTCATTATGAACTAGTGTGTCAGAGACAGACTGACCCTGAGAAATATTAGAAAAGAAAAGCTGCTATTCTTGGAGATAGCCGATGAGGCAAAATCACTGCAGCAGGGCTGCCCCAGCAACAAAATATGGTGATCCACACTGACTGGTTGAGGAACCACTCCTATGGCATCAACAAGCACTAGCCGAGCTTGTCTGCAATAAAGTTTGCTTGGCCAGGGATATGCATTGTTACTAGAGAGCAAAAAAGTAAATCTGGCCTTTGCCAATC
Organism: Protopterus annectens; assembly: GCF_019279795.1. Taxonomy (NCBI): domain Eukaryota; kingdom Metazoa; phylum Chordata; order Ceratodontiformes; family Protopteridae; genus Protopterus; species Protopterus annectens. The sequence continues at coordinate 841,282,387 of NC_056725.1, read as the reverse complement.
ACTGTATGACTTCTTGACATAGAAGGTAGAAGGGTCCAGCCTTTTTGCTGATATGTGAAACCACTGCCATGTTGAATAAATGGATGGCAATCACACCCTGGAGGGAAGAAAACTTGTAAAACCTCCAATGTCAGAAGGATGCCCTAACCTCTACGACTTTTATGCACTGCTTGACCACTGGCAGTAAAAGTGCCCCTTAGAATGTCTGCCCAAATAATGTGCGCCCCCCCCCCCCACCACCACCAAGCAACATATCTGTGATGACACTAATGGCAGGTGGAGGACAATGAACAGAATATCTTGAGAAATGCTGTATGGATACCACCACCAGTCTAGATGCCTGCAGTACATCCAGGAAATCCTGATCACAAGAATTATATGGTCCATGCTCTCAACAACACTGGACCTTTTCGGTCCTTTGCAGGCGATCTTGTACAGGGAACTACAAAGATAGTTGTTGCTAAAACTTACAAAATTGAGGCATAAGGCTGCAGCTACTACAGAAGATGATACAAGACTGAAATCCAGTACTGAGGAAAGCTGGCTAAACAGGAAAGTGTACAGGCAAAACCAAAAGAACAGAAGTGCTTGTGACAGATTCATTTAGGACTTGACAGTGCTCACCAAGATTCTCAAAGGCCAGCACAACTGTGGCAAGTAGTCTCTGATGAGAATCGGCAACCTTCTTAACTTGAGGAGGCAGGTATGAGACATTCATCCAGGTACAGGAAAGCTTTGATTTCCATTAGCCTGAGAAATGATGTAGCTGCATCCATGAATATGATGAACACCTGAGGGCTGTTGCTAAGACCACACATAAGTGTCTTGAATCAAAAAAGGCTGGTTTCAAGAACTTTATGGACTCGAGGGCTATCTTAATATTGAAGACCGTCTACTAGATGCCAAAAAGCACATACAATCTTCCTTCTTCAGGCATGGAAAATGGAAAAATCAAATGAAGCAAAACCATCTGGAACAATGTCTTAATAATTCAGATATTTAGGCCACTAAGATCTAAAACTGGCCTGAGGTCTTTAGTTCTCATTAACATTTTTTATTAAATCATAACATTTTAAATAATGACATAAGTATACATACATCCATAGAAAATAAAAGTACAGTTGTGTACACCCATAAATGTACATGTTCGAGTGTATTCACTGTTGCAGTCATCATACTTGGGTTATCTGCCTGCAGGTAGCTCTCAGTCAGCCCGAATACCAGAGTCTTAGTATTTCTGCATCAGATGATGTCGCTTCTTCCAGGACGTCAGGTCGTCAGGAGTATAAAACAGGCAGCCGACATCATTACATCAGTTTTTCTTGCCCCAAATGTCAGGAGCCCCCTAATAGGGAGCTAGTATATGGTGGGGAACACCACCAGTAAAAAGTAAATACCAATGCCATTAGGAATGGCCAGAGAGAGGAGAGGTAGAAAGATAAAGAAAACCAGGGGGCTGGAGGGAGGGAAACCAGGATTGCAACAGTGAATACACTCGAACATCTACATTTATGGTAAGTGCACACAACTGTACTATGTTCTTCATGTTTCACTGTTGCAGTCATCACACTTGGGTTGATTCCCAAAGCTGAGTAAGGGTGGAAGCAGTCAAGAAGGGTTAGGGCCGGCTAGTAGGCCTTGCAAGACTGCTGTAGCAAATCCAGCCCTGGATTTAGAAAAGATAGGTATGTGGTAATGCTTGAAGGTGTGTACAGAACTCCAGGTTGCAGCTTCCAGAATGTCCCTGGTAGGGATTCCTCTGAGAAATGCTGTAGAGGTGGAAGTAGCCCTAGTGGAATGTGGTCTGATCCCCTGTGGGATAGGTTTTCCATGGTGCTTGTAGCAGAAATGGATGCAGTGTGCTATCCATTTGGAAATGGTTTGTTTTGAAATGGCCTTACCCTCTGAACCTGTCGCAAAGCTGACTAGCAAGCTGGTCAGATTTCCTGAAAGGCTTAGTCCTGTCAAGGTAGAACCTGAGCTGTCTGAGCACGTCCAAGGAGTGCAGGATCTTTTCCCCTTTATTCTGAGGGTTAGTGAAGAAGGTTGGTAAATGGATGGATTGGCTTAAGGCATAAAGGACGGGTTAGTCCTGACGGAAACCTTGTCAGCATAGAAAATAATGAAGGGTTCCACAGCCATTAGTGCCTGTAACGCTCACACTCTTCTTGCTGGAGTTATGGCTAAAAGCAGGGCTGTCTTCCAAGAGAGGAATTTTAACTCTGCTGAGGCAGCAGGTTGAAAAGGAGGAAGCGTGAGCTTTTCCAGTACAAAGTTAAGGTCCCAGGCAGGGGTGGGTGCTCTCCTAGGGGGCCTTAAGTTGTTAGCCCCTCTCAGGAACTGTTTGATGAGAGGGTGAGAAAACAGAGGTGGCTCAGTATTATAATGAGCTGAGATGGCAGAGGCATGAATCTTAATGGAGGAGAAGGATAGGCCTCTGTGGAGTAGCTCTGCTAGGTAATCATGGATTAGAGGTAAGGAGGGCACTGCTGTGTCCTTTCCTTGAGACCGATTCCAAGAACAATCTCTTTTCCACTTTTCAGCATAGGATTTCCTAGTACTAGGCCTTCTGGCTTCAAGAATGACATCCAGCACCTGTTTGCTGAGGGTTGCTGGTGTTGTATTCAAAGTATAAGCCAGGCTGCAAGGTTTAGGGTTTACAACTGTGGATGCAAAATCTGTCCCTCCTGCTGAGACAGCAGGGTAGGAGTCTGGCGAAGGTGCCAGGGTGGCACTGTTGTCAGGCTGCGTAAGAGTGGGTACCAGTGCTGGCGTGGCCAGTCTGGGGCAATAAGAACTGCCTTTGGCCTATCCTGTTTTATCTTGAGTAGTACTCAAGAGAAGGGGCAGAGGGGGAAAGGCATAAATTGAGAGGTTTTCCCATTGAAAGGATAGGGCATCCACCTTCCAGGCCCTGCTGTGAGGGTTCCTGGTGCAGTATTTGCTCAACTGGTGGTTCTCGGGGGAGGCAAAGAGGTCCCCCACCTCTGGATCAGAAGGTTGAAGGTGTTGGGCTCCAATTTCCACTCGTGTGGGTCTAGGAGATATCTGCTTAAGTCGTCTGCCAGTGAATTTTGTTTGCCTGGCAGGAATTGAGCTTGTAGTGGCATTTGGTTGTTCAATGCTGTGTTCCACAGGGCCATGGCTAACCTGCATAGTGGGTAAGAATGGGTTCCCCCTGCTTGTTTATGTACCACATAACTGTGGTGTTGTCTGTTTTTATAAGCAGTTGTCCTGGAAGGATTAGGTGTTTGAAGGCTGTCACAGTATTCTGTACAGCTAGCATCTCTTTTTGATTGATGTGCAGGAGAATCTGTCCAGGGCTCCACTTGCCCTGAATGCATTTGCCTGCCATGTGAGCCCCCCATGCATTGTCTGATGCATCTGTTGTCAGGGTTTGGGCGGCAAGGGGTTGAGTAAAAACAATCCCGTTGTGGTTGCATGCTTCTGTCCACCAAAGGACCTCTGCCCTTAGACAAGGTACGATAGGAATTCCAGGTCCTGAGAATGTTGGCACCAAAGACTTTTCAAGTACCACTGAAGTTTCCTCATATGCAGTCTTGCATATGGAATTAGCAGAATGCATGAGGCCATGAACCCTATGGCTTGCAGTATTTTCCTTGCAGATAGCTGGGTTCTGGTGGCCATTTGTTTGAAGTAGTTTGTCAGACAGATCCGCTTTTCTGAAGTGAGAAATGCTATCTGGGAAGTTGCGTCCAAACTTGCTCCCAGGAATACAATCTTTTGACTGGGCACCAGTTGTGATTTATTTTCATTAATGGTGTACCCCAACGAAGTGAGAAGGCTTTTTACAAATGCCAGGTGCTGAAGCAGCAATTCCTGACTGTCTGCCTGAATCAGGCAGTAGTCCAAGTATGGGAAAATTTGGATATTTCTCTGCCTGCAGTATGCAATGGCTGGAGCCAGGCATTTTGTGAATACTCTAGGTGCAGCAGATAAGCCAAAGTGCAGAGAACTCATAGTGCATAGAGCCCTGAAACGTAGATATTTTCTGCATGACTCCCTTATGAGTATGTGCAGACAAGCTTCTTTTAAGTCTAGAGTGACTAACCAGGCATCCTTGGCTAGCATAGGGAGAAACTGCTGCAGGCAAAGGCGCCCGCAAGCAGGTGCAAGGGGGTGCACTTGCACCCCCCTGGAATCGGCTGACTAGTTAATGCTGTAATTTTAAAAAAAAGTTTTTTTTTTTTTTTTTTTTTTTTTTTTAGTGTGTTCTTTAAGAAGAAGTCCGTGCTGACAGTCCAGTCGCAGGCATGCTGACATCATCGCTCTCGCTCATATTTACAAGTTTGCGAGCGGGAACTCACACGGACGGTTTCGGTTTCACAAACGGGAGGATTCGAGCGGGAACTGAAACGGATGGATTTGCAAGCGGGAGGAAACGGATGGAAGATGGGACCTGAAGCGGATGGATTTGCAAGCGGGAGGAAACGGATGGAAGATGGGACACTTTCAGAGTGAGTAGTGTGTGTGTGTGTGTGTGTGTGTGTGTGTGTGTGTGTGTGTGTGTGTGTGTGTGTGTAAAATGCCCCAGGTGTTACATGGTGGTGGGTAGAGAATAAGGCTTGAATCCTATACCTTGGGCCCAAGTGGCAAGAGCCTGAATTCCCTACCCACCACCATTTGTAAAAATGTTGCAGGTTTTTCCCTCATACTTTTTCTGTTCCTCATAAAATCTGTGGTTTCTGTATGTGTCCTTGTTGCCTGACAGCTACATGTTCTCTGGTTTGATTCTTGGCTGTCTGGAGTGTTTCTCCCTGGGCCTCTGCTAAAAATTAGCTTTTTTTCCCCAAGTCAGACTTTCCTGGTTAACAAATGTTAAAAAAATGGACACTCATTTCAATATCAGACTACATATTCTTCAGAAAGTGCATGGTAACAAAAGCTTTTATTTTAGCAATTTTCTTCTAAGTGTACAAGATGGATATTTGAAATGTATCCCTGTCTTTGGGACTGTATTCCCCCCATTATTGGCTTCATCCAGGTTTTGTGCTAAAGTTGAGAGCTATGGTAAGAACTGAATTCACTGAATATGTTTGGGGGCTGTATTCACCCAGTATTGGCTTTATTCAGGTATTTATTGGCTTCATCCAGGTTTTGTGCTAAGGTTGAGAGCTATGGTAAGAACTGAATTCACTGAATATGTTTGTGGGCTATATTCCCTCCATTACTGGCTTTGTCTGGGTGTCTTTTGCTAAGAGGTTGAGAGCTATGGTGAAAACTGAATTCACTGAATGTTTGGGGGTTGTATTCACCCATTATTGGCTTTGTTCAGGTATTTTGTGCTAAGAGGTTGACAGCTGTGCTATGGTGAGAACTGAATTCACTAAATGATAGCCATTTAAGTTTCAGTCTTCCTCTTTCACAAAACAGCTGATTTGGCGTAGTGGTATGTTGCTCTGACGGTTTTGCACAGGGTCCCCTGGGTTCAAGACGTGGCAGTGAAATGTATGGTGGTAACGCAGCATTTTATTCTAGCAACTTTCCAACATTATACAAGCAATGTTTAAAATGTGTCCCTGGTTTTTGGCCTTTTGTCCCCCCCCCCCAATAAATTTTGGCTTTTTCCAGATTTCTTGTGCTGCAACGTTCAGAGGTACAGCTGAGTGTCGAGTAGATTTTACAAGGAGCTGAGAGCTGCAGGGGAGCAAAAGTTTAGTGCTGCTTATGTTTAGTCTGCTCACACTGTTAATAGCACAACAGGATAGTGTACTTGCTTTTGATGCTGAAGGCTGTGGGTTCTGCTCCCACAGTAGGTAGATGCATTGCTGATACTGTACTGTGTTGTAAAGGGGGTGGATGCTGCAGTTCTTTTGCCAAAGATACCTAGTAACTATGAACCTGTTATCAGTTTGCTATCCATTCCCTATTGCGATATTACTAGCTTATCATTTTTTTATTGCATGCAACAAAGGCAATTTATTCTTCAAGGGTAACAGGCACTTTATTTGTAGATTAAACAATGACATATAAAGTGTTTGCTAGCAGCAACCTCTTTATTAGTTACAAATTTCTTTAATGTGGATTTTACTACTTCAGAGATTGTGCATATTTTTTACTGATACTGGTGGACTATAGAAGGTTGAGTAGACTTTTTATGATGGAAATGTTCTGAATTGGGCAGTTTTGTCATTGGTGTATGCATTTTGTTTCATTGTTTACTGGAAAAATGTTCAAAACAAATTTAAAATGCCCTCTAACAACTGTACTGTATTGTACAAGAAATATAATGTAATACAGTCAGGAAGGTGCATCAAAGAGCATGTGTATGTTATGTTCGAGGGGCCTATGATTTTGAAGACAGCCCAGAGTTTATTTATCTGCCACTGGCAAAATGTATTTTCTTTGAATGTGGGTTTCAATGCTGTTTCAATGCATGTGAGTTTCAAGGGCAGAGAAGTTTTAATGTTAGTCTATTTTCATTGTGAGACTGCATTGCTTTGTTTAACAGATATGTATTAGGGTTTGTGCTGTAAAATGCAAAATAAAACTTTCAAATGAAATCCTAAATCATCGCAGAAGTAAAGCAGTATGCACATTAGTGTTTATGGTAAATGGGGCAAAATAACCAAGGAATGGGACATTGGAATGGCTGCAGGGGGGAGGCTCCATTTGACCATGATTTTGTGAGGGGGGTAGCAAACTCAGACAGCCCCAGTTGAACTATACCTCTCAGTTGTCCATATCTTTGCAGAATGAATAGATATTTGCTTCTTATTTTTGGTTTGTTCCTCATAAAATTTGTGGTTTTCTAGCAAATCATTTAGGAATTAAGTCACTAAATGACAGACATTGAGTTTCAGACGTCATAACCTTCAGAAAAATGCATGCTAATGCAAGACTGTCTTAAGTTTAAACAAGAGCAATTTTTAGCAGTGTTTGTATGTTCCCCCCAATATATTTGGGCCTTGTCCAGATTTCCTGCATTAAGAGGTTGAGAGGTACGTGCAAATCACTTTGTAGATTAGGAATATCCAAACCTCTCAATTGTCCCCAATTTTGGCTCAAAATGTTGCTCTCCCCTAATAATCCCTCCTCCAAAATGGCAATTTTGGAAGAAAATGTGGAGGGTTTACAATTATATATAACTGTAATGATCAGAGTTATAGATTACTTTCATTTCAGAAATGCATTTAGATGCTCTTATTTTGTTAGCTGCTCAAGTTAACAATGTTAATATTAAAAAGGTGAACCTTTTTTGACAGGTAATTTTGCATCACATTTTGATCTGTTTTTCATAAAATTGTGGTTTTCTGGCAAATTAGTGGCAAGTCATTAAAGACTGAAGTTAGAAAATAATGGCAGACATTTGAGTTTCAGATTTTATACCCTTCAGAAAATTTGTACTAATGCAAGATCTACTACTGTTCTATTATCTAAGTCAATAAGAGCAATATTTAAAAATTGGCCTTATTTTGGGCCTGTGTCCCACTTCTAGTTCTATGTATGGCTTTGTCCAGATTTCTTGCTCTGAAGTTGAGAGGTATGAGTGTCAGAGCCATCACTGTCAGCCAGAGACATTTCAAATTATGACATACTTATTGCACCCCACCCCCCATTGTAGTGGCTCTGGATGTGTCCAAGGAAGGCAAGGAGTAGTTATGCAGTGTAAGTGTGCAGAGTACTCCCCCATCCAAGGTAGATCACAAATACGGCCGTGGCTTTTCATCGGTCCTTGATTTTGCAGAATGTTCTGGTTTTCTATCAGATTTTTATACTGTTGACTTATGCTTCTTATTATTCAGGAACTGCATGCTGTCACAGTGCCCTGTTGCGCTGTTTAAGTAGCCATGGTTTAATGAACATCAGGTAAGCTTGTCGGAGATTGTAAGATGCAAGTAAGCTTTAGTAAGCATATTGTTAAAGAATTACCAGCATTGAAAGCCTTTTCGTTGTTGCCATGCAGAGAATATTTACATAACTAGATAATGTATAAGCCTTTGGTATTGAAATGCATATGACAGTATTTGTAATAAAAGGACAGGATTACAGTATTTTCAGAAGCTCATTACGTTTTATTGGATAGCAGTGTCTCTGTGTTAGTACACTTGTAGTTGGGTGGCTTTAATGGTATATAGTAAATAAGCATTGCTACCTTACTTAAAAGCCAAGCCCTGCAACAACTAGGTAAGCTCCACACTGAAGTCAAAACACAATAGCTCTGGTGGGTAAATGTACTCTGTAGTAATCAAAAAAGGCAAATGTTTGAAATAGCTACAGCTTATGTGCAAACACAATAGGTAGTGATGAAACAATGCTCTGCTAAAAATGCTTTAATGCTCCACATTGCTGAGCTGCAGATCAGTTATCACTGGCTACCAGGATTTCACCCACTTCAGATCAAGCACGGTGCCGTTCAGTGCAACCTTCCCAGAACTAATTCAAGTCTGACCAGAATTATTTGGTGTGTGTGTGTGTATAAGAGGGAGGTAGCATACCCCTCAGCTGTCCAGGTTTTTGCAGAATGTCCACATTTTTGCTCCATATTCCTCCTAAAAAGGATTGAAGTTGCTAAATAATGAGACATTTCAGTTTTAGATGTCCTGTTACTCTTGCAATTTTCTAAGTTTATGAGAGCCATATTTATAATCTGTCCCTATTTATTTTAGGCTTTGTCCAGATTTCTTGCACTAAGGTTGAGGCCTTGAGGGTTGTGGTATGTTTGTGAGAGAGAAAGCGAAATGCCCAAGTTAGAGTTAGCAGGTGGAATTAAGTGCATTTTCAAGGAAGTGAGTTTTAAGGGAAGCGAAGTTTACTGCTGCTCATGCAAAGTCTATTTATAATGTGCAACTGTTTTGTTTAGCAAATGGTATCTCTATTGTGGTATAAAGTTTTAAAGCTATGTTAGTAGCACCACAAGTAGAATACTTGCATCTTAATGGAGAGGCTTGAGGTTCTATTCCTACAGCATGTACATCTGTATGCTGCAGTCCTGAGGATGTCCTCCTTTGGATGAGATGCCTAATAACTGTGAACCTGTTTTTCAGCTTGCCATCCATTTTCTATTGCAATATACCAGCTTACCATTTTTTAATTTAACATAGGCAATTTATTCTTTGACGGAAGCAGGCACTGAATTTGTAGATGAAACACTGAAATATACAGTTTTCTAGCAACAACATCTTCATTAGTTTCAGATATCTTTAATGTGGAATTATTCAGATTACTTTTACTTCGGCAGAGACACTCAAACAAGTGTTGCTGTATAATACAAGGGATATAATTCAATTATATATATATTATATATTATAATTAATACAATCAGGTAAATCAAATCTTTTGCATGGCCCTAACAGTGTGCAAGGAGCTTATTGCTTGAAAACAGTTCAAAGGTAAATAACCTGCCACTGGCCAGATGCATTTTCTTTGAATGTGGGTTTCAATGCTGTTTCATTGAATGTGAGTTTCAAAAGTAGAGAAGCTTTAATGCCAAGTCTGTTTTCATTGTAAGACTATTGTTTTGTTTAGGTTTAGTAAATGTCTCAAGTGTTTGGGCTATAATGTTTGAAATAAAAGTTGTAAATTAAATCCAACTGCCTGTAATCATTGTAGAACTAAAGCATAAAACAGTATGCACACAGAGATTTGAACAGCGTCTACGGCAAATGGGGAGAAATAGCCAAGTAATGGGACACTGGAATGGCTGTGTGGGCGGGGCTTGGGGTGGGTGGGCGTGGGCGGGGAGAGCTATGTGGGTGGGGCTCTGGGTTTGCACCCCCCTGCAAAAAGTCCTGCGGGCTCCCTTGGCTGCAGGGTAAGCGTCTTGAATTCGGAGACCACCAGAAAGGTGTTGAGAACTGATAGATCCAGGATTGGGTGCCAAGAGCCCTTTTTTCTCCCCGCTGGTTTGGAGGAAGGTCTGGAAACCCACATGGGGTTGGGAGTGAATGGAAGTAGAATTTGTACCCCAGGGATACAATGTTTTGGACCCATCGGTCCTGAGTAATGGAAATCCAGTTTTTTGCATGAAGGGCAAGTTTTCCTCCAAGGGGCACAAGTAATTGGGCAGGGTTAGGAAGGATAAGTCATTGTGAACTTTTTCCATAAGGGGTGGCTTACCACTCCCTGTTTTTGATGTGGGGGCACTCCAATGTTTAGATCTCTGCATTCCCTGAGACTGTAGTCTGGGTGGCCCGTTTCCCCTGGGTTTGGTCTGGGAAGGCCTGGAAGGGGTTGGAGAGGACCATTTTTTGAAGGCCAATACCTAATGAATCTAGGTGGCTGCACTTGTAAGAATTCTTTGACAGTTTGCATAGATTTAGCTTTTCCTTCCATCTTTTTAAGAACAACTTCTGCTTTGGTGCTAAACAAACAGTCCTTATTTAAAGGAGTGTCTAGTAATTTGGATTTGACATGATCTGGCAATGTTTGTTCTTTCAGCCAAGCATGCCTTCTCAGTACAGACCCAGTGACTGCAGCCCTGCAAGAAGCTTCTAGGGCATCAAAGCCACACTGCAAAGTACGCTTACTAAACTTGGTTTGCAGAATGCATTAGCTCTTGTAAATCTATTTTCTGCACAGTCTGGAAATAACACCAGTTTTTGTTTAATTAGTTCCATAATATGTTGCTGGCATTTCAACATGTGAAACTGGCAATTCAATGCCCTGATGGCAAGAGTTGCAGAGGTATATACCTTCTTACCCCATTCGTCTAAAGCTCTGGAATCCCTGTCCGAAGGGGTAGGATTTTTGGCTGTAGTAGCCTTAATATCTTTAGGTCCCTGGATCAGCAGTAAGATTCTTGAGGAGAAATTTGAGAGAATCAGGTACTCTATAGTACCTGTAAGGTTTCCTATGGGCCGGGGGTAATGTATCTGGAGTAAGACTGGATTCCATAAAAACATCATCTACAACATCCAGGACAGGGGGTATAGCTAGAGGCCTGTGCTGAGGCAACTCTAAAAATTCTCTGAGTCTCTTTTTGGACTGAGGATAGTCTTGGCATTCCCAGCGGAAATGTTCTCAAAGTATGCAAGGTTTCACCAAAAGAAAAATCTTCTGGAGGGGAGGCAGAGGTAATGGATTCCTCTGCATCTAAATCCTCATAGGCTGATAAGAGCATGTTCTGATAATCAGAAGGGTCAGAGTCATCGGACTCCTGGTCTGCAGAATCATTAGGAAACTCGAATCTTTGTCCTTCAGCAGGGGAAGGCTGTCTTCCCCTAATTAGGGTGATAAGGTCTTCAGCCATTCTAAGCATTTGTTTTTGTTGCATGGGAGCTTGAGCTTTAGTCATTGGTTTTCTAGGCGTAGTGCGTACTCTGGGCCTAAGAAACTTGGTAGTTTTGGCTAAAAATGAAATCGTCTGTTTGATCCGATTGGTAAGTCGAAATACACCCTCAGAAGCCGGTGCCAGCAAAGTGGCTCAGGGCCCATCCAAGGTAGAGACATCCGCAGGTTCCATAGTCGAAGAAGCATCTTGTGGCATACCGGAATCTGAATGGGTCTCAGCAGAGGCCTGCGAATCAACAGAAGCGGGCATCAGGGGCTGCAAAGGCACCTCACTGAGTATCGTGGACTGGCGACTAGCTTAATGGAAGCATCGTTGGCAGTTTTGGACCTATGCAGTTTGTCTCTGTCTTTATCTTCACGTTTTTTTCAGAAGATCGGTAGTCGGATGGCTTACCGAAGCCATTTTAGAATACGGAGAATGAAAGCAAAAGAATTTAGCGACAAAGATAGCATGATGGCGGATGGTTCGGGCGTCAAACAAGGCACAAAACCGACAGCGAAGGACGTCATGGTCTGGGCCTAAACAGGTGACGCAGTAAGAATGAAAATCTCTGTGAGATGTTTGCTTTCCACAGGCAACACAATTGTTAACTTTTTCTGACATCGGTTAGAGCAAGAAAAAAAGGGTCCCCAACGTGGTACTTCGTTCAGGATTACAAACTCGAAAACGAAAATTTCAGGTAGCAGCCGACCGGCACTTGCGAACTGCTTCTGCTTCGGGCTCCTCGGCAAGAAAGACTGATGTAATGGCATTGGCTGTCTGTTTTATACCCCTGACGACCTAACATCATGGAAGAAGCGACAGCATCTGATGCAGAAATACTAACACTATGGTATTCGGGCCGACTGAGGGCTATCTGCAGTGAGATAACCCAAGTGTGATGACTGCAACAGTGAAACACTAAGAACATCTATAGCACTGTTATTCTCATGTAGTACACATTTTTTTCCATTTTGACAATCTCCTGTTTTTAAACACCTTTATTAAACTATCACTTAAAGCATAGGCACACATTTAAACCATATTAGCATTTGCCATATTCATGCAATATACATTTCACAAGTTTTCTTTCTTTCTCTCTCTTTTTTTTTTTAAGAATTTTCATTAATTCCCAACTTTACATAAATTGTCCAATTTATGCCTTCTCCTAAACCTCACTTCTCCTTCTGAACATTACTTTGCATGTGTGGGTCCTACAAATTCCATTTATTTGATGAAATTTGTTCCTTCTCTTTTCTAAAATTCACCTCTAGTTCTTTTATCTCCTTTACAATATTCAATGCTTCAGTTACAGCCAATTTATATTTTGATTTCTATTTTCCAGTAGTTGTTTTTGGCAGCCAACAGCATTAAACTCAGTAAATCCTAACAACGTTAACAATTCATATACTATATACCAGTTAAAAAAATAATTTCCTTAGTTACAACCACATGCCCCCAACATTTCTGACAAATTACTATGTAGGGAGTTTTTAAATTTGCCAACTTGTCCTATTTACTCCTCCCTTTCTCCTCACACATCTACATTTGCTATCTATCTGAGGAACAATCCTCTACATTTGCATGGGGCATAAAAATACCAACACAAACGATTCCATGCAAGAATCTTATACTTTCTAGACTTTGTTGTATACTTGGGAGCCACACAAATGCCCTCCCATTGTTCCTTTGTAAACTGCCTTTCCATTCTCTTTTTCCAACATTTTCTTATCACTTATGATTGATTCCTATAGTTATCATGCAATATTTTATTCCTTTAAAAGATTCAACTAAAAATTCTACCAAAACTGGCCCTTCACTAATCACCTCCCTATCCTTTTTTTGCCTGCATTCTGTTATTAATCTCTGATAGGGAAGGCAGTTTCTATCCTGCAATTCAAATTTATGATTAGCTTCATCCCACTCTATTACCTTCCCTCCTTACTTACTTGCATATAACAACTTGACTCCTTTTCTGATTTTAGAAAATTCCAGTCTCTTCTTGCCTATTTTCTGTACCCCTACTTGCAGACATCCCTATTGGTAAAATTGTTCTTTAGGAGTGTGTTGGCTTAGTTTCTGCTCCTTTATGAACGCAATATTCTATACGACTATTAGTCACCTTAAGGAATTGCATCCAACATCCTACTTTCCCTACTTCTTAACTCCTCCACTTCATCATCATCCCTTTCCACTTTGATTTATAACCTTTCGCTTGAGTTATGTATATGAGCCTCAACTGCATTGATCTAAAGTTACCTTTCAAAGTGGGTAATCCAAACCACCTTGTTCTATGGGATGAATCAACTTATTCCAACAGTTGACTTTTGCCATCTCCCCTCCTAAATAAATTCCTTCAGCACTATCATCCATAATTTCTTCCTCTGGTTGACAAACATATGCCTGACCTGTGAATAAAAGACTAAGGAGACAAAAATTTTCACTACTTGTATCTTACTGTCCAGCTCCATAACTAGTGCTCCTAGTTTTTCCAGGTCTAGTGTAGTTTATTCCAACATATCTTTAGCTGCCATAACAGAATCCTTTTTTTTTTAATTCATACCCCCAAATACTTAAACTTATCATTTATTTTACATTTGTTTACCGGGAAAGTCCGACTGGATATATGTTCATTTTCAGCAGCAGCCCAGGGAGAAAAGCTCCAGAAAGCAGAGTATAAATACATTAGGAACAATATAAAAATTTAGAGATAATTATAATATGCAGTTTTCAGTAGGTGACAAACATGGATAAAACATAGTAGACATCAAAATCATGCAACTTTAATTTCAGACAATAATACATGGAGTTATGGGCCAAGTCCCTTCAAGAATTCATACACTTATTAGAGTACAAGACTGAAATGCTTAGGGAGAGTTTGCAGGAACAGCAGGTGGTGATTAGTCGGGGTTTAAGCAGGGACACTGCCAATGCTGTTTGAAGTGTAGTTTGAGGCTTTTTTGAACTGGGTTAAGGAGGATTGGTAAGTTCGGCAGGTAGCACATTCCAAGTTTTGCCTACTGAGTTGGCGAATAGTGAGACCTCAGCTACATTTACGGTCTTAGTTGTTTGTACCAGCAGTTTGTCAGCAGAGCATAGTGTCCTCAGGTTGCTGTATAGTTTGATGTTCTTATTTAGTGCTAGTGTTCTTTCGTGTTGATATAGTATTTTGTGGATTATAAGTTGGTTGTATCGGAGAAGACTGGGCCACTCTGGCCATCCTAGATGAGTTAGGTTGATACAATGGTGGGTCCTAGAGGTAGCACCGGTAGCAAATCTAGCAATATGGTTGTAACAACTAACAAGTTTGGTAAGGGTGGCTTGGTTCAGGTTAGTGAAGAGGGGGGAGGCATACAGGAGGGTAGATAGTAGGTGGGACTGAGCGATAGTGGTTTTTGCAAAAGGAGTGAGGAAGGGTTTGATCCTGTATAGGGAGCCCAGTTTTTTGCTGACATATTTGATGGCTTGATTGACATGGATATCATATTTTAAGGCGTTATCGACTGTGACGCCCAGGAGTTTCGTGTGAGTATCTGGGGATATGATTGTGCCACTGCTGGAACCTATAGTAAAGAATGGTAAGGAGGATTTGCAGGTGGGGGAAAAGATGAGCAGTTTAGTTTTGTTGGGGTTTAATAGAAGCTGACGGTTTGCAAACCATTTTTATACATCACTGAAAGTATTCTGGGTTAGGGTTATAAGCTCAGTTGAGGAGGAGGCGGTACATATTAAAGTAGAGTTGTCCGCATATTGGATGCAGGTGGCCTTGGGAGTGATGGTGGGTAGGTCATTGATAAAGACTGAGAAGAGTAGTGGTCCTAGTATGGAGCCTTGGAGGACTCCTAGAGTAATGGGTAGACGTGTGGATAGGGAATTCTGTCATAAAACTGCTTGTTGTCTATCAGACAGGTAAGATTGGAACCATTTAATGGAGCTACTATTCAGTGATAGTTCCTTCAGGGTACAGAGAAGCAGTTGGTGACTGACCATATCAAAGGCCTTAGAGAGATCTAGGAAGAGAGCTGAGATAAGTTTGTTATTGTTTCGACTGGTGTTGATAGAGTTAGAGAAGGATAGAATGGCTTATGTGGTGCTGTGGTGTGGCCTAAAACCATGTAGAGAGTTGGCCAGTAGTTTATTTTGGGTGAGATACATACTGGTAATGCTGAGCCAATTCAAATAGCTTTTGTTTTATATACATTTATTTTATATCCCCAAAATACTTAAAACTTGTCTCAAAATGTTCCATAACAGCACAATGTTCTTTTCTTGATTTATTAAGTACAAAATACCATCTGCAAAAAAGCTAACTTCTTTACAGTATGATACTAGTTATATAGTTGAATTTTGAACCTCTTATTTTGTCTGCTAATGTCTCTAAATATCAAACAAACAACCATGGGGAAAGACAGCATCCCTGCCTGGTTCCTCTGTTCAAACCCTGCATGTCACAGAGGATCCCTCCTACTTTAAATTTTGCCTTTGACCATTCATATATCCTCCTTATTAACCCCATTATTCTAATCAGGGAGAGCAAATGCTACCCAACACAAAATCCCAACTAAATCGACTGAATGTGTCCTCTGCACTATGACTCACCACCAACAGCTCCAAATGAACCCAAATAAAGCTTTATATATTATCTGTATCTACCTACCACCTGGCAATAACATCAGCATAATCGAAGGTATACTAAACTGGATATCCTCAGCTTACCCCCAAGAAACAGTAATACTAGGTGATTTTAATACTGACTGGAAAAGTGTTAATGCAGACAACCCCACCTCTCACATTAACCTCCACGGCTTTACTCAAACAATCACCTCCACAACCAGTATCAACAAACCAAACAATAGAGTACCTTAGACTGGATACTTATAAACAGACATGAACATGTCTATAAGGTAGGCACTCTCCCAGATGATTTAAGTGATCATGCTTTAACTTACATTATTAAACAAAAACAAGATCTGCCTAAACCCTCTACTTTTAGGACTGCACGTTCCAATAAACACTTCAACCTAGAATCATTCCAAAATGAACTCAGTACCTGTAACTGGAACCCCTTAAAAACTCTACCACTTGATGAAGCTATAAAATATCTAAACTCTGCGTTTTTATCCATCTTGGATAAACATGCACCTATACGGTCTATCCGTATGAAATCCAAACCCGCCCCCTGGCTCTCTAAAGAAACTAGACAAAAAATTCTACTAAGAAACAAATCCTGGGCTAAGTGGAGGGCTAACAAAAATATCTCTGATCAACATCACTTCAGGGAACTGAGAAATTGCACTAAAAAGCCAATTCTTATGGACAAAAAGAAATATTACTGTAAGTTACAGCAAACTTCTCAAAATAATCCCCGAAAGTTTTGGTCCAGTATAAACAAACTCCTTTCCCCAGAACACACACACACACCTACCCCTCTTGACACTGATCCTAATACCCCCCCCATTCAAACTGCCAATTCATTCAATACCTTCTTTACAGAGACCATTTAATCTCTAGCTAGTCAACTAATCCCAGATAACTCAAGCCCTCACACTACCAGATCATCTTCTCTACCAACTTTAAACTGCAACCCATCTCTACTACTTTCATCTATCTGTAAAATCATCCAAAAACTTAAACCTAGTACCCCTTCTGCCGACCAAATACCATCAGAATAGCTGCAAAAAGCAGCTAAGGTAATTGCATACCCTGTATCCATCCTCATTAACAGAACCATTAAAGAAGGAACCATTCCTGACATTTGGAAAATCTCCCATATTACTCCCCTTCATAAAGGCGGCAATTCAAATGATTACTCTAACTACAGACCAATAGCTCTATTATCTCCTCTATCTAAAATAATGGAAAAATGCATTCACCAACAAGTACTACATCATTTATCTCAACATAACATAATAGCAAACTGCCAACATGGCTTTAGGCCATATAGTACCACAACTGCTCTACTATCTTTTATAGATACCATCAACAGAAACCGCAATAACAATATCCTCTCATCTGCTCTATTTATTGACCTCTCAAAGACTTTTGACATGGTCAACCATGCCCTTCTCATCAACACTCTAGAATCCCTTGCCTTTGATCATCCGACTATTAAATGGTTCAGATCCTACCTTAGCAATAGGCAACAAGCAGTTCTCTGGCAAAACAAAATAACATCCCTCCAGCCAGTGACCCTCGGAGTCCCTCAAGGCTCTATTCTAGGACCACTGCTCTTTTCATTATTTATCAATGACCTCCAGCTAGCACTCCCGCAAGCCACCTGCATTCAATATGCAGACGATTCTACACTAGTATGCTCAGCAAACTCCCCTTCAGAACTACACTCTCTAACCCAAGATGTATTTAACATAGTAGAAACATGGTTTACAAAGAGATGCCTCCTTCTCAATGCTAAAAAAACTAAGCTCCTCCTCTTTACACCCACCAATAAATCCTCACCCCCACTTATTTCTCTGTGTCCTCCAATAACAGCACTATCATACTTCCTGATACAACCACCAAACTGCTAGGAATAACTATTGACAATCACCTTACTTTTGACACCCACATAAATAACACTATCAAAACTGTCAATAGAAAAATTGGTTCCTTATACAGGATCAAACCTTTCCTCACCCCTATAGCCAGAACTAAAATTGCTCACTCTCACTTAATATCAACTCTTTTATGCTTACCCATATATACTAACCTAAAGAAAAATAATCTTACCAAACTAACAAATTCTTATAATAACATCGCCAGATTTGCAACTGGCAATCCCTTTACAACCCACCACTGTTTGAATCTAAGGCAACTAGGCTGGCTGGAACTTCAAAACCAACTGATAGTATCCCAACTCACCATTGCCCACAAGATCTCCTACCAACCCAACAACACTCCTATACTCTCCAATCTCATCCTCCAGTACAAAAATCTTAACTCCCTGCGCTCTTCCAACAAAATGCTTGCTTGCATATGCAAGTCTAACAACCTGGCTGGAGACTCTCTTTTTTCTAACACAGTTGGAAAAATCTGGAACCTACTGCCAAATGAACTAACATTACTTTCTTCCTTGCCTCTATTTAAACACAACCTCAAAAAACACCTAAATTCTCACTGGCTATGCCCCTGCAGCAATCCTGACTAATCTTTCTCCTCTCTTCTTCTTTTTCTAATTACACCTCCTGTTACTTCTTATTTCTTCTACTCTTACTTCAACTACTTATACTCTAAATGGATTGTTACATGCTAACTCCTTGTTAGATTTACTAACTGTTGTTCCTAATTTGATATGCCTAAAGAGTAATTCCTACTCTATATTATTACTACTTCCTACAAGGCATACTTTTTAATTTTAAACATTATTACTTGTTGTATTTTTATTTTTATTTTAATCCCTGTGGGTGATTTTCTAAGTTGTATAACTGCCGGAGCTTTTCTCCCCGGGCCTCTACTGAAAATGGAAATATATCCAGTTAGACTAGCCCGGTTAACAAATGTAAAATAAAAATAAAATAAATAAATACATTTTCTAACATTCTGCTTCCCTCTGGATCATAACAGTTGCATTAGTTTCCTTTCCACAAAACCACAACCGTCAATATCTGTCAACTTTGGTTAACATCACTGCAATTTTCTTAACTAGTGTGGACATAAACCCTTTATAACTTATAATCACGATTTAAAAATGAAACATGTCTATATGAAACTGGATCTGAAAGTTCTTTACCATATTTGGGTAATATAGCCACCACAGCTTTCTTTCAGGATGTTGTTACTCCCCCTCCCCATGTTTTAAAAAAAGAAGTTATGTCTTACCATAACGTTCCATCTGTATTGTTGATCCTCGTTCAGTCATTACGTATGGGTATCGGTTCAGACCTCGGAACCGAGCCGGTCATCTTCCAAGCTCACGTCAGCTACAAACTCTCGAGCTAAAAACTCTTACCCAGAATTACCCTCTCCCTGTTCTCCCTGTTACCTCAGATTGAGTTTGCAAGTCAAAAGAAGGTAGAGGCTACCTCTGGTCAAATGACCTAATAGAACCGGATGGAGAGATCCACTAGAAGCCACAGGAGGGGGAAAGAGGGAGGGTCGTAATGACTGAACGAGGATCAACAATACAGATGGAACATTATGGTAAGACATAACTTCTTTATCTGGCAATGTTAATCCTCATTCATTCCTTACGTATGGGACAGAGTCCCCAGCTACCTTTATTCCTGGGAAACTCTCATGGAAGGACATTCCTGAGCACCATAGAAAGTACAGTTGTATACACTTACCATAAATGTAGATGTTCAAGTGTATTCACTGTTGCAGTCATTACATTTGGGTAATCTGCTAACAGGTTACCCTCAGTCGGCATGATTAACAAAGTCTTGGGTCCTGCGTCGGTTGCTGTCCCTTCTTCCATGACGTCAGGTCGTCAGGGGTATAAAACATGCAGTCGGCGCCATTACATCAGTTTTTCTTGCCCCAGGTGTCCCCCAAATGGGGAGCAAAATAAAATTAAAAACACAAAAATATACCTCCAACCAAAAGCAAATCCACCAAAAAGGCTTTTAAGCATAGTAAAAGAAAGTAGAGAAAAACAGGGGGCTGGAAGGAGGGTAACCAAGACTGCAACAGTGAATACACTCGAACATCTACATTTATGGTAAGTCTACACAACTGTACTATGTTCTTCATGTTTCACTGTTGCAGTCATTACATTTGGGTAGATTCCCAAAGCTATAGTTGGGAGGATGGATTTATACAGCATTAGGGCCAGCTATAAGGCCCTGCAAGACAGCAGTGGCAAAGCCAGCTCTGGATTTAGAGAAAATTGGTAAATGATAATGCTTGGTGAATGTATGAACTAAACTCCAGGCAGCAGCTTCTAGAATATCCCTGGTAGGAACACCTCTGAGAAAGGCTGCAGAAGTAGATGCAGCCCTGGTGGAATGAGATCTGATCCCTTGGGGGATAGGTTTTCCATGGTGCTTATAGAAGAAATGAATGCAATGGCTTATCCATTTAGAAATGGTTTGTTTTGAAATAGCCTTTCCCTCTGCCCCTGCAGCAAATGCTACCAGCAGTTCAGATTTTCTTCGAGGTTTAGTCCTGTTCAAGCAGAATCGAAGTTGTCTGTGCACATCCAATGAATGCAGAATCTGTTCCCCTTTGTTCTGTGGATTTGGAAAGAAAGTTGGCAAATGAATGGACTGATTAAGAGCCACACTGGATACCACCTTGGGCATGAATGAGGGATTGGTCCTGAGTGACACCCTGTCCGCATGAAAGATGGCTCCACTGCCATAAGGGCCTGTAACTCAGATATCCTTCTAGCTGAAGTGATTGCCAGAAGGAAGGCTGTTTTCCAAGAAAGAAATTTTAAGTTTGCAGTAGCAGCTGGCTCGAAAGGAGGTAGAGTGAGCTTCTCCAATACAAAGTTAAGGTCTCAGGCAGGGGTTGGAGCTCTCCCGGGTGGTCTCAACTTTTTGGCCCCTCTGAGGTACTGCTTGAGCAGAGGATGAGAGAAGAGGGGAGGTTCTGTGTTATAATGAGCTGATATGGCTGAGGCATGGATTTTAATGGAGGAAAAAGACAGGCCCTTGTGAAGCATCTCAGTTAAGTATTGTAAGATCTGAGGTAAATTGGGCACTGCTGTGCTCACTCCTTGAGACTGATTCCAAGCACAGAATCTTTTCCATTTGTCAGCATAAGATTTTCTAGTACTAGGTCTTCTCGCCTCCAAGATGACATCCATCACAGGTTTGCTGAGGGATGCTAAGGGTGAATTTAAGTGATTAGCCAAGCTGCAAGGTTCAATGTTGGGAGCTGAGGGTGCAGAATTTGGTTCTCCTTCTGAGACAGTAAGGAATGTGTCTGAGGCAGGTGCCATGGAGACATTCGTGACACACTGCGCAGGAGTGGGTACCAGTGCTGGCGTGGCCAGTCTAGAGCAATCAAAATCATTCTTGATTTGTCCTGTTTGACTTTTAGAAAAACTTTGGAGAGCAGAGGGGGAAAGGCGTAGACTGATAGGTTTTTCCAGCTGAATGACAGAGCATCCACTTTCCAGGCTTTTTTGTGAGGAGTCCTTGTGCAAAATTTGTCCAACTGGTAGTTGTGGGGGAGGCAAATAGATCTATGTCTGAGCTTCCCCATTTGTTTGTCAACATGTTGAAAATCCGTGGTTCCAGTTTCCACTTGTGTGGGTCCATGAGATTTCTGCTTAGTCCGTCTGCCGGTGTATTCAGTTTTCCTGGCAGAAATTGAGCTTGTAGTTGCACTTGGTAGCTCAAGGCAGTGTTCCACAATACCATGGCTAGTCTGCAGAGGGGGTAGGAATGTGTACCCCCCTGCTTGTTTATGTATCACATAACCGTGGTGTTGTCCATCTTTACCATTAGTTGTCCTGGATGAATGTAGTCCTTGAAGGCTGTCAGAGCATTCTGTACAACTAACATTTCTTTTTGATTAATATGTAGGTGCATTTGATTTGGGTTCCATTTGCCCTGAATGCACTTCCCTGTCAGATGAGCCCCCCATGCATAGTCTGATGAGTCTGTAGTTAGGGTTTGGGCAGCAGGGGGTAGTGTGAATGGCAGTCCCTTGTTTTGGTGGCAGGCCTCTGCCCACCATAGGAACTCCAGGCGTAGACAAGGTATGATAGGAATCATTGTTTCCAGGCTGTGACAATGTTGACTCCATAGACTTTTTAAGTACCACTGAAGTTTCCTCATATGCAGTCTTGCATATGGAACTGGAAAAATGCAGAAGGCCATGAACCCCAAGGCTTGCAGTATTTGTCTTGCAGAAAGCAGGGTTTTTGTGGCCACTTGGTTGAAGTAAGTTACCAAATTAATTTGCTTTTCTGGCGTGAGGAAAGCCACCTGGGCAGTTGTATTCAAGCTTGCACCCAGGAATGTAATCTGTTGAGTGGGTACCAGTTGTGACTTCTTTTCATTTTTGGTGTACCCTAGACAAGTTAGAACCCTTTTTACAAACGTCAGATGATTTATATGTATGGCCTGGTTTTCTGCCTGAATTAGACAATCGTCCAGGTATGGATATATTTGAATATTTCTTTGTCTGCAAAATGCAATTACTGGAGCCAGGCACTTTGTGAATACCCTGGGCGCAGTAGATAAGCCAAAGGGCAGTGCAGAGAACTGATAATGCAAATAGCCGGCTTAGAAGCATAGGTATCTTCTGCAAGAATTCCTGATTGGGATATGCAGGTAAGCTTCTTCTAAATCTAGAGTTGCCAACCAGGCATCTTTGCCTAGCATAGTAAGTAACTGGTGAAGAGTCAGCATCTTGAATTTTGGAATATCCAGAAAGGTGTTTAGAGTAGACAGGTCCAGAATTGGATGCCATGATTTGTCTTTTCTGGGTACGAGGAAAAGCCTGGAGTAGAAACCTTGTCCCTTTTCCTCTTCTGGTACCGGATGAATAGCCCCCATGCTTAAGAGGGAAAGTACTTGTTTCTGAGCCTCTGCCCACTGATTTGGGGGAAGGTCTTACCACCCGTTTGGGGTTGCAATGTGTGGAAATGACATCTGTATCCTTGGGACACTATGTTTAATAAAACCAATTTGTCCTGGATTATGAGTTCCCAGTTTTTTGCAAGAAGAGAAATCTTCCCCCCCAAAGGGGCGACTGAAAGGTAAGTGCTTGGCAATTTTAAAGGAAAGTCATTGAGACTGCTTACCATGGGGGGTGTCTTGTCATTTCCAGATTTGGAAGTGGATGCCCCACATTGCTTATTTCTGAGAGTCCACTGGGACTGAAACCTGGTGTTTTTAGTGTGTCTAGGTTTGGTTTGAGTGGATCTGGAAGGAGCTGGAAAGGACCAGTTCTTAGTAGGCCAGTGCCTACTAAACCTTGGAGGTTGCACTTGTAAGAAATCTTTTACAGTTTGTATGGATTTAGCTTGATCTTCCATCTTTTTTAGAACTTCTTCAGCCTTATTGCCAAACAGGCAGCCCTGATTTAAAGGAGCATCCAGCAATTTTGCTTTAACGTGATCAGGCAGAGATTGCTCCTTAAGCCAAGCATGCCTTCTAAGCAGAGACCCAGTAACCGCAGCCCTGCAAGAGGCCTCTAAAGAATCAAAACCACACTGCAAAGTACATTTTCTAACTTGTTCAGCAGAATGCAATAAATCCTGTAAATCTTTATTTTCCACACAGTCAGAAATCAACATCATTTTCTGTTTAAGCAGTCCCATGATATGCTGTTGATATTTTAGCATATGAAATTGGCAGTTTAAAGTCCGGATTGCAAAGGTGGCAGAAGTATAAACCTTTTTACCCCATCTATTCAGCGTCCTGGAGTCTCTATCAGAAGGGATAGGATTTTTAGCAGTAGAAGCCTTAATGCCCTTGGGCCCCTAAGAAATGCTTTCTGGATCTGCAACAGGATTTTTGAAAAGGAACTTGTGGGACTCGGGAACCCTGTAGTATCTGTCGGGTTTACTAGGAGCCGGAGGCAGGGAATCAGGAGCCATACTGGATTCTGAAAACACATCAACAATGTCTAGTACAGGAAGTATAGTCAAAGGCCTATGCTGAGGTAGGAGGAGGAAATCCCTAAGCCTCTTTTCAGACTCAGAAAATTCCTGACTTTCCCATTGGAAATGCTCCCTTAAGGTATGTAAAGTTTTCCCAAAAGAAAAATCCTCAGGGGGGAAGCAGAGGGAATAGAGTCCTCTGTCTGCATCAGAATCCTCATAAGTAGGCATGGACAAATCCAGGTCATAGGAAGAATTAGAAGAAACAGAGCCTGATCAGAAGATTCATAGTCAAGATCAGTCCTAGGCCTCTTAGAGGGGGGAGTTGACTACCCCTGATTAAAGTAATAAGATCTTCAGCTATTTTGATAATTTGTTTTTTAGGCATAGGGGCCTGAACATGTGGCCTGGGCATCGTTTTATTTAGACATAGATCGAGATTTAGGCCTTAGAATAGAAGGTGGACTTGGTTTAATATGCAAGTCTGTAGGCCTGAAAACACCATCAGAAGCCGGTGCCTGCACAGCGGCTCCGGACCCATCCAAGGTGGAGACATCCGTGGGTTCCATAGGTGAAGCATCTCGCAGCATATTGGACTTCGAATGGGTCTCAGCAGAGGCCTGCGAGTCAGAAGTAGTGGGTATCAGGGGCTGCGAAAGCACCTCACTGAGTACCGGCGAACTGGCTTAGGAGAAGCGTCATCAGTTTTGGACCTCAACGGCCTGTGTTTTTCTTTGCGTTTTTTCAGAATTCCAGTAGTCTGATGGCTCACCAACGTTATCTCTGGATAATTAAACAGAGAACCAAAATATTTAGAGGCAAAAATGTACAGACGACGGAGAGTGCGCAGATTAAACAAAAGCACAAAACTGACAGCAAGGTACGTCGTGGTCAGGGCCTAGGCAAGGAATACAGTACAAATGAAAATCTTTATGAGGTATTTGCTTCCCACAAGTAATGCAATTATTAATTTTTACTGACATTGGTAAGGGGCAAGAAAAAGTTTCCCCAACGGGGTTACTTAGCTTTAAGTTGAAGACTTCGGTTCTGAAACTCAAAAATGAAAATTTCAGGAGTCGGCTGACCGGCACTTGCGAACTGCTTCTGCTTCGGGCACCATGCGGCAAGAAAGACTGATATAATGGCATCGGTTGCATGTTTTATACCCCTGACGACCTGACGTTGTGGAAGAAGGGACAGCAACCAACACAGGACCCAAGACTTTGTTAATCTGACCGACTAAGGGCAACCTGCCCGCAGATTACCCAAATATAATGACTACAACAGTGAAACACGAAGAACATCCAAAAGATGCTCTTCCCCTGGAGGCCAAATCCAATCTGTAATGATTGATGAAGATATGAGGGGTAGCCCAAGTTGCAGCTGCACAAATGTCATGTAAAAAAGCTCCGGCATGGAAGGCAGCAGAAGTTGCCACCGTCCTTGTAGAATGAGCCTTTACGGTAGTAAGTAATGGAATATTTCATTGTCTATAAATGAAGATCACAAAGTCTTTCAACCATTTAGCCAATGTGACCTTAGCAACAGCACATTCTAATCTAGGTCCAGAATAGGTCAAAAATAACTGGTCTGATTTACGAGAGGCCTTAATCCTGTTCAAGTAGAAGTGAAGTTGCCTGTGAATATCTACAGTATGTAGGCAATACTCTCCTTTGTTTGAATGATTGGGGAAGAAAACTGGCAATTCAATGGTGTGATTAATGGATATTTCAGAGATCACTTTTGGCAGAAAGGAAGGATTAGTTCTCAATGACACTATCTCTATGAAAAATCAAATATGGACTCTTGATGCATAAGGCTTGAAGCTCAGCGATACGTCTGGCAGCAGTAATGGCGACCAAAAACAAGGTTTTCCATGACAAATATTTGAGGTCGCAAGAAGAAGCTGGTTCGAAAGGTGGCACTGTCAAAGCTTGTAGGACTAGTGACAGGTCCCATGGTTGAGTCGGTTCTCTAAAAGGGGGTTTTAGATGATTCACGCCTTTTGTGAAAGTCATGCATAATCTGTGTGACATAAGAGAGGAGTCTTGAACACCATCATGGAAATTAGATATTGCAGCCAAATGAACTCTAATGATAGAGGCAGATAAACCGGATTGAAATAGGGTGGCTAGATACTCCAGTACTGTTAACACTGGTGCTGAAAAAGGATCTACCTGTTTTTCTTTCAGCCAAAAAGTAAATCTTTTCCACTTGCTGAGATATGTAATTCTGGTGGAAGACTTATGAGATGCAATAAGAATGTCACGTACTGGCAAAGAAAGATCTTTCTGCCTGGTAGTCAAGGGAACTGGAGGAGCCAATCTGTGAGCTTCAGGCTGTTCAAGTTGAGGTGAATCAGGTTCTGTGGATGGGAGATCAACCCCGGGGTTGGATGGAGAATCCACGGTTGATCTAGCAGATGAGGCCAAAGGAAGGGGAACCAAATCTGATGAGGCCAATATGGTGCTATGAGGCTTACTTTGCTCTTCAACTGGTGGGCTTTCTTCAGAAACTGGGGAATGAGGGGGAGAGGTGGAAATGCATAAAGTAGACCTGAGGGCCAATCGTGGAGTAGAGCGTCCCTGGGTGACCGTCTCGGGGGGGGAATCAGGACAAAACAGTTGCTGCATTTGTAGTTGGTCGGGGACGCAAAGAGGATGCAGCAAGGAAGACCCCAGCGGTTGAAAATCTCCGCCGCTATCAAGGGATTCAGGGACCACTCGTGAGGTTGTAGTATACACCTGCAGACTCTGTCTGCTATCACGTTGGAACTCCCGGGAATGTGCGTTGCTAGAAGAAAACGGTTGGTAGCCATCGCCCAATGCCATATCCTCATGGCCTCTCAACAGAGTGGGTAAGATTTGGTTCTGCCCTGTTTGTTGATGTACCAGACCACCGCCATGTTGTCTGATTGTATCACAATAGTCTCAGATTGCAGCAGGGGATAGAATGCTTGCAATGCCAGAAGCACCGCCCTCAGCTCTAGAACATTTATATGCAGATGGGCCTCCATTTCGGACCAAGTACCTTGGACTGTCTGTCCCTGACATAGCCCCCCCCACCCCCACCCCATCAGGGAGGCGTCCGTGGTCACTGTAGCCTTGGGCTGTTGGGGGGAGAAGGGGTGAGACCATTGTGACGGGTTGTGGGCCATCCACCAATTTAAATCCTGTTTGCACCTGTGAGTTACCTGAATCTTGGCTGACAGAGGGTACTGAAAGGGATACCATTGGGTGAGCAGTAGCCATTGTAGAAGCCTCATGTGAAACCTGGCCAGGGGGACAATGGTGATGGAGGCTGTCATGGAACCCAACAATTGTAGAACAGAGTGAGCTGTGGATTTCTCCCTTGAAAGGATTGGGATTAGTTGTTGCTTTATCCTTAGAATTCTGTGCTCTGGAATGGATGCTCTGTAATTCTTTGTATTCAAGATGACCCCTATGAATTCTATGAACTGACATGGGGTGAGATTGGATTTTTGCCAGTTTACGGTTATGCCTAGCCTTTCTGCAGAGAGGAGAGAGTATGCCAGGGCTTCTTCCAATAAACGTTTGGTGGGGGCGGAGATGAGCCAGTCGTCTAGGTATGGAAACACCTGGAATCCTTGTAGTTGCAAGTGAGCTGTGATGACTGCCATGCACTTTGTGAACACTCTGGGGGTTGTAGAGAGTCCGAAGGGCAGTACTCCGAACTGGTAGTGACTGGCTCCCGCATGGAAGCAAAGGAATTTTCTTGATGGCCTGTCCACTTTTATGTGGTAGTACGAATCTTTAAGATCTATCGAGCACATCCAATCGTCTTTTTCCAAAAGCAGAAGGACAGACTGTATTGTGATCATCCGGAATTTTTGTACTCTTACAAACTTGTTCAATAGACTGAGATCCAAAATTGGTCTCCAGTCCCCGGTTTTCTTTGGCACCAAAAATAGTCTTGAGTAGAATCCGGATCCTATCTGGTCTGGAGGGACTATTTGGATGACTTTTCTTAGCAATTTTGATATCTCTAATGCTGCTTCTTCCCTTTGACTGGGTGGAATGTCGGGTAAGTTTTTGGGGGAGCGGGACAAAGGTTGAAGGGAATATGATAACCCCTGGTTATTATCCTTTGTACCCAAGAATCGGTGGTGATGGTTACCAGGCAGAAGGGTACAAAGAGAAATGACCCCCAACCACTTCCAGAGGAAAGCAGTTGGGCCGCTCTACAGGAGCGCTGGTAGGATTGGCCAGGGAGAGTGTCCCTGGAATCCTGGTTACGCAGACCCCCTATGACCTGAAAAGGGCATCTTCCCTGTGAGTTTGCCTCTAGGGGAGAACTCGGCCTGTGTGTCACGGAAAGGACCCAGAGATGTTTTGTACCATATCTTCCCACTCTTCTGGTTTCTGGAGAAAGCCCGTTGAGGGGAAGAATAACGGACACCCACGGCAGAAAGGGTCTTACCATCCTGTTCACATCTGACCAGTGTGCTTTTAACCTTGGGTCCAAACAATGTAGAGGCTTTGATGGGAGCGTGGAGAAAGGAAGCCTTGAAGGGTTCCACGAAATTACACAAGCGCATCCAGGCGTGTCGTCTCAGGACAATGCCTGAACTCGCTGCTCCTTCTGATGCATGAGATATCAGGCTATTGGAGCAGTTGGATATTGATTCAATGGTGGCTAGGTGAGAGGCGACTTTGTCACAGACCTCATCAGATACAGCACCAGCCAAAGTTTCAGAGAGCTCAGAAATTAAATCTCTTTGAAGCCTGGTAAAGTGTGCTATATAGTTCAGGGACCTGATTGCAAAGGTCGCTGATGCAAAAGTACGCTTCCCTATTCTGTCCATTGCCCGGGACTCTCTGTTGGGTGGATGGACAGTCTGGCTTTCTTCTTCCACCAGGTCCTTTTTGGTTGCGGCTGCCACCACCAAAGCATCTAAAGGAAGACCTTTGGACCTATGGGGAACAGTAGCAGGAGGGGACAAAATTTTACCTGGCCTCCGGGGAATGGCCTCAATGGTGTCAGGAGCATTCCACGGACACTGCACAACGAGCCGGACCAGTTCGTTGGCAGGTGGAGTAACCTAGGAGGTAGGGGGCCAGGCGTGAAGGCCTGCAGGAACACAGACTCTTCAGAGGTCGGGTTTGAGGGCTGCCACTCACCTCTCTGTTTAAGAATTTCAAGAATATCACCAAAGGATACCTCAGAGGGTGAACGAGGGGACCCTTCCCCATCATCAAAGAATGTGTCTTCAATAAGGGTCTCCTCTGTGGAGTCCAAGTGCTTCCTCTTGCACAAGCTCTTTTGATGAACTTCCTCAGAGGGAGAAGCTGGGGAAGACAGCGCAAAAGGGGTCTCCTGTGGGAGTATATCCTGAGGCCTTTGCGCCCGGTGTCCGGTAGGAGCGACTTGTGTACATTGTGGTTCAGAGGAAGGCGGGGAGAGTGGTAGCACAGGATCGCCAACCAATGCCAGAGCCTTCTCTATTAGCTGGAAGGCTGGTCCACCTGAAGAGGGGTGAGTGCCCAAGGCAGGGTTCACCCCTCTCCTAAGTGACTCAGCCTGCCGACTCGGAGTCCCTGGATGGCTGTGAAACACTAAATTACGTACGCCACAGCTGACATCCTGGGTTGTAGTGAAACTCTCCTGCCACAAAGGTAACTGCAGCTCCTTAGTGAGGTTCATAAAGGGAACTGTAGAGGGGGAAGACTGCTATATCAAGGGACTTCAAAGGCAATGAAGAAGGAGAATAAGTAGGGGTCCTTGGTAAAGGGTGATCACCTCCCAAGGAAGGATAGGTCCTGGGGGGGCAGGATACCTCTGGCCAAAAGCACTTGGTCCACAAGACGCAACACGTCGTGTTCAGAGAGGCTTCTAATGGATTTCACGGACACAGCTGAGGGGGAGTCAGGTCTATCCAAAGACGGAGCAAGCTCGGTGCCCACCACGGAGGTCTGCACTGAAAACAAGGGGGCTGTAAAGGACTGAACTACAGGTGTCTGCACCGAGGAAATCATCGGTGCTGAAGTCCTGGTCTGCACCGACGATAAGGTTTGTACTGAAGTGGTTGTCTGCGTTAAGGCTGGAACTGAAAAAATCGGTGCCGATAACTGAATGGTCGGTGCTGAGAGGGTAGTCGGTGTCGGGTAAGTTGTCGGAGCCAAACAGGCAATGGACGTCGAAAAATCCATCGACATTATGACAGTCTGCATCGATTGGACAGTCGGTGCCGGTAAAGATGTCTGAACCGAGGAGTCCCTCGGTACAGATACGGGAAAGGGCATGCTAGTCAGTGCCAAAGTCACAGATGGCTCCAATGGCCTCAGTGCCGAAGGTCTAGGTACCGAAAGTGCTGGAGCCGAAGAAGTCGAATCCGAACTGGAAAGCTTAGCTTTCTTGGGTCTTGGTTCCTGGGGGTCCCCAGCTGGGAACGAAGGAAGAGACTTGGCCTTTATATGTTCATCACTCTTTTTCTTACGGGATCTTGGAGGGGTTGAAGCCTCCAACCCAGAAATTGCCACTGAAAAAGGAGATTTAAGTAGCCCCTTCAATATTCATTTATTTCTTTCTCTCAATCAACGTCCTGTTAGAGAAATTCTTACAAATCCCGCAGGGCGGGTCAACTGTTAAATGAGGCACACCCAAGCAATAGACACACAGGGAATGTACATCTGAAATAGGTAATTTATGGCCACAATCTAAACATCTTTTAAATCCTGGACTACCTTTTTTATCTGCCATGATAGAAAGAAAGAAGGAAACCCAGAAAAAATACCAGCAATGGTACAAGAAATACCCGAAGGTAAGAAGAAAAGGGGGTTTACCAACAATGGTAAAAAAGAAATTACCTCGCGGTAAAGAGGAGGAAAGGAATAGAAAAGATTCAATAAAGGATAGTCGCTAAATGCGATAAGGTAAGAGAAAACTATCTAATAACTTTTCTGTGAGAAAAGGCTGTTTTAGAATTTAGTATGAAGAAAAATATTGTACTTAGCTCAAGAGAAGTAGCTTGACATAACCGAATGGTGATGCGGCAAATGAAATCTGAGGTAACAGGGAGAGGGGAATTCTGGGTAAGAGTTTTTAGCTTGAGAGTTTGTAGCTGATGTGAGCTTGGAAGATGGCCGGCTCAGTTCCGAGGTCGGAATCGATACCCATACATAAGGAATAAACTAGGATTGACAATATCAGATATATTGTTACAACCTTCTAGATCTTTATCCCTTTCTTCCCAACTAACGTCCCAATTGCCACAGAAATTCTATCTGTCCCTGGAGACGTCCTTGTTGATAACACATCACTATTATCTCCATAAGCAAACATACATTAACAGAATAGAAAACAAATGTTTTTAACATTTTTTCACTTAAGTATAATGTACATCACATATTTATTTGCTACTATCATCAGTCCAACATTACAAAAGATTGAGGAATTCCTGCCTTCTCATAAACCTCATTCCTCCTCCTGAACGTTATTCTGCATTTACAGTTCTCAAAATTTCCATTTACTTCTATGTTACTTACTCGCTCCCTTTTCTAAAGATCCCTCTCCCAGTTCTTGTATCTCTTTTATAATATTCAATACCTCAAATACAGTTGGCTTAAACTGATTTCTATTTTCTAGTAATTGCTTTCCTGGCAGACAGCAGAATTAAACTTAACAATGCCTTACTACGTATAAGCAATTCAGATCCTGTATCCCAGTCCACAAGAATGATTTCCTTACTTTAAGCCATTTGCTCACCCAATATTTCTGATACAGGGTGCTGTATGGAATTTTTTTTTAAATTACCAACTCACTACACTCAAAAAAAAAAAGTACAGTTGTGTACACTTATCATAAATGTAGAACTTCGAGTGTATTCACTGTTGCAGTCATCATATTTGGGTTATCCCTGCCAGGGTAGCCCTCAGCTGGACCGAATACCAGAGGCTTAGTATTTCTGCGTTAGTTGCTGTCGCTTCAGGACTGATGTCAGGTCATCAGTAGTATAAAGTAAGGCAGCCGATGCCATTACATCAGTTTTTCTTGCCCTAACCTGTCAGGAGCCCCCAAGTGGGAGCCAGGTTCTGGTGGAAGAACACCACCAGTAGAAAGTAAATGCCAATATGTCCCTTGTAAGGGAAGAGAAAAAAGAAGAGGGGGATGGAGGGATCTACATTTATGGTAAGTGCACACAACTGTACTATGTTATTCGTGTTTCACTGTTGCAGTCATCACATTTGGATTGATTCCCAAAGCTGAGGAAAAGGGTGGAGGCAGTCAAAGAAACTAGGGACTGGCTAGGATGCCCTGCAAGACTGCAGAGGAAAAAACTGCCCTGGATTTGGAGAAGATAGGCAGGTGGTAATGTTTGGTGAAGGTGTGACCAGATGTCCAGGTGGTAACCTCCAGGATGTCCCTGGTGGGGACTCCTCTGAGGCAAGCTGCAGAGGTGGAGGCTGCTCTGGTGGAGTGAGCCTTGACCCCCTTGGGGAGAGGATTTCCATGTTGTTTGTAGAAGAAATGGATGCAGTGTGCTATCCACTTGGAGATGGTTTGTTTGGAGATGGCTTTGCCCTCTGCCCCTGCAGTAAAGCTAACCAGCAATTGATCAGACTTCCTGAAGGATTTAGTCCTGTCTAGATAGAATCTCAGTTGTATGTGTACATCTAGAGAGTGCAGGATCTTTTCTCCCTTGTTCTGTGGGTAGGGAAAAAGGTGGGCAAATGAATGGATTGGTTAAGAGCCACACTGTCAGCATGGAAGATGATGAAGGGTTCCCACAGCAATGAGTGCTTGCAGCTCGGAGACCCTTCTGGCTGAAGTGATGGCCAGAAGGAAAGCAGTCTTCCAGGAGAGAAATTTTAGCTCTGCTGAAGATGAAGAGATGGGTTCGGGGGGGGGGGGGTGAAGCTTTTGCAACACAGTTAAGGTCCCAAGCTGGGGTTGGTGCACTTCTGGGTGGCCTCAAGTTGCTAGCCTCTCTTAGGAACTGTTTGATTAGAGGGTGTGAGAAAAGGGGCTGCACAGTGGGAAAATGAGCAGAGATAGCAGAGGCATGAATTTTAATAGAGTAAAAGGAGAATCCACTGTGTAGCAGGTCAGCTAAGTAATCCAGGATGAGAGGGAGGGAGGGCTGTGCCATACTGGCACCCTTAGCCTGAATCCAGGTGCAGAACCTTTTCCATTTATCAGCATAAGACTTCCTAGTGCTACGGCGTCTGGCCTCACGTATAACATCTAGAACCTGTTTGCTGAGGTTGGCAGATTGATCGGGGATTAGGGAATAAGCCAAGCTGCCAAACTGAGTGCCTGCAAATGGGGATGCATGAATTCCCCCTTCCCTCTGGGTTAGGAGGTTTGGAATCTGAGGGAGATGCCAAGGTGGCAGAGGGGACAGGCTGCGCAGCAAGGGGTACCAGTGCTGGTGAGGCCAGTCTGGAGCTATAAGAATTGTCCTTGGTTTTTCCTCCTTTATTTTGAGCAGCACCCTGGGGATGACAGGTAGTGGAGGAAAGGCACAGACCGACAGACTGACCCAGGGGAGGGACAGGGCATCCACTTTCCAAGCCATTCAGTGATGCTCCCTAGTGCAAAACTTGCTGAGCTGATGGTTGGTGTGGGAGGCAAAGATGTCGACCCTCGGGGTGTCCCATTTCTGAGTTATTAGGGCAAAGGTTCTTCTGTTGTGCTGCCACTCGTGTAGGTCCAGAAGGTTTCTGCTTAAATGGCCTGCCAGAGAGTTGAGAGAACCTAGGAGGAATTGTGTTAACAGGTGGAGTTGCACAGCAGAGGCTGTGTGCCAAAGTGTCATGGCCAGCCTGCTTAGAGGGTAGGACTGAGTCCCTCCCTGCTTGTTGATATACCACATCACAGTTGTGTTGTCTGTTTTGATCAGGAGAGCCCCTGTGGAGAGAAGGGGCTTGAAAGCTATCAAGGCATGCTGGACAGCTATCATCTCTTTTTGGCTGATGTGTAGATGGATTTGCTGTGGGCTCCATTGGCCCTGTATGCACCTGCAGTCCAGGTGTGCAAGCCAGGCATAATCTGATGCATCTGTGGTGTGGGTCTGGGCAGTATGGAGTGGTGAGCAAAGTAGTCTTTTGTTGAAGGAGCACGCTGTTACCCACCAAAGAAAATCTTTTCTGAGGCAAGGTATTACAGGTATAAAAGTCTTCAGGTCTTGACAGTGTTGCCACCAAAGGCTTTTTAGGTACCACTGAAGTTTCCTCATATGCAGTCTGCATATGGAAGGAGTAGAATGCAAGATGCCATGAACCCCACAGCTTGCAGAATTTTCCTTGCAGAAAGTTGGGGTCTGGTGGCTAGTTGAGAGAAGTAGGCTGTCAGGAAGCTTTGCTTTTCTGGTGTAAGGAATACCATCTGGGATGCTGTGTGCAGGCTTGCTCCCAGGAATATAATGCTTTGGGTGGGTACCTGTTTGGATTGCTTTTCGTTAATTGTGTACCCTAGGGAGGTTAGTAGGGACTTTACAAAGGCCAGGTGCTTGAGCAGCTTTTCCTGGCTGTCTGCCTGAATTATGCAGTCGTTTAAGTATGGGTAAATCTGGATATTCGTTTGTCTGCAAAAGGCAATAGCCGAAGCCAGACATTTTGTGAAAACTCTGGGAGCAGTAGATAAGCCAAAGGGAAGCACAGAGAACTGAAAGTGCTGAGATCCTTTTCTGAAACGGAGATATTTCCTGCATGACTCCCTGATAGGAATGTGGAAGTAGGCCTCCTTTAGGTCTAGGGTGGCTAACCAAGCATCCTTGGAGAGCATGGGTAGCAGTTGCTGTAGGGTGAGCATTTTGAATTTTGGGATCTCCAGGAAGATGTTTATAATGGATAGATCGAGGATGGGGCGCCAGGTGCCCTCTTTCCTGGGTACCAGAAAAAGTCTAGAGTAGAAACCTTGGCCTTTCTGTTCTGCAGGAACGTGCTCTACTGCCCTCATGGAGAGCAGGGAAAGGACTTGCTTTTGCACCTCGGCCCACTGGTTTTGAGGTAGATCTGGGAACCTTTTGGAGTTGGAAGGGTGTGGAAAGAAAATTTGTATCCCTAGGACACTATCTTGAGAACCTAGCGGTCGTTGGTAATGGTGGCCCAGATGTTTGCATGCAAGGAGAGTTTTCATCCTCGCGATAAGTGGAGGTGGGCAGAGGGAGGGTTGGCTTAGAACTCCCTGGTTTTGAAGTGGAAGTAGTCCACTGCTTAGATCTCTGCATTTCCTTTGGCTTCTGTCTGTGGGGTCTGGTTCCCCGGGGTCTGGGCTGAACTGACCTGGTGGGAGCAGGAAAGGACCAGTGCTTAGAGGGACAATGCCTGCTGGACCTGTAAGGAATCCTTAACTGTCTGCATAGATTTTGCTTTTTCTTCCATCTTTTTTAAGACTTCTTCTGCCTTCGTGCCGAATAAGTTGTCTTTGTGCAAGGGGGAAATCCAACAATTTAGATTTAACATGGTCTGGTAAGGGCTGTTCCTTAAGCCATGCATGCCTTCTAAGGACAAAACCGGTGACTGCTACCCTGCAAGAAGCTTCTAGGGCATCAAAACCACAGTGCAAGGTGTGTTTAGTTACTTGACTTGCAGAATGCATTAACTCTTGTAACTCCTTAGATTCTGCACAAGCTGGAAAGGAAGACATCTTTTGTTTGAGTAGTTCCAGGGTATGTTGCTGAAATTTTACCATATGGAACTGACAATTTAGTGCTCTGATAGCAAGAGTAGCTGAGGTGTATACATTTTTACCTCATCTGTCTAGTGCTCGGGAATCCCTATCTGAGGGGGTGGGATTCTTAGCAGAGGTTGCTTTAATTCCTTTAGGCCCTTGAGAAATTACCTCAGGGTCAGCTGTAGGATTTTTAAAAAGAAATTTGTGAGAGTCAAGGACTCTGCAATACCTGTCTGGTTTTCTGGGTGCAGGAGGGAGGGTGTCAGGAGTTGAGCTGGATTCCAGGAAAACATCCTCCACAACATCCAGGACTGGGAGGATGGCCAGGGTTCTGTGCTGTGGAAGATCTAAGAATTCTCTGAGTCTCTTGTTTGACTGAGGATAGTCCTGACTTTCCCATTGGAAATTTTCCCTTAAGGTGTGAAGGGTTTCCCCAAAGGAAAAATCCTCTGGGGGAGAGGCTGAAGGAATGGAATCCTCTGCATCAGAATCCTCAAAGGCACAGAGGGGTTGCATGTATTCATACTCGGATGCATCAAAGTCATCGGACTCCTGTTCAGACAAAACTACAGGGCACAGATTTCTTTTTCTTTTGGAAGGGGTAGCTTGGCTTCCCAAGATCAGCATGATAAGGTCTTCCGCCATTTTAAGCATTTGAGACTATGGCAAGGAAGCAGGTGCCTGAAATTGGGTTATCGGTTTCTTGGGTGTGGTTCGTAACCTGGGCCTAAGAAACTCGGTAGTTTTCGAAAGAATGGTAGTTGCGAAAGTCGTCGGTTTGTGTCGAGAATTGGTAGTGTGAAGAACTTCCTCGGAAGCCAGTGCCTGCTCAGTGGCTCCGGACCCATCCAAGGCAGAGATGACCACAGGATCCTTAGTTGAAGAGTTTTGTGGCATACCGGACTCAGAAAGGGTCTTGGTAGCGGCCTGCAAAACCACAAAAGTGGGCATCGGAGCTGCAAAAGCGCCTCACTGAGTACTAGAGAACTGACAACTAACTTAACGGAAGCGTCGTTGGTAGGTTTGGACCTGTGCGGTCTCTCTCTCTCTCTATCTTTACATTTTTTTCGGAAGATCTGCTGTCAGATGGCTTAACAAAGCCATATCGAAATTCATGGACTGTAAGTGAAAATATCTAGCTACAATAAGGGCCCGACGACGTATAGTCCTGGCATTGAACAAAGCACAGAAGTGACAGTGGGGGACATTGTGGTGTGGGCTTAAGCAAGTGACACAGTAAGAATGAAAGTCTTGGTGTGGTATTTGCTTTCCACAGGCGAGACAATTGTGAACTTTTTCTGACATTGGTTAGTACAAGAAAAAAAGGATCCCCAATGGGGTACTTAGCTTTAGAAGACTTCAGCTTCAATTCAGAAGACGAAACTCAGGTAGAGGCCGACCAGCACTCGTGCGAACTGCTTCTGCTTCGGGCTCTATGGCAAGAAAGACTGATGTAATGGCGTCAGCTGCCTTACTTTATACTACTGACAACCAACGTCAGTCCTGAAGCAACAGCAACCGATGCAGAAATACTAAGTTTCTGGAATTTGGGCCGGCATAGGGCTACCCTGGCAGGGATAACCCAAATGTGATGACTGCAACAGTGAAACACGAAGAACATCATATGTTCATAGTTACCTTTCTTGTCCATCACACCATTTGCTACCTGAGACCTTCCTGTAAGTTTAAGAAAGTTTTTTCATAAATACTTTCACTTGTGTCTTTTCTCGACTTCCATTCTGCTTTACACAAATTTTCATAACATTTCCACAACATCTCCAATACCTTCATAAGATCTTTGGCTAGTTTCTTGTCATATGCTACCCAAATTTGGCTATACCAGCTTCCTGTTGTCTCAGTCATCGTGTTAAAATCTTTTGCATTCTACAGTTATCAAAAATAGCTAGTTAAGAACTATAAACTCGTACCCTTCTCCTTTAAACTCTCACAAGTTCCTACAGCAAACTCCACTGAATTTAAGGACTAGAAACATGCTTACCTCAACCTAGTCTGTGATGGAATATTAAATATCCATTATGACTGCACATTCCTAACCTTAATACAGAAGTAAGCTTCACTAAAGCATTTTACACCATTTAAAGATCTGCCCAGAGCTGTCAGTCCCTACCAGAACCAAGTACCATGGGAAATAAAAAAAATTAAAAAAAAATAAATAATGATTCACCACTATAAATAAACTCTAGAACAAAATAAAGAAATTCTTTAAATTATAGTAGATTCAAAAAATCAGTTTCTTATGGATAACATTAAAAACAAAACATGAAGACACTGTCAAGTCCATTAAAGGAACCCATGATCTTAGGCTAGCCACTGTAGCCAAAAATAAGTCCAAATCCATCTTCAGTTACATTAGAAAACTAAAAAAAAAAAAAAAAAAAACTCTACATTACTATGGACATATTCATAACGACAACTCTTATTCTGAGTTTGAACCAACAGACCTTGTCAATACCCTTTTAAATTTAGCATCAACCTTAACCCCATCCCCTCAAACTTCCATTCAAAGCCTTGAAATAATTAAATCTCTTACTTCTAAAGTTCTCCAGTAACTTCTAAAGAACTCTTAATAAAAGTGCTATGACCAAAAATACTTCCTCCATGGGACATGGATTGCTTAATTAATAGTGTTAAATATCCATTGCAGACACACATCTTAAACTTCTTAGCTGGTTTTGTTCTTGGAGTGAACACTGCAGTAATGATTCCCCTGCATAAGGGTGGCCTTACAACGGTCCTGGGTAATCAGTCTTACAAGCCTCATCTGTAAAGCATTGGAACATATTATAACTTATTTTCAATTGTCTTATTTTCAATTGTCTTTCTTCTGAAGAAGTTTGCTCACTTAGCAAACGAAAAGCGCTTAAAGAAGTTTTATTCAACCATTTGTGTTTACGTTTTGATAAACTACTGGTGGTTATTCTGCTGCTGCAGTGACCGCTTTGTCTTTCACATTATAACTGACCTAATAAACTGCGATATCAGAAGGATAGATCCTATTTAATCAAGTAAACTTCTTCAAAAATGTTATGGTGATTGTAGATGGTAGCCTTGCAATGCACTTTGGAGTATCTTGGTTTGGCCAAAGCCTTTGACACCACCCCCTATGTCTGCATCAAACAAAAGCTAAATGCTTTAAAAATCTATGCACATCTGGTAAGATGAACAGCAAACTGGCTAAGAGACAACCTACAGAGTGCAAGTTGCATATACTGCAACAAAGTGTGAAAGTGACTAGTGGTGCCCCTTGGGGCTCAGTGCTAGGACCTCTCTTTTTTTCAGTATTTAAGTTTCAGATTTCCAAGCAAAGACTCCAGAACTCTAACAAAGTTTGCAAACTGAGAGTTGCTAAATCACCCTATGACACCCAAAACCTTAAGAATGAACTCCCTACTAAATGTTATGTTTGCTAAAAATTGGATTAAACAAATGCTGAAAAGTACAGCATCATTACTTTTAGCAGACAACCCTTCCCATCATCGCAATAGAAAGAAAACACACCACTGCAAAACAAAAATGTAATCAGAGGCCTAGATACCTGGGATTAAAACATCATGTGACAATGGTTGCCAATAAATCCTTTTATTTAGTCCAGCTAATTGCCAAAGGAATATCATCAAAGTCCAAAGAGGTATTCACTTTTTTTTACTTAACACTGATCAAGCCAATTATAGAGTACAATGTCCTCTCTTTGGGATCTACCTCACTAAACATACTAAACTGGAAAGACCTCAAATGTTCCTAACCCAAAGATTACAGACCTAACATCCCTGAGTTACCAACAGCGGCTGATAGGTCTGTTAATGTGCGGTAAGCGAGAAGGAGATTTCACCTCAAAAGTCTACAAGACTGAATAAAAGGACAGAGTTGACCGTCTTGGACCTCCTGTTTCTCCACAAGTCCAATATCTACACCAATACTAAGAATAGGGATCTAAAACTTTGCCAACACAATAAATAGAAACTATAGTTGTGCAAAATCTTACCATAACTTCAGATGTCCTTCTCATCTATATGCTCCCATAACATGGGGGAGTCTGTGTCTGGTTGACTCATACGTCCGGCCATTATACTACAGATGAATGCCACTGCGAAGGGACGTGTGATGGTCTGCATCACTCAGTGTACATCAGCCATAAACGGACGCTTGATATAAAGCATATGTCAGCACGTATCTACCTCAGAACTGAATGCCACCTGGTACAAGCGACTATGGAGTGCGTACTCAGGAGTCAGACAAGCATCAGGGGTAAGGCAGGGTGGGAGACCATACAGCACCATATAGAAGATAATGACATCTAAAGTTATGATAAGATATTTGTCCTTCTAATGGTGCTGTATCCATAACATGAAGGAGAGTACAAAAGCTCATGCTATTAAGTATTGGGAGGGGGAAGAGACATTTTCCATGAAGCCATGAAAAATGGTCCTAGCAAAACCTGCTCTGGACCTGGAAATGATGTTCAAATTGTAGTGCTTAGTGAAAGTGTGGACAGATGACCATGTAGCTGCTTCTAAAATGGCCACTGTATCCAGACCCTTAAAGAAGGTCCCAGATGAGGACACAGCCCTAGTGGAATGAGCCTTCACTGGGAAGGGGAAGCCTTTTGTCATGGGCTATGTAGCAAAAGGAAATAGTTTTATAGATTCAGGAGAAAACAGTTTGCTTGGAAACAGGGTGTCCCAGGGCTCTTGGGTGATAGCAGACAAACAGTCTATCTGATTTGCAAATGGATTTGCTGTTGGCCAAATAGTATCCAACTAGTCTATCCAAGGAGTGAAGGATCCTTTCGCTGGAGACTATGGTGAAGGGAAGAAGGTAGGGAGAGATTGATGGCCTGATTTAGGGAAAGCTCATTAATTATTTTGGGCATGAAGGATGGGTTAGTACGTAGGCAAACCCTGCCCCTGAGGAAACCTCTGAAGGGGGGAGAGGCCATGAAGGCTTGCAATTTAGAGACCCTTCTGGCTGACGTAACGGTAACCAAGAGAATAGTTTTCCATGTGCAGAGCTGGAGAGTGCAGTCCCTGGCTGGCTCAAAAGGACCTAAGTTCAGCTTTTCCAAAACAAAATTAAGGACCTAAGGAGGGGGAATAGGCTTCCTTGGTGGTTGAATGTGTAGTACTCCTTTTAAAAAGAGCCTGACGACTTCCAGTCTGGAAGCCAAAGGAGGGGACAGCAGTAAGCATGCTGAGATGGCAGATAGGTGTGCCTTAATAGAAGAGTATGACAAGCCAGTGTTCATTAGTTCACACAGGTAAGACAGAAACACTGGAGGCTCTACAGCCAGTGGTTGAAATTCATGTTTTAGACACCAGAGAGAAAATACTTTTCACTTGGACAGATAGGATTTTCTGGTAGTGGGTTTTCTGGCCTCCTGCAGACCGTGAAGCACGTCCTCAGTATAAAGGCATCTAAAGGGAATTGACGCCTTATCACCCACAGTGTAAGGTTGAGGGTAGTTATTTGGGGATATATGAGAGTTCCCTTTGCCTGTGTGACTAGGTCCACCCTGAGGGGTAAATTGTGGTGATTGCCCTTGGCTAGATGATGTAGAAGGGGGAACTAGTGCAGCCCTGGCCAAAAGGGGGTCACCAACAAGATTTGAGGATGTTCTATCTGAATCTTCAGCAGAACTTTTTGAATGAGAGGGAAGTGGGGGAGCATAAGCAAACATCCCCCTTCCATAACAAAGAAAGAGCGTCCAGCTTCCATGCCTCAGGGGAGTGTATCTTGGTGCAGAAAGTTGGGAGTTGTCTGTTCACAGGGGAGGCCAAACGGGTCTACCTGAGGTACACCCCATTGATGGACCAGGTCCAGAAACACATCCGTTTAACATCCTTTCGTCGGACTGAGTCATGGACCTGCTTAGCACATCTGTCATCACATTCTTGGTAGAAGGTATGTAGACAGCTAGAATGCATAGCTGTCTCTGTTGGACAATCTCCCATGCATGCAGAGCCAGTTTGCATAGGAGGTAAGACTTTGTACCCCCTTGCTTGTTGACGTATCACAGAACAGTGGTGTTGTCTGTGTACCATCTCAGCACTCCTGGGAGGATATGATCCTTGAAAATTTGGAGGGCAAATATCAAGGCTCTCACCTCCTTGATATTGATGCGTTTCCTCTGTTGTGAAGGAGACCAAGTGTCTTTCACTCTCCACTCCCCTAAGGTTGCCCCTCAACCAGAGTCTGAAACATCTGTGTACAGATCCTGATGGGGGGAAGGGGTTGCAGGGGATGGTCTGGATTGGCAGAAATCTGAGCAATCCACCAGTTTAATTCCCTGGCAAGGCAGGGAAGAAGGGATACCATAAACTCCAGAGGGTGCAGCTGTTGCTAACAGACTGTCCTTAAGTACCACTGACACTTCCTCGTGTGCAGCCTTGCTAAGGGTACCAAGGGAATAATGGAGGCCATGAATCTTAGGAGCTTCAGAAACTCCCTAGCCGACAGGGACTGAAGAGGGAGAGAATTCCCTGGAAATAAGAGGTGATGGACAGAATCTTTTCTGGAGAAAGACAGGCCATCGTTTATCTTGTGAGAATCCTGCATCCCTAGAACATACGATCCCAGAAGGGGATCAGAGATTTTTGAAGGTTTACGGTAAACCCCACGCATCTCAGAAAGGAGATGGTGAAGTCCAGGTGCTGTTGGACCATCTGAGGGGGATGATGCCCTTGATGAGGATATCACCCAGATAAGGGAAGAGTTGGACCCCCTGTGTTCTGCTGAAGGCAATGGTTGGGGCCAGACACTTTGTGAACACTTTTTGGCCATAGAGAGACCAAATGGCAAAGCAAAGAACTGAAAATGCACAGAACCTACTGAGAAGCGAAGGAATTTCCTGAAAAGTGAATGGATAGGAATGTGTAAGTAGGCACCCTTTATATCTAAGGACACCATGAAGACCTAAGGAAGGATCAGGGGAAGGAGAGTAGGGAGGATAAGCATCCGGAAGGAGGGGACCTTGAAAAATGTTTTCAGGTGGGACAGATCTAGTATCGGTGTCCAAGGACCTACATACCTGGGAACCAGGAACATCCTGGAGTAGAATTTGTTTCCTCTTAAATGTAGGGATACCTCTTGAATTGTACCTTGTGAGAGGAGGGTCTGTAGGACTGGAGGAAAGAAAGCCATTTGGTCTCGAGGGGGTTGAGGAATACCTTTGAAGGTTGGTCTCAAATCTCACACCATGAAATAACCTTGTTTTATGATCGAGAGGACCCAAGAGTCCTGGGTAATGTTTCCAAGCAGGAAAGGATAGGGAGAGAGGAGTAGCTGGGCTTAAAGGTCTGGTAGTCACAGGCTACCAGGTTTGGCCTGAAAGGTCTGTTTCTGGACTGGAGTAAAGGGAGAAGACCTGGAAGGGGTCTGCTTCCTAGAATCTTTTCTCCCTTTGGAGGGCATATGCCTGGAAGGCCTTCTCACAAAGGTTGTTCTAGATGGATAGTTCCTCTGAAAGTGTGGAACCGGGAATACAAAAATGTGCCTAAAGTCTTGAAGTTCTTTACCCTTCACCTGAAGGACTTTAAACAGTTCAGCAGCCACTGAACCAAATAAAGCCTGGTTATCCAAGGGTGTTGTCCATTAACTTTGATTTAGTGTCATCCGGCAAAGGCTGTAGCCTGATTCAGGAGTATCTTTTGATGACTGTTAATGATGCAGCAGCTTTATAGAGTGTCTAGTGACTTGACTGCACGAATTTAACAGGCTGGAAATCTTAGCTTTACTGGTAGTCACCCAATTGTTTAATGGCATCAGTGAGAAGGGCCAAGGAGTACTTGGCCATATGAGTTTGATGATTTACAGCTCTGACAGCTATGGTGGCAGAGGTATAGACTTTTTTCCCCAACCTTTCCATTACTCTACTTTCTATACCTGAGGGAAGTAGAGAAGTGGAGGGAAGTAGCT
Organism: Protopterus annectens; assembly: GCF_019279795.1. Lineage (NCBI taxonomy): Eukaryota > Metazoa > Chordata > Ceratodontiformes > Protopteridae > Protopterus > Protopterus annectens. Next base: position 841,239,086 of record NC_056725.1, on the reverse strand, counting down.
CAGATCTTTTGTCTGCAGCCACATAAATAGTTGATGGATCTGCAGAAGGGGTCTTGAAGAGGAATTTGGCATCTTTAGGGACTTTATAAAATCTATCTGGGTGCTTTGGTGCAGAGGGTTGTGAATCTGGGGTTTTGGAAGCAGCCAGGAAGGCATCCAGGAATGCAGGATGCACCGGAGGAACCGCAGATGGGTCAGAGGACTCCATTTGTTTGTTTGTGTCTGTCGGCTTTTCCCGGTTAGGGGTCACCACAGCGGAACTCCGGTCCGCTAATGATTGGCAGTAGATTTTCACGTGCTGGCTTGCTGGGCCTAACGCACAACCTTCAACAAAGGAACGCCCGTTCACGCATGTTGCTACACAGACAACACTCTAACTGAGAATCGAACGGGCAACGTCTAACTGTGAGGCGACAACGCTACTGCAGCACCACCACCGCAGTATACAGGACTCCATTTGTAAGAGGTCATAATACCTCTTTTGGGTCTCAGTAACCTGACTGCAGTCCCATTTTAAAAAAGTCCCTCATTTGCACTATTGTTTCCCCAAATATGTCTTCTCCAGGGGAATCCGTTCCATTTGACTCCTCCTCTTGGGAAGCACACCCCAGAGGAGAGGCAATTTGGGAAGTGTAAGGGAGGGATTCATCCCCTGAGGAATCCTCTTCCTCAGCGGCAATATCAGGCAATAGTTTATTTGGTGTAAGGCTAAGAAGGCATTAAGTAGGCCTTGAGTAAAGGCCTGCCAGTCAGGGGTTTGGTCCTATGGCATGGTCGGATGAGCACGGGCAGAATGTTTGGTTTTCTTCTTCTTCTTGGAAGCATCCGATACAGAAATCTCTGAATTGCAATGTACAGAAGGGGGAACGGACATCAGGGTACACTCTATGTCCGAAATAACATCTTCCCGAACTGCGACTCCATCATGGACTTGCTGGTGGCCTCTTTAACGGCTTCCTTCTGGGAACCCATCAGTGGAAAGTCCGTAGATTCCAACTCAGACTCCGGGCCTTCACCATCCCCAAGAGGTACAGTCGGAACAGAGGGTGCAGTTATAGGATCAGGCCTAGTCTTCTTGGCCTTTTTTGTGTCCAGTTCCTCTGAGGATCCTGATGTCGGGTCCATAACATTAGCTAATCGTTTCAGCCTTTGATTCTCTGAGTAAAGATTTAAAGCAGCCAGACGGCTTCTAAGTGTTTTAGAAACAAAAGCCTGACAGATTTCACAAGTGGTGCGGTCGTGGTCTTGGCCTAGACAGAATAAGCAGAATTCATGTGAGTCTTTATGTGGAATCTGCCTTACACACAGACACTTGCCCTTTCTACCTGAAATTAACTCAACACAGTTGCAAAAAAGAAACAAAACCCCCTAAGGGGTACTTACATGAACACAAACAGGCACAAAGTCACTTTCCAAGTGAGAGACGACTGGAGCTGGCAGTCACACAGGTGGCAGAAAAGTTCTGAGGTAGTTATGTGCGGACGTCCACTTTATACCAGACGTCCATTTATGGCCAACGTAAGCTGAGTGATGTGGACAGTCACACGTATCTTCGCAGTAACATTCATCTGTTGTATAATGGTCGGACGTACAAGTCAACCAGGGGCAGCCTCCCTCATGTTATGCATACAGCAGCATATGAATAGAAGGGTATCATAGTGGAGAGACAAGTTTATAATTCAGACTCCCCCAGAATTCTGGAATAAATTTTCATCTACACGTTAAGCTGTATGACTCAATCTTCCTTTAACCATAACCTAGATGACTGGATGAACATCCACAAAAGTACTACAGAAGTGACTGGTACGGCTCTCCTACAGAAAAAAAAAAAGATGCAACCTAATGGTAGCTACTGACAAGGCGTGAATAGTTACAAGACTCAATGGCCTTGGAATAGCTATGAAAAAAAGCAGCCTTTCTAAACTCATGCACATTATCTTATTTTCCCTGTAGCACTCAGAAGTTGCTCTTCTTTTCTGTTTTGTGAGATTCTTCTGCAATTCTTTAATCTTTGTCAAACTCCCTCCAAATCAAGTCACTGTCACATCCTTCCTCTCTCTCTATTTCAACTATGTTTTTGAACTCAAGTAATTTCCATCTTCCTCAATTACTTTCAAATCATAACCACTTACCATTTCTTAAACCAGTGGTTCCAAAACTTTGCAAGCTGGAGGACCCCTTTTATAAAATAAATATTTTTTGGACCCCTACATTTTGGACTGTGGTTTTAGACCATCATTAATTAATATAAATAAACAATATATTGCATTTGGGTCAACCCCCAACACTCTGCCCCCCCAAGCAGCCATTCCAGTGAACCATTACTTGGCTATTTCTCCCCAGTTGCCATAAACACTGTTCAAAACTCTCAGTGTGCCTACTGTTTTCTGCTTTACTTCTACAATGATTACAGATATTTGGATTTAATTTAAACCTTTTATTTCATAATTTACCGCACAAACACTGACAGACATTTGCTAAACAAAGCAATACAGTCTCACAATGAAAACAGACTTGGCATTGAAATTTCTCTGCCTTTGAAACTCATTCTCTGAAACAGCAGTGAAACCCACGTTCAAAGAAAATGCATCTGTCCAGTGGCAGATTAAGTTTACCTTTGGGCTGTTTTCAAATCATATGCCCCTTCACACATTTTTAGGACAATGTAAAAGTTCTTTGCTTCACCTTCCTGGTTGTAATAAATGTGTTTTAAATTTATAGTTTGGAACATTTTTTCAGTAAGCAATGAAACAAAACATATGAACCAATAGTGACAAAATTGTCCACTTCAGAACATTTCAACCATAAAAGGCCACTCAAACTACTGTCATTACAATCCACCAATATCAGTCAATACACACAATCTCTTCAGAAGTATAAGTCATCTGAATAATTCTACATTAAAGAGATCTGTAACTAATGAAACGATTGCTACTAGCAAACAACTTTATAGTTCAGTGATTCATCTACAAATTTGGTGCCTGCTGCCCTTGAAGAATAAATTGCCTATGTTACATTAAAAAAAAAAAAAAAAAAAAAAAAATGGTACACTGGTAATACTGCATTAGGCCAGGGAATAGATGGCAAATTGAAAACAGGTTCATAGTTACTAGGCATCTCATCCAGAGGAGGACTTACTCAGGATTGCAACATCACACCCCCTTAAAATACAACACAGTACCAGCAATCCATCTACATGCTGTGGGAGCAGAACCCACAGCCCTCTACATAAAAACGCAAGTATGCTATCTGTTGTGCTACTAACACTGCCTTAAAATTCTATACCACAATAGTGACACAATTTGCTAATAAAACAGTTGCACATTGTAAACAGACTTGGCATGAGCAGCAGTAAACTTTTTTCCCTTGAAGCTCGCAATTCCTTGAAAAAAAATGCACCTGAAACTCAGTTCTTTAAAAAATGCAGCTTAGTAGCTGGGGTTAGATTCAGGCTCTTGTTTCCTATAGCTAAGGTACAGGGCTTGAGCCTAAGCAAACTACTAACCAACTGCTAACCCTAAGGCATTTAATTATATCTCTCTCTCACACACACACACACACACACACACACACACACACACACACACACACACACACACACACACACACACACACCTCAACCTCTTAGTGCAAGAAATCTGGACAAAGCCTAAAATAGATAGGGACAGATTATAAATATTGCTCTCATGAACTTAGAAAATTGCTAGAACAACAATATTTGTGTTAGCATGCATTTTTCTAAGGACATGAAAGTCAAACTCAAATGTCTATCATTATTTAGCAATGCCTTTTTATGAAGAACAGACAAGAATATGTGGCAAAAACCTGGACAGTTGCAGGGTATGCTACTTACCTCTTTTACACACATCTCCCTCCCTCTTATATACACACACACACACCTCTCCCTCTTACACACATGCACACGCCATACCTTTCAACCTCTTAGAACAAGAAATCTAGACAAAGTCCGTCATAATTAGGGTGGGGGCAAAGGCCCACAACTAGGGACACATTTTAAATATTGCTCTTATAAACTTAGAAAGTTGACAGAAAAAGTTTTGCATTATAAAAATTTTTTGAAGGATGTGAAATCTAAAGATCAAATATCTGGCCCATTATTTTCTGATTTCAGTCCTCAATGATTTATCAGAGATTTGCCAAGAAAACACAACTGTATGAGAAACAGACCAAAAATATGAGGCAAAAATCTGGACAGTTGACAGCTACACTCTCAACTGCACAGCTTCTTATTCAAGCCTTGCTTAAAAAAATGCCTTCAGGGTCTTTGAACAAGATCTCCCAAGACTGTCAGAATCAGCTCTGCAGTACTGGTTTATTTCTATTAATAGTTGGCAAAAAGGGGAGATGAGAAGCATAAAGCGACCAACAGTAAAGCCACAACTTTAACTGTCTTATGTGGGCGGGAACAGATCAGTTGTTTAAATTTTCCTCCAAGTTCCAACTGCAAGGCAGAAAACACAGGGCAAGCAAGCAGCTGCTCAGCCTCACCTGCAAACGTGGAAGTTATTCCTTCTTCTTTTAAATGCTCAGGGCAAGCAGCTCAGCCACAAACAGGAAAGTCTCTTTCTCCTCTTTTAATTCATAAGGTCATTCGCAAGCCCTGAACTCATGGGCAATGCAGAAATCCAAAATCCAGATCTAGGTGGGTGCAAGCCCTCAAGTCACAGACCCCTAGAATTTATCATACAGACACCCCAGGGGTCCGCGAACCACAGTTTCAGAATCAGTCTTAAATTAATCTCTTTTTAATGCAAGTAGTAAAGTACCAATGCCTATTTTTTTTTTTTTACATAATTATACCTGCATTTTTACCTTAGTTTTTATTGGTGCATGGTCTAACATACCTACTGGATGGGTCTGAAACCTTTCAACTAAACAATAAAATAAAAGAAGCACTTAGCACTGGCAAAAGTTCAATAATAAAACTTTACTGTAATACACCAAAATCCAGAGTAAGCACTTCTGCCCGAAAGAATTAGACTGTACCAGGCACTTTCAACTAAATACACACAGTTCTGTGAAATTTCTATCCAATCTAGCCAAGCCATTGTATCTTTGGGAACAACATACAAATTCTGTTTGTGCTGCTGCTACCACATTTACATCGGCTATGCCAAATATTCTCATATACTTCAGAAGCATGCCTTCTTTGGTTTTATTTTTCTCCTCTCAGTTCCCCCGATACATACACACTGTTGCAATTTGGGTTCCGGTCCCCACCCATAGATAATACTCCTTGCTGAAAGTTATTTTTCAACCCAAATTCTCCTAATCTCCACAACAGTAGTTTTAGGTGGAATATAAATACATGGCAATGTAATCCTCCTTCCCAGCTAATAACCTCTTACTACCACAAAAATCTACCACTATTGTCTTTTGTGCCCTCTTTCTATCATTACTGTAGTCCCTCCTGTCAACTGGTATTACCTCCCTTTTTCCCTGATACTCTACTGAATGTCCATCCCAAACTCTTGTGTGTTAAAGTCATATAATTATTTTTATAGAGATGAGCCTCCTGGAATACTATTTGCACTCCATATTTTAATATATGTCAATACTCTCTGCTTTTTGTCTACACAAGCAAATCCATTTCCATTCCACATTAATACTGACAAAGCAGGCATGCTAATAAAAAGCACTCCCACATATTCTGCATGACAGCTCTTTTGAATATACATTCCTGTACATTCCTATATACACCTTACATGCACATACTATTGTTTGGCTGTCTAATCTTGCATGTTGTTTCTTCTCATTTCTATTTGAATCCAATGTCCCCAGACTTTTTGCTTCAATAAAAACACAGACAAAAAAAAATAAATAAATACATTTTCAAAACCCCAACCCCTATTAAGTCACACCAAACACACAAAATACACTCTTAACAAAGAGAGAGTTTATCCCTCCAAAAAGGAGCAGCTGCCCTAAATCGATGGCTGCACTCAGATATAATTTATTCAAAGGTTAGGGTTAAACATGTTAAGATGTGAAAACCTTGCATGATTTTAGTATTCTCTAACTTTTAGACTTAAGAAAAATTGCACTGGCTACCTTTAAATAAACTAAATTGTGCACTATTATATTTAATGCATGGATATACTAAGGCTCCTGGGGAGACACCTAGCTGTATAACAGTTCACTTTCCAAATGTTTAAACTTTATTTACATTCACAGAACTGCCTGTCAACTTCCCTTTGAAAGTTAATTATACTGTACCTTATACATTTCACACTGTACACACTGCTCCAACCTTTTATGATTAATTGCTTGCACCCCCAGACTCATTGTCTGCAACTAAGTGCTTTTGTTAATGGTAAAAAATGGTTAACATTGCAAATGCATGACAGAATCCTTGTAGAGTTCATTCAGAACACATTAGTCAGACCTCTCATGATTCACTGCTTGTACATAGTATTGCCTTTTCTAGCTCAAACTACAGCTATTAGCTTTGCAAATAAAATAAACAACCATTTTGTCATGCTTGTCTTTTTTCGTTTTTCAAGACTATTTACTTTAAAATGTTCAAAAAACCAGCTGCAAAACGTGGAGCAAGTAACACAAACTTGTAGGAAAAACCACCTTTAATAACAAAGCAAAGCTTTCGGGCAGAACCCTTCTTCAATACTAATACAATCAAGTCTGCATACTAGAAGCTTATATACAGGTCTAGAAGTCACATGATTAGCAGCCAAGAATCATGTGACGAACAAGTCTTAAAGTGCAAACAACATAATAAAACTTTAAAGAAACTTTAAAAAAACTTTAAAAAATCAATTAATAATATTACGTAATCTAGTTAAAATTGGTTTTAAACTGACTTTGCTGTTAATTCCTGGATGTGAATCAGCAGCTAGTCTTAAAATCCATTCAAATTCCTTAGTCTCAAGGCGATTATTCAAATCTCCACCTCTGGCACTAGGACAATTAAAATCAATAACTCTAAACTTAAAAGAATGTTCAGAGCCATTAATATTGATATGCTTATATAGTGCATTATTTTCACAACACCGTCTGATTTCTGAATTATGATCAATAACACGATCTTTCAGCTTACGAATAGTTTTTCCTACATAGAACGAGGTGCAGGATTTACATGTAGCCAAATAGATAACACCTGAAGTGTTACAAGTAGCTGAAATTTTAAAATTGAATACACTTGACCAGTGCTAGGGTGTGTGAAAATGTCACTACCATTACCAAACATCTGTGCACAGGCAATACAGTTAAAACATTGAAAAGTTCCATGCTTGATAGCCAACGTCATAGGCTTAGGTTTATAAAAATCTTTATAACACAATAAGCTTTTGATAGTCTTCATATTTCTATAAGAGAAGCATGGCTTATCACCTACAATAGCTTTCATTTCATCTGAAGCTAATAAAATTATCCAATTTCTTGAGATAATTTGTTTAACCAGGTGACTTCTTCTATTAAAAGTAGTCATATATCTAACTGAAGTCATCTCTTTATTGCTGTTATTATTTTTCTGAGATATGGTTAACGAAATATCCCGCCCTTGATTAAAGCTGATAGGTTTCAAATAAGTCTTCCTAGCCTCTAAAATATCAATTCTTGACTTATTAAGTAGGTGGGCATCATAGCCACTTGAGGTAAATTCCACTATCAAATCATCCAGTTGTAACTTGAATACATCATCATCTGTGTTGAGCCTACTTGTCCTAATAAATTGTGATTTTTACCACACTTCTGAAAATATGTGGAGCGTGCATACTACTGTAATGTAAATATTTACAACAGCTAACTTCCTTCTTATATACAGAAGTATTAAGAATTCCATCATTCAGCTGGATTTTTAAATCCAAGTAACACATAGTATTTTCAGAAACTTGCATTTTAAATTTCAAATAATCAGTTGTGGAGTTCAAATAGTCAACAAAAACATCCAGATCATGAAGTGTACCATTCCAAACAATTAAACAGTCATCAACAAATCTTTGATAAAACTAATATAGGTAGAAAGATTCCTATTACTATACAGATGTTTATGTTCCCATTGGTAAAGGACTAGGTTAGCGTATGTGTTAGCCACTGAGGTACCCATAGCTATTCCTGTTAACTGTAAATATAAAGTTTCGTTAAACATAAAAATATTATTTTTCAAAACAACATCCATAAGACAGCAAATGTTGTCAATGGATTTGAAATCAGGGTTAGGTTGTGTTATTAAAATTCCCTCAGAAGCTCAAGTCCGCATCATTAGGAATGACGGTAAATAAGGATACGATATCCAAGCTAACTAAATAATGTCTTTTAGTTTTTATATCAGGCTCATTTCTAGTATACAATTGCTGTAACTTAGATAACAAATCATGTGTATCTTTCAGGATGGTATTACAATTAAGTAGATGTGGTTGTAACTGTTTGTGCAAGTAAACTGAAACCGGTTCTGTAATCCAGCCTCCACCTGAGACGATAGGTCTCATTGGTGGGTTATCCATAGACTTATGTATTTTTGGGATGCCATACAAATGAGGTATCAAAGGACAAGGTACAGTTAGAAAATGAAACAAATCAAGGTCGATGTCACCATTAAGCTGAAGTTCAAATATTACCATGTTGACATAACTCACACATTTCTTTACATCTGCATGTGTAACTATTTTAAATGCATTCTCATCATTCAAAAGTAGAGAAACAGCTGAAAAATACTTGTCTCGGTCCATAATAACAGGCATACCACCTTTGGCCGCTTGCTTTATTACAATGTCATTATTATTTTGTAGACTTTTTAATGCTTCATACTCTGCAAAAGTCAGATTAAAGTTCTTATTCCTCTTGGGCTGTAGGTATAGTTCTCTTATTTGTAGTTCACACACATCATGAAATGCATTCAATATGGGTGCATTAAGTGGAATAAAAGTACTTCGTTTTAGACTGTCTCCCATTGAGTTAGATTTACCAAACATTAGTTTTAAACTCAAGTTACGAACAAACAACTTTAAATCAGTTAAAGCAGACACAACATTATCACTACAGGATGGTATAAATTGAAATCCTTTGTCTAAAAGAGAGAGATGAGCAGGATTTAACTCAAAAGATGATAAATTTAATGCCACAACTACTTGCGACTTACTTTGTTGAGTCCTAAAGGGCTCTCATTTTACGCTTGTTTGCTATGGTTGCCTGTGTTGCATACGACCTTGCAGGTGAACCTCTAGACCTGGGTGATCTATTCACGACGGTTTCAGCGTGCTCCAGTTGGAATCGTTTATTAGTTAAATTTAAAGTTAGTTGTTGTGTCTTTTTAATAGCCATAGCGTTCGTATTCACATTCAGGTTGCCATCACGCTTGTTCTTACTTCCTATAGGCGCATGCGCTTTGGGATGAGGAACATGATACCAAAAGGCCAGGCTCATTCGTAACTGGTGCAGGGGGAGTTTCAGATGTCAAGGGTGTAGAGGGTGGATTATTATTTAAAGAAATGTTTTCAAAAGTATCCAGGCAATCAAGTCCTTCTCTTGCAGGAGCTTTATGGTATGCAGTAGTACGAGGATTCTCAGTTCTGGGCCAAGAGAAGATATTCCCTCTTTGGAAGTCACCTATGTCGCGTTGGAGCTTCCGTTTTTTGGTAGCTTCCATCCTGACCTCAAAAGCTTGAATCCTATCAAGCATTTGCTGGTATACAGGTGTAACTTTAGGAAATACAGTCAATTCTAAAATAGTACTCTCAAGTGAAAAAATTTCACGCTTGTACTCTTCCTCAATTTTTATAAAAAAGTCATTCATTAAAGACATATAGTCTAAAGATAGCTTAATATTCAATTGTTGCCATGATTTGGGTAGTTCTGGAAAGGTATTGCCATATGAAGGCATTTTAAGGATCCTGAGTCCTAACTTTTTGCTTCAATAAAAACACAGACAAAAAAAATAAATAAATACATTTTCAAAACCCCAACCCATATTAAGTCACACCAAACACACAAAATACACTCTTTACAAAGAGAGAGTTTATCCCTCCAAAAAGGAGCAGCTGCCCTAAATCGATGGCTGCACTCAGATATAATTTATTCAAAGGTTAGGGTTAAACATGTTAAGATGTGAAAACCTTGCATGATTTTAGTATTCTCTAACTTTTAGACTTAAGAAAAATTGCACTGGCTACCTTTAAATAAACTAAATTGCGCACTATTATATTTAATGCATGGATATACTAAGGCTCCTGGGGAGACACCTAGCTGTATTAACAGTTCACTTTCCAAATGTTTAAACTTTATTTACATTCACAGAACTGCCTATCAACTTCCCTTTGAAAGTTAATTATACTGTACCTTATACATTTCACACTGAACACACTGCTCCAACCTTTTATGATTAATTGCTTGCACCCCCAGACTCATTGTCTGAAACTAAGTGCTTTTGTTAATGGTAAAAAATGGTTAACATTGCAAATGCATGACAGAATCCTTGTAGAGTTCATTCAGAACACATTAGTCAGACCTCTCATGATTCACTGCTTGTACATAGTATTGCCTTTTCTAGCTCAAACTACAGCTATTAGCTTTGCAAATAAAATAAACAACCATTTTGTCATGCTTGTCTTTTTTCATTTTTCAAGACTATTTACTTTAAAATGTTGACAGCTTAAACTAAGTACATAGGTTCATAGGTTCATACTAGGCTATCTGCCCGAGGGCATTTACAAGCCTAGCCCATAGTTTTGTGGCTTACGCCACCCCTTTAGTATGGGGAACTATACCCATTATTTTGCTGTGCCTCTGCTGAGCAGTGACACTGAGGTAATCCCTGGGGTATATCTGCGATCTCCCATCCATTGGTCAAGATTTCTCTTGAACAAGGCCAGCGAGGTGCTCTGCCTCACATATACCGGGATTTTATTCCACAGCATAGGGAGTCTTTGGGTGATGAATCTATCCCTCCAGCACATCCTATTAATAGCCGTGTCGAGGTTTAAGTCTCCCGCCCTTGTGGCTCTGACGGATCTAGATTTTTTGAGGTGAAGCATATTCATCAAATCTGGGTTTGACATACCTTGTATGTTAGGCAAAGGTCACCTCTGAGCAAGCGGTAAGCGACTGAATAGAGCTGGAGTTCTTTCAGTCGGGCAGCATAGGACATATGTTTGAGACCCTTTATCCTTTTGGTGAGGAACTTTTGTGGCTTCTCCAGCTGCTGCAAGTGTCGGGTCAGATACATTCCGAATGGGGCATTGTACTCAATCATTGGTCTGATGAGTGATGAGTATAGGGAGACTATGACCTTAGTCTACACATCCGTCTCTATGGACTGAGACATTATCTTTTACTTCTGCATATGCATATATTAGATGCTTACACCCACAGCTGCCCAACATCACAACATATTAACTTTAACTTGCCTCTTTCAAGACTTTATTGTCCTGTTACAGGGTAAAACCATTGCAACTGAAAGCTACTTTCTTACCCCAACAACACTAGTATGTACAGCAATCTCTGATAAAACTCACCCAACACACATTTAAAAGACACCTGACTGTATACTATATAGAATGGCTTTAAAAATAACATGCAATTTACATCATGACATTTTTGTGAAATATTAACATTTTTTTACTTATAGTTACTACTTCAATCTATTGTGTCCTTCTAAACATTACTGAAAAAGTGGGGGGTTTTCTTTAGACTTCTATCACTTCTTTAACACAGAAACAAATTCCATCTTTATTCAGCCACTTCCTTCCTGTAGAACCACAATCCATGTGTCTAAAGCACATCTAATTGGATCAGTGCTTTTTATTTCTCCCATTTATGCACTAAATTTACATTGTTTCTGATCTCCTGCCTGATCATCTTGACTTCCTAACACTGGATTCTGCTTCAAATGGAAGGTACTGCTGATTCTTACAGTTAGCTCTTGGCTTTATCTGTCACTCAAGCATTTTTCTTTGGTAAAATGGAAAAGGTTTCACTGACAAAGGCTTTGTATTTGTCTGAAGCCTGAGAAGTAGAATCGCCCTTCCCTTGCCAGCCCACTTTTTGTTGACTATTTTTTTTTATTTCTTCTTTAGCTAGTTCTGCACCCAAAAATGTATTAGAGTCTTCAGGAACATTTTTTCTGAAGACAGCTGGTTACAGCAACCTGAATCTCCCACCTGTCTCTTGAAATTTCATGACTGCCAGGATAAATGTGCTTCTCTTCTGCCTGGCGTACAGCAAATTATCTTCCACAATCTGGACTCCCCAACTTTTAATACTTTCCAGCAGCAGTTCCTTCTACTGGTGAGACTGCTATAATGGGTCCTGGCCATCTTCTCATAGCCAGATTGAGAGAATACCACATCATGTGCCCTTCTCCATTAACAAATCCGGTTGTGGAACCACAAAGTGAACGAACCAAGCCAGTAACACCACAAATTCCAAGGCAGTAATATAAGCAGATCCACGTAATATAAATGAATGAATAACTTTTAATACTTGATCCAAATGCAGTAAAAAGATCTACATGAGCCACACACAATCAATGTTAAGCGTTCTTTTACCTCGTAAAATACTAAGCTTCATCAGAACTGGAAAATCATTGTATCAGGTGCATTAAATAATCTAGTTTTAGATTGAATAATCATTTCTTAACGAGACTGTTGGTCCCCTCAAATACATCAATATTCAAACTTCATAGCAACTTTAAAGATACAAACAACTTTAAAAGTTCATTGAATTCCATGTAACCATGCTTTTTATTTTTTTGTGGATGTTGTTGGAATGTTGTGGAATAACAGTCCAGCTACTTATATATGTTTTCATAACAAAACCACAATCTATTCCTTCCGGTTTCTCTGGTACAGCAGAAAATCTAATTTTTTTCTCAATGCACTCCCTCATCTACAACTGGACTACTTCTGAAACTTTAGAAGCCTTGTGTACAGCCAGTCTTTCCTTAATTTCAACTTCTGATTTATCATGTTTTAATCTGAACAGCTACTTGAGACAGTCTATTTTTTCCAGCCTTTTGTCTTTAAATATTCCTCAAGTGTCACGATTATTTTAAAAATTTCTAACTGCTTTTGATTTATTTTTTCCTCTATATTACTGGAAAAGTACAGTTTTGTACCTACCATAAATGTAGATGTTCGAGGATCCACATTGCTGCAGTCCTAACTATTGGGTAGTCCGCTGTCCAGTCGGCCCGAATACCAAAGTATATGGCTGACGTCGGTCAGGGCGCATTAGACTGACGTCAGTACGTCAGGGTACTAATGCGCATGACCGACGTCATATCCTCAGTCTTTTCTTGCCCCAGAAGTCAGAAGACCCTGAAAAGATAAGGCCAAAAACCAAAAACTCCCAACATACCTGCACCAAAATATATATATATACAAAATATACAAAATTAGCAGAATATAACCTCACCTACACAACCACCCCTAAACACAGAGGGGAAGGAGGGAGGGTAAATTGGACTGCAGCAATGTGGATCCTCGAACATCTACATTTATGGTAAGTACAAAACTGTACTATGTTCTTCATTCCACATTGCTGCAGTCCTAACTATTGGGTAGAATCCCAAAGCAGAGGTAAGGGAGGCTGGCAAATCATAAGGAAGCAGGAACTGACAACATGCCCTGCAAAATAGCTGTGGCAAAACCAGCCCTAGACTTAGAGTAGAGAGGAAGGTGATAATGCTTAGAGAAAGTATGCACTGAACTCCAAGTAGCTGCCTCCAAAATATCCTTAGTTGCCACCCCTCAGAAATGCTGTTGAAGTGGCAGTAGCCCTAGTGGAATGAGGCCTAATCCCAGCTGGAATCTCCTTGCCATGATGGGAATAACAAAATGTAATGCAACACCCAATCCATCTAGAAATAGTTTGTTTTGACACAGGCTTGCCCTGCGAACTCAAAGCAAAAGAAACAAACAACTGCTGAGACTGCCTAAAATCCTTAGTCCTGCTCAAATAATAACGCAATTGCCTGTGTACATCTAAAGTGTGCAAAATCTTTTCCCCTTTATTTTGGGGATCTGCATAAAACGTAGGCAAATGAATAGTTTGGTTTAAAGCCACACTAGAAACCACTTTAGGCATAAAGGAAGGATTAGTACGCAATGATACCCTATCCTTATGAAAAATCAAAAGGCTCAACCGCCATAAGGGCCTGTAACTCAGAAACCCTTCTTGCAGAAGTAATGGCCAACAAAAAGCAGTCTTCCATGACAAGTATTTCAGTTCAGCAGTAGCTGCAGGCTCAAAAGGTTGTAGAGTAAGTTTCTCCAACACAAAATTGAGATCCCAAGCAGGAGTAGGAGCTCTACGTGGGGGTCTTATATTCTTTGCCCCTCTAAGAAATTGCTTGAACAAAGGATGTGAAAACAATGGTGGGTCACAATCATAGTGAGCTGAAATTGCTGCAGCATGAATCTTAATGGAAGAGAAAGACAAACCTTTGTCCAATAACTCAGTAAGATATTGAAGAGCCACACTCAAATTAGGCTCTGAAATCTCCAAATTCTTTGCTGCAGTCCAAAATAAAAATCTCTTCCATTTTTCTGCGTACACTTTCCTTGTACTAGGTCTTCTGGCTTCCATAATCACATTTAAAACTTGTTGAGGAAGTTGAGACCTGCTGTCTTTCAAAACAGAATATGCCAGGCTGTTAGATGAAGAGAGTGAAGCTTGACATTGAGCAGACGACCGTCCTTCAGAGACAACAGATGTGGAATCAAGGGTAAAGGCCATGGAGGCTTCTTTACCAGACTCCTCAGTAATGGGTACCAGTGCTGCCGAGGCCAATCTGGAGCTATTAAAATCATCCTTGGCTTGTCTTGTCTGACCTTTAGAAGCACCTTTGGAAGAAGAGGCAGAGGTGGAAACACATACACATGAAGATTTTTCCAACTGACAGAAAGAGCATCCACTTTCCAAGCTGTGTGATGAAACCTCTTTGTGCAAAACTTTGGCAGCTGGTGGTTTAGTGGAGAAGCGAACAGATCTATGTCTGGAGTTCCCCAGGACACTGTCAACCTTTGAAATACATGAAGATCCAGTTTCCACTCGTGGGGATCCATGATTTGTCTGCTTAACACATCTGCTAAGGAGTTCTGTGCTCCCGGCAGAAACCTTGCCTGAAGAGTTAGTCGCAAGCTGAGCGCAGTCTCCCATAAAATCATTGCTTGCCTGCACAATGGGTAAGAATGTGTTCCCCCTTGTTTGTTGATGTACCACATGACAGTTGTGTTGTCTGTTAGAATCAACACCTGCCCTGGAAGAAGTAACTCCTTGAAAGCCATTAATGCAAACTGGACTGCTAACATCTCCTTCATGTTGATATGTAGATGCTGTAGTCTGGCAGGCCACTTGTCTTGTATCCACTTGCCATTTAGATGAGCTCCCCAAGCAATGTCTGAGGCATCTGTCGTTAGAATTTGACTCGCCTCTGGCCGGGTCACAGAGAGTCCCTTGTTTAGGTGACATTCCTGAGCCCACCACAAAAATTCCTTTTGAATGCAAGGTATTATTTGAATGACAGTGTCCAAATCCTGGCAGTGCTGTGTCCATACATTTTGAGATACCATTGTAGCTTCCTCATATGCAGTTTGGCATTGGGAAGCACCAGAATACAAGATGCCATGAACCCTAAGGCTTGAAGGACTGTCCTTGCAGTCAGCCCGGACTGAAGAGATAGTTGATGGAAGTAACTGGAAAGATTCTTTTGTTTGTCCGGGGTTAAAAAGGCCATCCGGCTGCTGTATTCAGTCTCACACCCAGAAAGCACATGTCTTGAGAGGGTACTAGACTGGACTTTATTTCGTTCACAGAATACCCTAGGCATCTTAGCACTGCTATGACATATTCCAAATGCTGTAGAAGGTCTTCCTTTTCTTGGGCCAGAATCAGGCAATCGTCCAAGTAAGGATAGATTTGAATTCCTTTTGCCTGAAGTAAGCTATCACTGGAGCCAGAACCTTTGTGAATACTCTGGGCAGTAGATAAGCCAAAGGGCAATGCAGAGAACTGATAATGAGAATTTCCAGCTCGAAAACGCAGATACTTTCTGCAACTTAGTCTTATAGGCACATGAAGGTAAGCTTCCTTGAGATCTAAAGTTACCATCCAGTGATCTTTGCCCAGCAGAGGTAAAAGCTGTTGTAACGTCAACATTTTGAACTTGGGAATGTCCAGATAAGTGTTGAGGATAGATAAATCCAAAATTGGTCTCCACGTGTTCCCCTTCTTTGGTACTAGGAACAGGCGAGAATAAAATCCTAGGCCCCTTTCTGGCACAGGAACCGGCTGAATGGCCCCTATTTGGAGTAACTGAGAAATTTGCTTGTGAGCCTCTTGTCTTTGTAGAGGAGGAATGTCCGGCATGCCTTTGAAAGGAGGCAAGGTATGGAAATAAAACCTGTAACCGTGGTGAATGATATCCAGAACCCATCTGTCTTGGGTAATTAAATCCCAATTTTCTTTGAAAAGAGACAGTCTTCCTCCCAACGGTGCTGCCAGGCGAGAATGAACTGGCAGCTGGAAAGGCAGGTCATTGGGTCTGCTTACGAAAGGACTGACCCCTGCCCTCACCAGAAGTCTGAGCAGGGGAACTCCCTGTTCTAGGCCTAAAAGAACCCTGAGCTCTGCCCCTACCACGCCTAGACCTACCCCTAGACTGGGAATCATAAGCAGGATAAGTCCATCCCTTAGCAGGCCAATTTCTACTAAACTTCGGAGGCTGCACCTGCAAGAAATCTTCAACAGTTTGCATAGACTTAGCCTTGTCCTCCATTTTCTTCAAAACTGCTTCTACAGGCGAACCAAACAACACATCAGACTGCAAGGAGCATCCAAAATCCGTGTCTTAACATGCTCAGCTAAATTCTGATCTCTCAACCAGGCGTGCCTACGAAGAACAGAACCAGTGGCAGCCACCCTGGAGGAGGCCTGCACAGCATCAAAACCACATTGCAAGGAATGTTTACCCACCTGTTCAGACACATGAACTAAATCCTGCAACTCGTTACACTCAATACCTTCCGCCAGAGCATCCACCTTAGATTTCAACTGTGAAAGAAGATAATTCTGATATTTTAACATGTGAAACTGACAATTCAACGCCTCATGGCTAAAGTGGAAGAAGTATACACTTTCTTTCCCCATCTATCCAAAGCCCTTGCCTCTTTATCAGGAGGGACAGGATTTTTAACAACTGAGGCCTTCACACCTTTAGGCCCCTGAGAGACAGTTTCGGGTCTGCCCTAGGACTCTTAAAAGATACTTATGAGCTTCAGGCACCCTATAATACCTATCCGGTTTAACTGGGGCAGGAGGCAAAGAATCAGGATTCAGGGAAGCCTCTGCAAAAACATCTTCCACCACATTCAAAACAGGAGGTATAGCTAAAGGCCTATGCTGGGGTAAAACAAGAATTCCCTAAGCCTTTTCCTGGAATCAGAGAAATCTTGACCTTCCCATTTAAAATGCTCCCTCATGGAATGCAGAGTCTCTGAAAATGAAAAATCCTCAGGAGGGGAAGCTGAAGGAGTAGAATCATCCACATCAGAATCAGAATAAGGAGGGAACTCCTGCAAGTCTTCAGCCGAAGACTCAGAAGCCTCCGAGCATTGCTCAAAACTCTCAAACTCAGGTTCCACCCTAGGCCTCTTATCAGGAGGGGGCATAGAACCCCTTATCATAGTAATCAAATCCTCTGCCATTTTAAGCATATGTTTCTTAGGCAAAGACCCTGAAGCACTAGGAGAAACCCCCACTGAAGCAAAACTCGGCCTGCCCCTCAAAGCAGCCTTGGAAACAGAAGGGGAGGCTCTGACCACCTTAGGAAGATAGGGAAGAACAGCCACCTGAGAAGCCCCTCAGCCTGGCCTACTTCCTGAGAGGATACATCCTGTAACAGTAAAGTCTCTCCCTGAGACTCCAAAGAAACACCTGGCAAAACCTCCGGCTCCACTGAGCCCTCTAAAGAACCGACGCCTGGGACTGTCGGTTCTTCCACTCTAGGCTTTGCTGTTTTGTCCTTGCGTTTTTAGCGAAGCCGGCGTCGGAGCATCCGACGGCATTTTATAATTACAACGCTTCCCAAACACTAACCTGGCACAGTCTAACCTTCTCTTAATAGTGCGTTTGTTAAATCTAGCACAAGAGCGGCATCCAACAACGCCGTGCTCAGGCCCTAAACAAGGTATACACAAAGTATGGTAATCCCTATGAGGTATCTGTTTCCCACAAGAAATACAGTTATTCACTTTTTCTGACATCCGGTTAAATACTGAGGCAAGAAAAAACCAAAATATTCCCCAACGGGGTACTTAGCCAACTTTGATTCGGTCTGAAACTCTGGCTTCAGAAACTTTCAGAACGCCAACCTGCACTCGCAAAATTGCTTCTGCATCGGACCATGCGGCAAAAAAGACTGAGGATATGACGTCGGTCATGCGCATTAGTACCCTGACGTACTGACGTCAGTCTAATGCGCCCTGACCGACGTCAGCCATATACTTTGGTATTCGGGCCGACTGGACAGCGGACTACCCAATAGTTAGGACTGCAGCAATGTGGAATGAAGAACATCCATTTCATATACTAAAGTTTTAACCTGAACTGCTTTTTGCTGAACAGCTGCAAGATTCTTCATAACCATAAAAGTTTTCTTATTCTCCTTTTCTGGTTGATATTTTCCTACTTTCTTCATACTTTTTTTTGTCATCTGGGTAATGTAACTGACTGGCCAAAAGATGGATTTTACTCACACTGACAACTTTCACTGGCTTTTAAAAAAACATTCTCAGTTTTTAGGCTGGGAGATTTCTAATCAACCTGTAGCTCAGCAAGCAACTACCTCGGAAATCATTTATAGTAATGAATTTGGGCATAATCTATACCAAATGAGGCTTACTGCTACAATAAGGACCCATCAAATAAATTTTGTAACCTCTGACCTCCCCCCAAAGAAAACAAATACAGACAAAAAACTTTAGTATTTGTACATATTTTCCCTCATTTCATTGTAAAAAAAATTTAAAGACAAACTTTGTTCTTTACATTTTAAAAAAAATGTTTAAAGAAGAACCATACCCACAGACTCAAAAAACACTTTTATTTCATCAACATGGTTTGCTGTTTCCTACATTTTAACACCACTTTGGGACTATTTACAGGTTTTTAAATATTTTTATACGTAACGTCCGTGTCTGACCACATGGGGTCTAGCATCTTGAAGTGATCCTGATTGTTTAGGCTGCTTCTAGGTATCCCACAATGCAGTGCTTGTCTGTAAAAAATTACATCATGCAAGCCTCTTTCTTCCTAAAGCTCCTGTCAGTACATTGATTTTGCATGCATAAATGGCTGTGTCTCAGTCAGTTATAAGTAACATTTCATGCCGTTCAATGACTGCTTAAAACACAAACGGTGCAAATACTACAGAATAGACTTTCAAAGTGCTTTTTACTGCTGCTTCTTTTTTAGACTGGCTAAAGTGCAGTCTTTTGTGAAGTCTGAATTGTACTGCTCCGACTCATCACCCATCCCCCCTTCACACCTAACTTCCCTAGCTGTCAAAGTGCTAAGGATAATTTGAGCTGTTACCCACTGTGACTCACAGCAAGAGAATTGGCTCATGTACTGTTTCCTTGCTCTAGCCTTTATTTTCTGTATGGGTAGGGGAAAGACCAGGGAGCTGTGACATCATAGCATGGGTGGGTTTTTAGGACGTTCGTGGTGATGTCAGTTTGGGGAGAGAATTGGCCAGAAAACGACATGTATTCATTGGCCTTGATGACATCAATGAATTGGAGACTGCAGCAAGCTTTTCCAGGGCAGGATAAAAGTTTTTTGAAAGTGAAACCATCATAGTACAGTAAGGTACTGTTCTAGTGGAGAGAAACAGTTGATTTAAAATATTTTAAATGCCGTATTGCCATTTTTTTCATAGCAGGGAAGGTAAATAGGGAGAAAAAGGACAGAAAAGCCGAGCATTTAACAGCAGAATCCTGTTGTTGTGCTTTAACCTGCCTGTCTTGTTTCCAATCAGAAATGAAAGCAAATCAAAATCCGAAGTTTTGAAAGTCTGCTAGCATGTTTACATATAGGCACATGTTTGTACACGAATGTATGTGCATCAGTGTGAGTCTGTAAACGTTTGTCACACATACACAATTTGTACATCTATCCATATGCACGCTTATACAAACCAAGTGAGACTACACAGTTACCAATTTTAATACTGACCATAGCAGGATTAGGGATTTAAAGTTATAAAATGAAATGTAATGATTATTACAAGGTATCTCTCTAAGTTAAATTAGCATGCTGTATTAGACATCACTAGCTTTATTCAAACTAAAGACTATTAACTGGTCAATAAACCAAATATAGGACAGAATGTCCTGTACTACTAAATCTGTTCATTGTGTTGACATGAAGTTAAGATACTCTTACAAGAAGAGGTAACGGGAAACGTGTCTTTTGGGAGGATAGTGAGTTGGCAGATTTTAAAAATTCCCTACAGGATACCCAAGCAAATGGCTGTAACTAAGGAATTGATTCTATCAAGCTGGGTCACAGGATCTGAACTGCCTAGACACACAGTAAGGCCTTATTAAGTGCAATTCCGCTAGCTGCCAAAAAAACAATGACTAGAAAATCAAAATCAAAATCTAAACCAACTGTATATGAAGTACTGAATATTGTAAAAGACATAAAAGAATTGGAAGAGGAATCTTTAGAAATGAGAAGGAGCAAATTATATAGAAATCAATTGAATCTGTGGGAGCTATACATGTAGAATAATGTCCAAGAGAAGTTATCTAATGCTGGACAGAATGAAAGTTGTTATAAAGAAAGAAAACATGTAATGCATAATGCATGTAAATGGCAAAAAAAATGTTAATATTGTTTATTTTATATTAATGTGTATGTGTCTATGATGTAAGTGATAATTTAATAAAGGTATTTAAAAACATACTCTTTTTAGAGATTTTGGAAGAATAAAATTAGCTTACAATAAGAAGGGAAAAACAATTAGCAAAACCAAATAGCTGATTAAGGCATTTAGACATACTTTCAATTGCAAAACTTTAATTAGTCATTATGAATAGCTGTTATATGAAAATTAGTTAAACAGGAAAATGCTTCCTCTGCCTGTACTTTTGGACCTGTGGCCATGCCACTTACTTTTTCTGTTGCCGATAAGCTGGCATCTCCAGCATTGCCTTCCTTGGGAATGTTCTAAGCAGCTTTAGTACTTGTTGTTTCCAAGACGAAAGTCTTTTTTTCTGTGTGTCTGTGAAGGCCTAGAAGAACATGAATTCAAAAGGATCAGGTGTGCTCATTGTTTACATTTCTGCATTTACAACATATTGCAATACAAAAACATCTTATAACCTACACAAGAATGCTCTACTCATTTCCATACCAGAACACAACATCCGTAATGAATATGACAGCAGTCAGCAAGAAAACGCAGCTTGCTTCCAGGCAGAAGCTACTAGAAAGAAACAACTAATTTTATAAAATTAACCAAGAGGAAAGGTTACATACAGAATAAAGCAATACCCAAGTAAACTATATGCAAATTAAAGCAGACACCCAAACAACCACCACCTCAGAACACAACACCTGCAACACATAGACCTCACAGTCAGAGTGTCAAACAGTCACAGCCCTTAATGCCAAACACAATGCCAGACACACTAGTCATTGGTGACTCCATAGTCAGACACACTGACGTCCCGCTCACCAGACTGAGTAAGGAGAAGGTCACAGTAAGCTGCCTGTCGGGCGCTAGAATCCGCCACATAACGCAAGCACTCAGGTCTCTCAACAGCAGGTACAAATACGACTCAGTCATTGTCCACGCTGGTGTAAATGACCTGAGACTTACCTCCTTGGACTACATGAAAAGAGACATTGAGGAGCTCTCTGATTATGTAGCCCAGGCAGGTATGACCCTGACCTTGAGCAGTATCCTACCTTCACCAAGAATGATGCCACAATACAGAGATAAGATGATCAGCTTTAACAATTGGCTTAAACTCTGGTGTCATTCAAAGGGGATCCAATGTCTGTCTGCCTGGGATGACATGCTGGACAAGCCACGCTGCTTCGCAAGGGACGGCTTGCACCTGTCACCCCTGGGATTCCGGATATTGGCAAAGGCTCTTGCCACCCCATAGTGCCTTTTTAGGCAAGGCTCAAATTCTAAACCTACCACCCTAGAACACAAAAAGGAAAAAACTAAGGGTAATGCTGCTCAATGCCAGAAGTCTAAATCTCAAGATCCAACATCCCGAGGCCCTTCTCAGTATGGAGAACATCGATGTCTGTGGAGTGACAGAAACCTGGTTCAAGGCTCCTGAGAGCACCCCGGCACTATCAGGTTTTACCTCTTATCATGCGTTGCCCCAAAATCCGGACAATACCAAGAAAGGAGGGGGGGGTATCCATATTCATCAAGGACACCCACACCTCAAGACTGGTGGCAACGCACGATGCATCGGAGACCATCCAGGTGCAATTAACCATAGGCAAGACTGCTCTGCAAATTGTAGCATGTTACAGGCCACCCTCACAAACTCAGGAACCTCACATGGCCTTCCTGAAAACACTAGAGGGGATAAATGTATCACCAAACACCATCATACTAGGTGACTTCAATTACCCTAATATAGACTGGGAACACTACTCAAGCCCAAACACCCTAGCCCAAAAGTTCCTGGAATTCATAAACTAACTAGTCACCATCCCCACAAGAGGAGAAAACATACTTGATCTCATCATCACGAACATGGGAGCACAATGTTCAACACCGGAAGTATACCCCTCACTGGTGAGATCAGATCACAAACTAATCTCGCTGGAGGTCCTCATCCCACCCCCACCTGAAATAAAAAGACCACAGTAAAAACTTCGAAGCCGACTTCACACTTCTAAAGACTAGTGTGGTCTCCTTTAAGGCCCCCGAGCCGGCGGAAAACAGTACTCAAGCCGCTGAATCACTTACAAATGCCTTCTACCAGCACCTGCAGGACTGCATGGATAAGGCAATCCCAAGCAAAACAAAGACTCTTTGTACCAAAGGCAAGCGTCCAGTCTGGTGGACCCCAGCCATAAACAAACTCTACAACAAAAGGAGGAAGCTACTACAAGATAGAGCAAAATCCTTAAAAGGTAAGACACCCTTGATCACTATAAGTAAAAAACTAAGAGCTCTCATAAAATCATCCAAAGCAAATTTTGAGAGAAAAATAGCTGAAGACTCAAAAGACAATCATAAGGCCTTCTTTAGCTATGTTAGAAACCTGGGAGGAAACTCCCAGATATGCTCAGAACTAGTTCAAAATGATGTGAAGATTACTGATCCTACAGACATTGCCAACATACTGGCTGACAGGTTCAGTGCAAACTTCTCCCCTCCCCAAAAGGAGAGATATCTATACCAAGCGATTGCAGCCCCCAAACATCTCCAACGCCCAAGTGAGAACTGCTCTCTCCAAAGCAAAAAACACAGCATCCATGGGACCTGATGGTGTCCCCGGCTGTGTGCTCCACGAACTCAACGAGGAATTAAACCCACAGCTAGGACAGCTGTTTAATCATAGTCTTACCTCTGGATGCATCCAGGGAGTGGCGCACTGCAACTGTGGTCCCACTTCACAAAGGCGGTGCCTCACCCGACCCTGGAAATTACCGGCCCATTAGCTTGACAAGCCTTATCTGCAAAGCCATGGAGAGGATCATAATGGACCTCATAAATAAAGACATAGGAAATTTGCAGACTTTGGATCCATCCCAGTTTGGCTTTGTCAAAGGCAGATCATGCCTTCTAAACTTGGTTGACTTTTTCGAAACAGTCACCAAAGCCATTGATGAGGGAAAGGCAGTCCATACAGCCTACCTCGATCTGGCGAAGGCCTTCGATACAATACCCCACTCGGGTATCATTGAAAACTCATCAGCTTAAATGTTAACCCATACATCACAAGATGGGTTGCAAACTGGCTGAGTGACAGAACCCACAGGGTCAGAGTTGCTGGCGCCATGTCAGACTCAAAGCCTGTCACAAGTGGTGTACCACAGGGCTCAGTCCTGGGCCCACTCTTGTTTGGCATCTACTTTTCCAAGTACAAGCAAACACAGGAGGGTTATGGCTGACAAAGTTTGCAGATGACTGCAAACTGGGCGCCATAGTAGAAAACACATCTGACACAGATATCCTTCACAAGGGTCTCACAGAAGCGGATAACCGGAGCCAGAGTCATGGCCTAAAGTTAAATGCCAAAAATGCATAGTCATACCCTTCGGGAAAAACAAGGTTACCCCTAGCTACCAAATAGGTGGCAATCCACTGAGCACAGAAGAAGTTATCAGGGACCTGGGGACCCAGGTTGATAGTAGTCTGTCATTCGACACCCATGTAGCTAAAGTAGTTAGGAAGACCTTCTACATTGCCCACCTTATCATGAAGGGATTCTCATCTAGATCAAGGAGGTTATAGTCTCCCTATACTCATCACTCATCAGACCAATGATTGAGTACAATGCCCCATTCGAATGTATCTGACCCGACACTTGCAGCAGCTGGAGAGGCCACAAAAGTTCCTCACCAAAAGGATAAAGGGTCTCAAACATCTGTCCTATGCTGCCCGACTGAAAGAACTCCAGCTCTATTCAGTCGCTACCGCTTGCTCAGAGGTGACCTTTGCCTAACATACAAGGCCATGTCAAACCCAGATTTGATGAATATGCTTCACCTCAAAAATCTAGATCCATCAGAGCCACAAGGCGAGACTTAAACCTCACGACTATTAATAGGACGTGCTGGAGGGATAGATTCATCACCCAAAGACTCCCTATGCTGTGGAATAAAATCCCGGTATATGTGAGGCAGAGCACCTCGCTGGCCTTGTTCAAGAGAAATCTTGACCAATGGATGGGAGATCGCAGATATACCCCAGGGATTACCTCAGTGTCACTGCTCGACAGAGGCACAGCAAAATAATGGGTATAGTTCCCCATACTAAAGGGGTGGCGTAAGCCACAAAACTATGGGCTAGGCTTGTAAATGCCCTCGGGCAGATAGCCTAGTATGAACCTATGAACCTATGAACCTAAAAGCTTAGTTATTAAATGGTCAGTTATCAAGTGTGCGTATCCATGTATGCAGAGGGAGCGTTGCCAGATTTCTGAAGGGCCAGGTAGGGACAAAAAAGGTCTTTCACACTAAGTGAAGACCAAAAAAAATTGTCTTGTTTGTGCGGAACAGCAGAAATTCCGCATTAAGCAGAAGTATGCTGGTATACAAGCCAATCAAAAATTCGCACAGCAGAGCCTCTTCCGTTCAATACAGAACAGTCTGCTTGTTCCACACTGAACAGAAGTGACAAAGCTTTGCAATTTATAATTGGCCCATATGCCGGTATGTGAGCCAATAAAAAAAAAAAAAATTTGCAATTCATGACTGGCTCGTATACCGGCATACGGGCAATCATAAATCGCAAAGCGGAGGCTGTTTTGCCAGGATTTTAACCAGCAGTGCGGGACTTGGGATTGGACTGCCTATCCCGGGATAGTCCCACTTAAATAGGGACATCTGGCAACCTTGGGCAGAGCTGACATCCCTTCTACCTTCCACTTATCTATAACCAAATATTTCAACTTGTGCACGCAAACACATTAATAATATGTCAATCAAAACACACTGATCAGGATAGAAATGATCAAGTTCCCAATCCACCAGCATAGCATAGTACACAAACACACACAAAATACATGCATATACATATACATACATATATATATATATATATATATATATATATATATAGATATAGATATATATATATATATATATGGAATCAGTACAGAATACCGAAATTCCACAATCCCGAGACTCTGTATCCAGAGTACCGGAATCTCGAAAGTTAAAAAAAAAAAAAAAGACATGTAACAAACTATTCTAACGTGCCCCCCCCCCACACCCCCCTAACTACATATATACTAACTCCAGGATCTCACTACAGTGGGGAAACGGGCATAGTAGTGGCAGCATGTAGACTACTGTAAGGTAAGTGAAAGGTATATGCCCTTTTCCCTACTGTAGTGCAATCCTGGAGTTACCATACGTAGTTGGGGTGGGGTGGGGGGTGTAGCCCCCACCTTGTCTGGTTTTATATAGTCCAGTTTACAATTTAGTATGTTGAAATTCAATATTAAAGTATACACACATTTTTTTATATTATTTATATATATATATATATATATATATATATATATATATATATCTATAAATACACACACACAAACTTTTTTAAGGGAGGATACAAGTTGAAATGGAGCTAGGAGGCAGAATAAAAGCTACAGATGTAAAAATCTAGTGAGTGAATTTATAGTCAAAAAACTACTCATCTCCAAAAGTCAGAGCCCTTTAGAATCACATCCTTCTGGATCAAGATCACCTGAGGGAATTATGGGTAGGGGCAGATTCACTGCCCAGTAACCAAGCTTCTGAAAAGCACCAAGGTTGTATCTGGTTGCATCCAATAATCCAAAGGTTGAATCGGACAAAAAGCAAACACTGGATACTTTCTTTTCTTGGATGAGTAGCTCCTGGAACACTTGGCTGACACCATGGTGGAATTGGACCAGGACACCTTTAGGGCTTAGTATTTCTACAGAGACTGAGTGAAACACCAGAATGTTCTTGGACTGAAACTGTGCACAATGAGGACAACCAGCTATATCGTGCTTTGGACCCAAGCAGAATGCACAATAGGAATGAAAATATTTGTGAGGGATCCAATTCCTGTAATTTAAACGATTTACTTTTTCAAACTCAGAAATAGGCTCAAACTGGCTTCAACAGCAAAAAAAAATTTAAACACAAGAATACATTTCTCCAGTGGGGTACTGGATGTAGGCCTACACACCAAAGAAAGTACAGTTGTGTACCTACCATAAATGTAGATGTTCGAGTGCATTCACTGTTGCAGTCATTACTCTTGGGTTATCCTGCTGGCAGGCTGCCCGTGGTTGGCCCGAATTCCAAAGTCTAGGTATGGCGTCGGTTGCTGTTGCCTCTTCCCTGACGTCAGTGCGCCAGGGGTATAAAAGATGCAGCCGACGCCATTTTCTTCAGTTTTTCTTGCCCCAGATGTCAGGTGCCCCAAATAGGTAGGCTGAAAAAAAAAAATGCATGCACAAAAACAACATTTCCTTCATCTACAAGCAAATACACCAAAAAGGTTGTATAGGACAGAGAAGTGCAGATAAGTCCAAGCAAAGAGAAGGGGGATGGTGGGTGGGTAACCTGGACTGCAACAGTGAATACACTCGAGCATCTACATTTATGGTAGGTACACAACTGTACTATATTCATCGTGTTTCACTGTTGCAGTCATTACTCTTGGGTTGAATCCCACAGCTGAGGATGGATGGCTGGGCTAAATAGGATTAGGAGAGGCTATGAGGCCCTGCAGGACTGCAGTGGCGAAGTCTGCTCTGGACTTAGAGTAGAGAGGCAAGTGGTAGTGTTTTGTAAAGGTGTGCACTGAATTCCAAGTTGCAGCCTCTAAGATTTCTTTGGTTGGTACTCCTCTGAGGAAGGCTGCTGAAGTGGCTGCTGCTCTGGTGGAATGAGGCCTAATGCCCTTAGGCACGGATTTGCCATGTTGAGAATAGCAGAAACGGATGCAATGGCCTATCCATTTAGAAATGGTCTGTTTTGATATAGCCTTTCCTTGTGATCCTGCAGCATATGACACTAAAAGTTGCTCAGTTTTTCTGAAAGCTTTGGTTCTGTCCAAGTAGAAGCGCAACTGCCTCTGTATGTCCAAAGAATGCAGAATTTTCTCACCCTTTTTCTGTGGATTTGGGTAAAAGGTAGGCAAGTGAATGCTTTAGTTGAGGGCCACACTGGACACCACCTTAGGCATAAATGTAGGGTTTGTCCTCAGAGAAACCCTGTCTGGATGAAAAATGATGAAAGGTTCCACAGCCATGAGTGCTTGTAACTCCGAGACTCGCCTTGCAGAGGTTATGGCTAGGAGTAGAGCTCTCTTCCAAGATAGGAATTTAATATCTGCTGTTGATGCTGGCTCGAAAGGAGGGAAAAAATAGGTGGTTCCGTATTGTAATGTGCAGAAATGGTCGAGGCATGAATCTTAATTGATGAGAAGGAAAGGCCTTTGTTCAGCATCTCAGTTAGTTATTGTAAAATCTGAGGAATATTAGGTACAGACGTGTCAATGCCTTGTTCCTGGTTCCAAGTACAGAATCTCTTCCATTTTTCTGCATAAGATTTTCTGGTACTGGGCCTCCTGGCCTCCAAGATAACATCCATAACAGCTTTTGAAAGAGGAGTACTTTTAATGGTTACATTATCCGCCATACTGCCAGATTTAAGGTCCTGGGTTGAATGTGCAGGATCTGACTGTTTTGTTGGGTTAGCAAGTGAGAAGTTTGAGGCAATATCCATGCTGGATCTTGAGACAAGCTTTTTAGGATTGGGTACCAGTGCTGGCGTGGCCAGTCTGGTGCAATCAGAATCATTTTTGGCTTCTCTTTTCTGACCTTTAGGAGTACTCTGGGAAGTAGAGGCAGAGAGGGAAAAGCATATACTGTTAGATTTTTCCAGCTGAATGATAAGGCGTCCCACTTTCCATGCTTGTTTGTGGTAAATCCTTGTGCAAAATCTCGGCAGTTGACAGTTGTGAGGGGAGGCAAATAGATCTATGTCTGGGCAACCCCTTTTCCTTATTATCATTCTGAAGACTTGTGGATCCAGTTTCCATTCGTGGGGATCCATGAGATTTCTGCTTAGTTCGTCTACCAGGGTATTTGTTTTTCCTGGCAGGAATTGTGCTTGTAAGTGGACTTGAAAAGCCAATGCTGTGTCCCGTAAGGTCATTGCTTGTCTGCAGAGGGGGTAAGAATGAGTACCCCCTGCTTGTTTATGTACCACATGGCCGTAGTGTTCTGTCTTTATCAGTAATTGTCTTGGATGAAGCAGGTCCATGAAAGCTGTCAGGGCATTTTGAACAGCTAACATCTTTTTGACTGATGTGAAGATGCATCTGGTTTACAGGCCATATGCCCTGAATACATTTTCCTGCCATATGGGCCCCCCAGGCATAATCTGATGCATCCGTTGTCAGTGTCTGTCTGGCTGTGGGTAAACTGAATGGCAGACCCTTGTTGTGGTGACAGGCTTCTGCCCACCATCAAAACTCCTGTTTGGCAGGGAATGAGTGCAACTACGGTCTCCAGGCTGTGGCAATGCAGAGTCCAAACACTTCTCAGATACCACTGAAGTTTCCTCATATGCAGTCTGGCATATGGAATTAGTAGAATGCAGGATGCCATGAAACCCAAGGTCTGCAGGATTTTCCTTGCAGATAAGTGGGTTTTTGTTGCCAATTTCTTGAAGTAAGTAGTCAGTTGTTTTTGCTTGTCTGGCATGAGATAAGCCATCTGGGCAGTTGTATTTAAGTTTGCACCCAGGAATATTATCTCTTGAGAGGGCACTAGTTTTGATTTCTTTTCGTTTACTGTGTACCCTAGGCCAATTAGTAATCTTTTTACAAATGCCAGATGCTGAAGAAGAGTGTCTTTGTTCTCTGCTTGAATTAGGCAGTCGTCCAAGTAGGGATATATTTGAATTCCTTTTTGTCTGCAAAACGCAATTACTGGTGCCAGGCATTTTGTAAAGACCCTGGGCGCAGTAGATAAGCCAAAGGGCAGTGCAGAGAATTGGTAATGCATTGAGCCAGCTATGAATCTGAGGTATCTTCTGCAAGACTGTCTGATTGGGACATGCAGGTATGCCTCTTTTAGGTCCAAAGTTACGAGCCAAGCCCTCTTGCCCAGCATGGGCAGTAGCTGCTGAAGAGTCAACATCTTGAATTTTGGAACTTCCAGAAACGTGTTTACTATAGGCAGGTCCAAAATAGGTCTCCAGGTTTTGTCCTTCCTGGGTACTAGAAAAAGTCTGGAGTAAAATCCTTGCCCCTGTTCTTGTTGTGGTACTTGCTGAATGGCCCTCATGTCCATGAGGGTTATTTGTTTTTGTGCCTTTGCCCTTTGATTGTGTGGCAGGTCTGGCATGCCCTTTGACCTTGGTAGAGTGTGAAAATGGAACCTGTAGCCTTGGGACACTATGTTCAGAACCCATTTGTCTTGGGTAACTATTTGCCAATTTGATGAAAAGTGCCAGTGTTCCCCCTAAGGGGGCTGTCAAAAGCAAATTGCTTGGAACTGGTAGAGGAAAGTTATTGGGACTGTTTCCTGTAAGGCTGTGATTTGTCTTCTCCGCTTTTGGATGTAGGAGCACCCCATTGTTTAGGTCTGTATGAGCCTTGGGGCTGAGATCTGCCTCTGGGACGTCTGTATCTACCTCTTTATGGTCTGTCAGAGACTGGAAAGGACCAATTTTTAGAAGGCCAGTTCCTGCTAAACCTGGGTGGCTGTACCTGCAAGAAATCCTTTACTGTCTGCATGGATTTTGCTTTATCCTCCATTTTTTTCAACACCTCTTCTGCTTTAGTACCAAACAAAGTTTCATGCTGTAATGGTGGATCTAATAATTTTGCTTTAACATGATCAAGCAGATTTTGTTCCTTTAACCAAGCATGCCTTCTAATAACAGAACCTGTAAAAGCGGCCCTGCAAGAGGCCTCCAGTGAATCATAACCACATTGCAAAGTATGCTTTCCCACTTGTTCAGTTGCATGCAATAAATCCTGCAATACTTTGTTCTCTGAACATTAAGTATGTTTCTCAACATTTTTTGCTTAAGTAGTGACAGTAAATATTGCTGATATTTAAGCATATGAAATTGACAATTTAAAGCCCTTACAGCCAGAGTGGCAGAAGTGTAAACTTTTTTCCCCCATCTGTCTAGCGCCCTAGAATCCCTATCAGAGGGGACAGGGTTTTTTGCAGTGGAAGCTTTAACCCCCTTGGGGACCCTGAGATATAGTTTCTGGGTCTGCTGCGGGGTTTTTATATAGGAATTTATGAGAATCTGGGACCCTGTAGTATCTGTCTGGCTTAGCAGGTGCAGGGGGGTACAGAGTCAGGGGACAGTCCAGACTCCGAAAATACATCATCTACAATGTCTAGAACAGGTGGAACAGCTAGGGGGGGGGGTCTGTGCTGAGGAAGAAGCAGGAAGTATCTGAGCCTTTTCTTAGACTCAGAATAATCTTGGCTCTCCCACCCAGTGGAAATGCTCCCTCATAGTATGCAGTGTTTCCCCAAAAGAATAGTCCTCAGGAGGAGAGGCTGAAGGAATGGATTCTTCAGCATCAGAATCCTCATAGGGAAGCATGGGGTAATCCTGTTCAGAAGAGGAATCAGAGGAAATAGAAACCTGATCAAAAGAATAATACTCTGTCTCTTGCCTAGGCCTCTTATCAGGAAGGGGATGGGAGCCCCTGATCAAAGTAACTAGGTCTTCGGCCATTTTGAGCATCTGTTTTTTAGGCATGGAAGTCTGAAGAGGAGAATGCTGTACTTGTTTCTTTGTCTTTAGTGCTTTAGTCTTTGAAGCTGAAGATGGCTTAACATATAGTTGTGTCGGTCTGAAGACACCCTCAGAATCCGATGCCTACTCAGCGGCTCCAGACCCATCTGAGGGATTGATTTCCGAGTGTCCAATACCTTGAGTTTCCAGAGGCCCAGTCGCCTCCACGCGGGAGTCGGTAGCGGGCACCAGGGGCTGCGAAAGCACCTCACTGAGAACTGGCGACTGGCCTAGAAAAGGCTTCGTCGTCGGTTTTGGACCTCGGATGCCTATCCTTGTCCTTGCGTTTTTTGTAAGCTCCGGTTGTCGGCTGTTCCGCCGGCATTATAATTAAATCATCGGCCAAAGTAATGAAATGCAAAATCGAACAGACGCTTGATAGTGCGGTGGTTGAATCTAGCACAAAACCAACAGCTAGCAACGTTGTGATCAGGGCCTAGGCAAGGAATACAATAAGAGTGAAAATCCTTATGAGGTATTTGCTTCCCACAAGAAATACAATTGTTAACTTTTTCTGACATCGGTCTGGAGCAAGAAAAAAGTTTCTCCAACAGGGTACTTAGCTTTAATGAAGACTTTGGGTCTGAAATTCAAATTTGAAAATCTCAGGAGTCGGCCGACTGGCACTAGCAAACTGCTTTTGCTTCGGGCACCGCACGGCAAGAAAAACTGAAGAAAATGGCGTCGGCTGCATCTTTTATACCCCTGGCGCACTGACGTCAGGGAAGAGGTGACAGCAACCAACGCCGGACCTAGACTTTGGAATTCTGGCCGACCACGGGCAGCCTGCCAGCAGGATAACCCAAGAGTAATGACTGCAACAGTGAAACACGATGAACATCACTGCTTCCTCATTCTGTGGCAAGAAAGAATTGATGACAGCAATTCCCTCACCCTTCTCTTATAGAACTAACATCCAAGTAGGAAGAATTCAGATTGAGCTGCGAGGTGAGGGAAAGCATATGGAGCTTTAGAAGTCAGGCCATAAATCTGGTGCTGAAGGCAGAAATTCCCAGAAGTTATGATTGCAACAGTGAATACTATGATTTCACCAAACTCCAAGCACCCTTCCTAACAGATCTTTGGTTGAGATGAATTCCAAGCACCATCATCTGGGCAGAGGTAGCTGGTGGACAGCCCAAGGACCAAGGTTCTGAAGGCTGAATTCTGATTCAGAGTTATACCAATGGACGCCTGATTCCAGGAGACAAAGTCAAGATAATAATGCAAGATGAAGGTGTTCAATGAAGACTAACTGTGTCACAAAAGGCTGAAATGGAAACATTCCTGAGGCATGCAAATAAAGCACCTAGTCCCCTAGTGCAAATGGCATAATTAAGACTATGGCAACCATCACGCCCAGAATACATAGCAGAGCCTTGGACCAGACAGAGTTCTCATCCAGGTCAAGGGACTGGCACTGGAGTGTGTTCAGCTTTGTACCTATTAAGGCCGCCTTCTGAAAAGTGTCAGAATTTCTCCCAGTTTATGAAGATACCAAGGGATTGTAGCCCAATGGCTGTTTACTGCACGGATAGGTCCAAGACGTCTTTGTATGAGCTACCAGAAGCTAGATATTCAGCTACAGAAATGCATGTAGATGCTTTTCCTGTAAGGTTTTAGCCAAAATGGCCAACACCTTAGTAAACACTCGGTGTTCAAGAAATTCCAAATAGCACCTATGGAAGTAAGGCTCACCCCTAAGTGAATCTCTCGAGTGGACTCAAGTCCAGGTACCTTGGGAAAGCAAAGGTAAGGAATCCCTGAGGAGTAACCATATGCAACTAAACTGTACTCAATGTGAAAGCTGAAGTTGCTAACATCTAGAATAGAAAAAAAAAACAGTTTTCTCTTTTTGGAGCAATTAAAAATAATAAAGAGAGGAAAAATATTCCTGATCAGAATACAACAGCCTCTATGGGAAGCTCAGTAGAAAAAGTCACAGGCTGCTCAAAAAACTCCCCTAAAACACAGTCATATGCCACTAGAGCTGATTTTGGGGTTGGCCTTATGCATGCTAAAATGTGTCTCAGACTAAACCCTGTTAAGAATTCATGGTCTTTTGTGATAGTTCTCAAAGCCAAGCATATGTGGAGAATAGCTCCTTCACCCTTCTGTCAAAGACCAGTGTCAGGAATGTTGCAACATGTTTGGCAGGGTCAACCTCTTGGATGACGTGGTTGGTACAGAAGGAAGCTAAACCGTGGGATGCGTAACTTCATCAATGTGCAGGAAGAATGGTACTTCCATTTTTACATTTGGTCTACCTTAGAAGAGAAAGACAAGGTAGTCAAGTGTATAACAAAGGTGAAAAGGGCACTTCACAGTGGTGGCAGACTGCTTCCATCTCAAGAAATCATCAACCAGTTCCCAAGAAGTCAGTTTGAAAAGCAATCGCACCCTCCATGAGACAGACCCTGCAGGATATACTAGAGATCTTTCTTAAGAGAGGCCATATTTAACTATGCCATCCTATGCAGGCACATGCCAGAGTTTAAGACCCTTAAAATAGTGCCACCAAAGTCAAAATCAGTGACCTATATGGAAATCCACTCAATCGATCAAATATGTTGGAGTAAATGCTATATGAGTACACACTCTATTAAGTTTCTCCGCTGCCTGTGTCACCACAGGGAGGACTGGAATTTGTATAGGTGAGACAGTAGAGAAATTAATGGCTTAATTCTCACCAAAAACAATTCAGCAAAATGGGAAGATGATGTGGTCTCTGTAAAGATGACATGGACTGAAGCAGTCATGGAGGAGACCATTCTAAGAAGTATGATTAGGATCTCAAGCCTCTACATCTGGGAATATGCAGAGGCATCAGCCTTCTTGTCAGCCAAGAAAGCAGTTATCTTGATTCCTTCTGGTTGCATACTTAACATCTGATAAAAAGGTTTCAAGTCGAGATGCCCCAGGACACTTTCTCTTTAATCTCAAACTCATTGGAATGATGAATAAAAAGGCCAGAAAATTTCTCCAAAGAAAGTATCACTCATTAAGTCTTTTTGCCCTTATTAATTTCAGAAACAAAGGCCTGTGACTCCTCTGACAATGGAGGAGGAGAAAGTACAGTTTTGTACCTACCATAAATGTAGATGTTCGAGTGCTAATACAGCTGCAGTAATCACAGATGGGTTTTCAGCCGTCAGGCGGTCCCTCGGTCAGCCGAATTCCAAAGTCTTGGTCCGGCGTCGGTTGTCGTCGCTTACTCTTCTGACGTCAGGAAGGCCAGAGTATACAAGACACAGCCGACGCCATGTTCTTCAGTCTTTCTTGCCCCAGATGTCAGGTGCCCCCAAAAGGAAGGCAATACATAAATAAAGCTTATCTACATATGCATGCAATGCAATGTAATGCAAAAACACTGTAAGCAAGCAAATAAAACATAGCAGGATAACCCAGTCAAGTGGTATGAAGAGGTTGTTAGGCCCCATGCCTTTACCAAGTGGGGAAGGAGGGAGGGAAACCTATACTGCAGCTGTATTAGCACTCTAACATCTACATTTATGGTAGGTACAAAACTGTACTATGTTCATCGTGCATACAGCTGCAGTAATCACAGATGGGTAGAGTCCCAAAGCTATGCATAGGGTGGTAGGTACTATGAGGAACTGGGTTGAGCCAGAATGCCCTGCAAAACAGCAGTGGCAAAGCCTGCTCTTGTTCTGGAATATAAGGGCAGGTGGTAGTGTTTTGTGAAGGTATGTACAGAACTCCAAGTGGCTGCCTCCAAAATATCTTTAGTAGGAACACCTCTGAGGAAGGCTGTAGAGGTGGCTGTGGCCCTGGTGGAGTGAGATCTGATACCAGTAGGGACAGATTTCCCATGATAGGAATAACAAAACCGTATGCAGTGGCCAATCCACTTGGAAATGGTCTGTTTTGGAACTGGTTTCCCTTGAGCCCCTACGGCATAGGACACAAAAAGTTGTTCTGATTTCCTTAAGGACTTTGTTCTGTCCAAATAATAATGTAGCTGCCTATGGATGTCTAAAGAGTGTAGCAGCCTTTCCCCTTTGTTTTGAGGGTTAGGATAAAAGGTAGGCAGGTGTATGGCTTGATTTAAGGCTACCCGGGATACCACTTTTGGCATAAAAGATGGGTTGGTACGAAGGGAAACCCTGTCCTGATGGAAGATGAGGAAGGGCTGCACCGCCATGAGGGCCTGTAGTTCAGAAACCCTACGAGCTGAAGTGATGGCCAGAAGGAAAGCAGTTTTCCAGGACAGATATTGCAAATCTGTTGAGGCAGCAGGTTCAAAAGGAGGCAATGTTAATTTTTCTAGCATGTAATTAAGGTCCCAGGCTGGTATTGGTTGCTTCCTTGGAGGTCTTATATTCTTAGCCCCTCTGAGGAACTGTCGTAAGAGTGGGTGAGAGAATAAAGGAGGATCCGTGTTGAATTCTGAGAAATGGCTGAGGCATGAATTTTTATGGAAGAAAATGAGAGCCCACTGTTCAGTAGTTCAGCTAGGTACTGTAAAACCTGAGGCAAGTTCAATTTTCTAGGGTCCTGGCCTCTTTTCTCATTCCAACAGCAAAACCGCTTCCATTTTGCGGAGTAAGCTTTTCTAGTAGATGGTCTTCTGGCCTCCAAAATGACATCCTGCACCTCCTTGGAGAGTAGGGCCTGTTGTGGTGTTAAGGAATTTTCCATGCAGCGAGGTTGAGTGTTTTCAGCTGACTGTGAAGAGTTTTGTAGTTGTTCTGATTCAGCAGAAGAGGTATTAGAGGCAGGGACCAGGGAGGAGTACGCGTTAAGCTCCTCAGGAGTGGATACCAGTGCTGCCTTGGCCAATCTGGAGCAATCAGTATCATCCTCGGTTTGTCTGTTCTTGCTTTCAAAAGTACCTTGGGCAGAAGAGGCAGAGGTGGGAATGCATAAACTTGTCCATGCTGTCCAACAGAATGAAAGGGCGTCCACTTTCCAGGCCTTTGGATGGAAGGTCCTTGAACAAAACTTTTTCATTTGATGGTTCCTGTGGGAGGCAAAAAGATCTGTCTGGCCTCCCCACGCTTGGATTATCTCTGTAAACACCAGAGGATGTAACTTCCATTCGTGTGGATCTGTCATATTTCTGCTTAGAGTGTCTGCCAGTGTGTTTTCCAGTCCTGGCACGTACTGTGCTTGAAGTTCGATTTGTCTTTCCAGAGCCAAGTTCCAAAGAGTCATGGCTAGTCTGCACAAGGGGTATGAATGTGTTCCTCCTTGTTTGTTTATGTACCACATTACTGTGGTGTTGTCTGTTCTTATCAGCAATTGTCCTGGATGCAGGAAGTCCTTGAAAGCTGTGATTGCATTTATTACTGCCAGCATTTCTTTTTGATTGATGTGCAGGTGCTTTTCCTTTTGGGACCATCTGCCCTGAATGCACTTGCCCTTCATGTGCGCCCCCCATGCGTAATCTGAGGCGTCTGTGGTTATGACTTGTTTTGCTTGAGGCTTGCAGAATGGAAGGCCTGTGTTTACTTGACATGCTTGGGCCCACCATAGAAATTCCTTTTGCAAGCATGGAATTATTGGTATAATTGCTTCCAAACTGTGACTGTGTTGAGACCATAGATTTTTTAGCTACCATTGAAGTTTCCTCATATGCAGCTTTGCACATGGGATTAGAAGAATGCAAGATGCCATGAATCCCAGAGCCTGCAGGATTTTCCTTGCAGTAAGCCTGGTACTTTTTGCTAGTGTTTTGAAGTACTGAGATAGTTGCCCTTGTTTTTCTGGCGTAAGATATGCCATCTGGGTGTTTGTGTCCAAGCTGGCACCCAGGAAGGTTATTTTCTGAGATGGTGTTAGCCTTGATTTCTCCTTGTTGATGGTATATCCCAGAGAAAGCAGTAACCGTGTCACATAAGCCAGATGTTCCAGTAGTATGTGTTTGCTGTCCGCTTGGATCGAGCAGTCATCCAGATAAGGGTAAATTTGTATCCCTTGAAGTCTGCAGTAGGCAATCACTGATGCCAGGCACTTTGTGAATACTCTGGGCGCAGTAGATAAGCCAAAGGGCAATGTAGAGAATTGATAGTGGATTGAACCTGCAAGAAATCTGAAGTATCTTCTGCAGCTTTGTCTGATTGGGACATGCAGGTATGCCTCCTTGAGGTCCAATGTTACCAGCCAAAACTCCTTGCCCAGCATGGGAAGAAGTTGCTGTAATGTGAGCATCTTGAATTTTGGTACGAGTAGAAATGTGTTTAGGATGGATAAGTCCAGAATGGGTCTCCAGTCGGTTCCTTTTCTTGGTACCAGAAAAAGTCTTGAATAAAAACCTTGACCTTGTTGGTGCGTAGGTACCTTTTGTATAGCTCTCAGGTTTAGGAGCTTTGAAATTTGTAATTGTGCCTCTGCCCTTTGATTTTGTGGCAGGTTTGGCATGCCTCTCATTTTTGGAAGAGTGTGAAATTGAAATTTGTAGCCTCTGTTTATAATGTCCAGTATCCATTTGTCTGTTGTGACAATATGCCAATTGCTTGCAAATAATGCTAGTTTCCCTCCCAAAGGTGCTGCCAGCTGAGACTTGCTTGGCATGGAAATGAGGGAGTCATTGGGTTTGCTTCCTGTATTGTTGTGCACGGTCTTCACCACCTCTTGGTGCTGTAGATTGCCATTGTCTGCCTCTAAATGATCCTTGTGATTGCCCTCTGCCCCTTGTGCATCTGTATCTACCTCTTTGGGGCTTGTCAGTGGCTGGAAAGGACCAGTTTTTTGAAGGCCAATTTCTGCTAAAACGTGGTGGTTGGACCTGTAATAAAGCTTTGACAGTTTGCATAGATTTGGCTTTTTCTTCCATTTTCCGTAGTATCTCCTCAGTATTAGTACCAAATAGTACATCCTTTTGTAAAGGAGCATCAAGAAGTTTAGCATTCACATGATCAGGCAAATTTTGTTCCCTAAGCCAGGCATGTCTGCGAATGACTGATCCTGTAGCAGCCGCTCTACTGGAAGCCTCTAGGGCATCAAAACCACATTGTAAGGTGTGTTTACCCACTTGCTCTGCACTATGCATCATATCCTGTAACTCCTTTAAATCTGGTTGTTCAGGTTGAGACATTTTGTTCCTTAATTGTGATAACAGGAACTGTTGATATTTAATCATATGAAACTGACAGTTTAAGGCCCTCATGGCTAGGGTGGCCGAGGTATATACCTTTTTACCCCACCTTTCTAGAGATCTGGATTCCCTTTCTGCAGGAAGTGGATTCTTGGCAGTGGAGGCCTTTAATCCCTTGGGGCCTTGTGAAATGGTTTCAGGGTCAGCATTATGGCCTTTGTAGAGAAATTGGTGAGAACTGGGTACTCTGTAATACCCATCAGGTTTTACTGGTGCAGGAGGCAGAGAATCAGGGTTAAGGCAAGCCTCCGAGTAGACATCATCTAGTACATCCAAAACAGGGGGTATAGCCAGAGGCCTGTGCGGAGGTAACCAAAGAAATTCCCTAAGTCTTTTCTTGGAATCTGAAAAGTCTTGGCCTTCCCAATGGAAGTGTTCCCTCAAGGTGTGCAAGGTTTCCCCAAAAGAAAAATCCTCAGGAGGGGATACAGAAGGGATGGACTGTTCTGCATCCGAATCCTCAAAAGGGGAGTAAGATTGTTCCTCTGCATCAGAATGTTCTGATAAAATGGATCCCTGATCAGATGAGTGAGATTCTTCCTCCACTCTGGGTCTCTTGTCAGGAGGGGGCTGAGAACCTCTGATAAGAGTAATTAGATCCTCAGCCATTTTAAGCATCTGTTTCTTAGGCATGTGTCCAGGAGATGGGCCCTGTGGAACAGGCCTTGTGGGATGCCTGGCTGCTTTGGATTTAGTAAAGGCCTTAATTGAAAAAGCAGATGAGGGCCTAAATACACCATGGGTGGAAGTGGACCTGTCCACATTAGTAGGCTCGACATTAGCAGGGGCTTCGGTTGTAGTCTGGGAAAGGGCCGAGGACCCAGCGGTCTCGGGTACAGAGGACACCGCCAAAGGAGTGTCGTCGGTAGTTAGGGACTTTAAAGGCATCTCGCTGAGTACCGGACCACGTGTAGCCTGTTTTGGCGTGGTGTCGGCGGGGACCGAGGGCCTCACGTGTCGGTCCTTTTCCTTGCGTTTTTTGGACAAAACGGTAGTCTGAGTGTCCGACGACATTTTATAGTCAAAAGCTTTACCAAAGTAGTGTTGGGCGAACTCCGCCTGACGCTTGATAGTGCGTTTATTGAAGGTAGCGCAAAAGCGACAGCCCGAGACGTCGTGGTCTGGGCCCAAACAAGGTATGCAAAGGGAATGGAAATCCTTATGCGGTATTTGCTTCCCACAAGAAATACAATTATTAACTTTTTCTGACATCGGTCTGAGGCAAGAAAAGTTTCAACGGGTACTTAGCTTTAATGAAGACTTCGGTTCCAATTATTTTCGTAATTCAGGAGCTGGCCGACCGGCACTTGCGAACTGCTTCTGCTTCGGGCACAGCGCGGCAAAAAAGACTGAAGAACATGGCGTCAGCTGTGTCTTATATACTCTGGCCTTCCTGACGTCAGAAGAGTAAGCGACGACAACCGACGCCGGACCAAGACTTTGGAATTCGGCCGACCGAGGGACCGCCTGACGGCTGAAAACCCATCTGTGATTACTGCAGCTTTATGCACGATGAGCATCCCCAACATCCACACTGGGTGTACACATGGAAGATGGTGTATACTGGGAAAAGCATGCAAAGAATATGAACTGGATATTAAATGAAATGGCAACTGTGAGAAGGAAGACACCTGCGAAAGGAATCAGAAAATGCAGAGTCCTAAACTGACCTGTCACTGCAGGGAGAATTCTTGTGGCTTCCCACCAACTGACAAACAAGAGTTTAACAAAGTCCTGGCATGCTAAAACCCAAATGCCCTCCTCAAACTGGGATGATGAGCCTTACTGGAAATGGAAGAACACTGCTTGTCCCTAAGTCAGAGAGGACTTCCACTGGCCTGGGGGAAAGGAGCAACTCTCGGGTACTCAGGCCGGCCTTGGAATTAAGCTCTGGAATTTCTTGTCTTTTATTACTATAACAGTGAAACTTGAGCATCTTTCTAAGCTCAAGCTTCTATGTACAAAGATTCCTGACAAAGACTGCATAACCATGAACAATAAAAACATCATGGTGTCAACCTTTGATATCACACTCTCATTCAAAAAACATACAATATATATATATGTATTCCCAGTGTTACCTTACAGACTACTTGCTCTATCTCAAATCATCTATCCCACAACATTTTAGAAAAGAATTTACTGTAAATATGCCCTCCCTACTATCAAAACTCTCTTCAACTTGTAACACAACATATCCAACTTACTTTAAATGGTAATACAGATTTCAATCTGTTCCCTTGGTTCAATCACTGTCTCATCCAAAAGGCTACCATTTAATATTTTCCTTACTGTATTACTATCCCCTCCTTACTGTACTACTATACAGAGGCAGACCTAGGGCAGGGCAAATGGGGCAACTGCCCTGGGTGCAAGGTTTTAGGAGGTGTGATCCTCAGTTGCTGATGGTGGGTATTGCAGTACCAGTATTCAAAAATGAATGCTGATACTGTATTTATACAGAAGCACTTCATATGTGGCGTTTTAGTGGTCTGCTAAAGATTCATGAAAGGACCTTTTTTTCTTTGCTCTTCAACCTACAGCTGATGGAAGCACCAGCTTAATTAAATGTACTGCACACTAGTTAAACTAGCTATGGGTCTGTTACTATCAAACCTTAACCCCTTAAACTTTAGTATAAACATTTCCATCCAGCCTTTAAAAGCAAACTCCAAATCACATTCTGCCCTTATTCTAAAAAATTCTTCTATGCCTACAAGATATTTACAAGTGTACATGCTTCATAGTTAACGGCTATTATAACAAACATACATAGAGCAACCAACCCACAACACACGTACAACAATCTCTACATTGCTTCACTTTCTGCAAGAACAAAAACTTAAATTGTAACTATGCAAAGTTTCAAAATACATTCAGATTAACCAAACTCCAGTGTCTTTGCTTCAGAAAAATTAGGCAACTGAAAATAACTACATCATCCTTTGTAGAACCTGAGAACTGGTTTTACACTATAATGACAAATGAGTTTTCCATGTTACTCTTAAAACAATTTGCTTGTAGTATGTTGAG
Organism: Protopterus annectens; assembly: GCF_019279795.1. Lineage (NCBI taxonomy): Eukaryota > Metazoa > Chordata > Ceratodontiformes > Protopteridae > Protopterus > Protopterus annectens. The sequence goes on along the minus strand of NC_056725.1, from coordinate 841,197,433 downwards.
TATATTTTGAACAGTACAAGTAACAGTACATCTGTGCTTTACAGTGCTCCACTGTGACTCTGTGGAATAGCATACTCTCACTCTGCTACTGAGACAATGTGCTCTTCTGTCTATGATGGTTATAAGCATGCACCTGTAACATACTCAAACATATTACTTTGTGCTCATATATGCTAGCCATGGCTGAAGAGTCCTAGGACCAGTCCACCCAACCAGTTCAAGACAACTGAATAAATAAAGCCTGGCAGTCAGACTGGAGTATTATATGGCTATGAGATATTTACTAGCTGCTTTCTGTAATTCAGAGTTTGATTCTCTCAGCCTCCATTTGCCTACTTTGTGACTCTAAGGAAGTCACTTAGAAAGATGGTACTCTGAGCAACTAGGAAAACTGTGATATACTCCTCACTGGTCTCCTGGACCACAAACTTAGTAACTAGTTATGAACCAACATATAGTACATATATAAACACACATGCAAAAAGTACAGACAAGTACATACACTGGAAATAATTTACACTGTTCCTGATTATTCACAAAACAGAATACAATGGTGCCAACATGTAATGCATCGCAAATGATTCTGGACACCTAAAGTGCATGGAATATATGAAACACTCTTGGTTAAGTGAGAATATTGAAGGCAGTGACCTCAGCAGAGCTCCACTGGTACAGTCAGAAAAACTACAGGCACACATGCAAAACAATATCATGATTATGGATGATCTTTTTAAAGACAGTTAGTAATTACCTCATGTGCCACACATTTCTCTATAAGCTGAAGGTAGCAGGTGATGTTTTCTTCATCTGACCGTGATACAAGCAGCTGTGTACAAACTGCAAGAACAAAACAAAAAGATGTACACAGTTACTAACGCTGTAAAATAAAGCACTGGTATATGTGTACTTGCCATTTGCAGGTCTTTGAGTTAACCATCTGAATGGTAGATCCTGAAGGTACACACTCTCCAAGGCTTCCTGTATGGTTCTTCTAAAACAGCCACCATTTTTCACTTGATCATGTTACTGTGAGCTACACAATTATCCTTACATTGTAGAAAATGGTGTGATCGTGGCAATTTGCACTTCAATCAGAAAAATGAACCACCTGCAAAGAAGAAATGTGGAAATCAAATATGCATACTCACCAGTTTCCTTACTGTTAGAGTGCAAAAAAGATGAGGCTTCAAGTCATGAAATGGCATTTCTCAAAAAAAATCCGTGCCAGCATGTTTCTATTAAAGCAAAGAGAGTAACAAAAATGTTTTTCTCACATCCTTGAGGGCATGTGCATTTACAGCCACAGCCCACTGACACCACATACTCAGTCCGTGCTACTTAACTGACTACACTCACTAAAACTAAAAGTGTTTGAATGAGAGGATCACTGCAGCAGCGCACTTCTTTATAAGTGGAAATTCACTACAAGTGGATGTCTATCCTTCTGGTCAGACATCTAGAGTACTCTGAGATCCCCTGTCAGATGGTAGTCTCTGTCCCACACTGATAATTCAGACATGATGCTCAGCTGTTAAATGGGAAGCAGTCTGCCATTTGCGGTCTTCTGGAGTAAGGCATCAATTGCAGCTCAAGAGCTCTGGAAACACATCCAGGATATGGCAAAATCAAGCTTTCCCACAAAGAAATAGGACAGTAACTACTATATGCCCAAGCTGCAAGCTATACAGGTTAAGAACTGTGCCTGTCTGGGAAGCTTATCATAAGGCACAAGGAAGGGGGATAGTCACTGTTACGGAGCATTACTTCTCTATCAAGCTTTCAAAGGAGGTGGAAGAGGTCCAAAATCCAAGACTAAAATGAATACAAGTCTCTACGGCATCAAATTTTCTGCTATTCAAATATCTAAGATTATGAATATTCTCACCCAGCTGTACTCTGTTCATCATAAGGAATTCCTTACACATAGGAAGAGTATTACAGTACTTTGTTACCCATTAAGTAGACTGCTCCCAGACCAGGGCTGAAGTTGCTGCATACCAAGGAAAACTGCAGTGGCAAAATCCACCTACATCCAGTTTGTAGCATTTATCAAAGGTGTGAATAATGGTACATGTTACTGCCTCAGTCTTTTCTGAGATTACGTATTTCTAAATAAGACTGTAGTAGTGGTGGTGGCAGCTCTGGAGAAATGTCCTCTTATCTTACACACTAACACTTTCCCATGAGGCACACAATGGAGACTAACACAATTAGATGGCTATTTAGGGAAGGTTTGTTTAGAGGCAGGTCAGACTTTGTTTCCAGGCATGATGCAGACAAACAACTGTTCAGAGAATATAACATTCCTGGCTATATAACTTTCTCATGGTCATATCACATGTAAAATTCTATTGCTTTTGTTTTGGAATTTGGAGAGAAAACAAGAGAGCAAAATGGATTGATTGAAAGCCAAGCCAGGTGCAAAAGGTAGGATTGGTTCAAAGGTAGCCCTGGCACTTATGGAGGACTACAAATGAAGACTGCAACTCAAACTCTCCTGGCTGTGATGATGGCTACTATCCCCTAACCCCCACGGAAAGTGGAACTTCAATGCTGCTGAACTTACTGCCTCAAAATGAAAAGTAGGGTCATAGGTTTGACTTTCAAATAAAATCACCTATATTGGTTGTTAGGAATCCTGAACACCATAACTCAATGTTGATTTATGTATTGTGGAAAGTATCTGTGAAAGAAGTTAATGACTGATGCCTGCTAAGTGGAAGATTATTTCATAACCCAGGAAAATAGTGTGAAGTATTTGTCATTTTTTTTCTGAAGCTTATATTTGTTGTTTGCAGCGAGTCACAGGCAGACACTTTCAAACAGAAATAGGTTAGACATTTGTCTTATAGACCAGGAAGTGGTCACCTCTAAGTAATCTTTATGAAATATAATGCAATAGCTGCAAAATCTTTCTGAAAAGATCACATATTTCCAACCTTACAATTTTTCTAGTAAGGAATTTGACCTTTTCAAGTTGTTTAAGGTGGTTTGTTTGAAGAATACAAAATGTAACCTTGTATTCAAAAATGGGATGAAACAGTAAAGTGGTACAATAATCTTCCTTTGTTTTGAGCACAACTGGATGGGCTAGAGAATACGATTTTCAGACTATGGAAAATGCACAGTGGTCAACGTTTAAAAAAACTGTGTACCAATGCTCCTAGAACCATAACAATGGCATTACTTATGATCTGACCATTTATTCTGCAATTAAATCTTATGTTCTTTTTGCAGAGTTGCATGATACTGTACTTGCTGGCATTAATTGTGAGGCCCCCTTGGCAAAGATGACTTATCAGACAGTGGTTCGTGCTTTCTCTTTTTCCTCACAGCAGCCCCCCCCCCCCCCACCAAAAAAAAGACTGGGGCGGCCAACTTCAGACGGCAGAGCAAATTAGCCATCTTCAGAGGAAAGGGTAAGACAAAAGTACAGTTGTGTGACCTACCATAAATGTAGATGTTACAGTGTATTCACTGCTACAGTCATTACAGTTGGGTTATCCTGCTGGCAGGCTACCCGCAGTCGGCCTGAATTCCAAAGTCTTGGTCCGGCGTCGGTTGCTGTCGCCTCTTCCCTGATGTCAGTGCGCCAGGGGTATAAAACGTCAGGGCGCCAGGCATTTAAAAGATGCAGCTGATGCCATTTTCTTTTTTTGCTCCAGATGTCAGGTGCCCCCAAAAGGGTAGGCTAAGAAACATTGCTAATAAAAGCATGCACTAAAATAAACAATACCTTCATCTACAAGCAAATACACCACATAGGTTGTATAGGATAGAGAAGTACAGATAAGTCCCAGCAAAAAAAGGGGGATGGTGGGTGGATAACCTGGACTGCAACAGTGAATACACTCGAACATCTACATTTATGGTAGGTACACAACTGTACTATGTTCATCGTGTTTCACTGTGGCAGTCATTACCAGTTGGGCTGAATCCCAAAGCTGAGGTTGGGCGGCTGGGTCTAAATAGAATTAGGAGTGGCTATAAAGCCCTGCAGGACTGCAGTGGCAAAGCCTGCTCTGGATTTAGAGTAAAGAGGCAAGTGGTAGTGCTTAGTAAAAGTGTGTACTGAAGTCCAAGTTACAGCCTCCAAAATATCCTTGGTTGGTACTCCTCTGAGGAAGGCTGCTGAGGTGGCTGCTGCCCTGGTAGAATGTGGTCTAATGCCCTTAGGCACTGATTTACCATGTTGTGAATAGCACAATTGAAAGCAGTGTCCTATCCATTTTGAAATAGTCTGCTTTGAGATAGCTTTTCCTTGTGATCCTGCGGTATATGCCACTAAAAGTTGCTCAGTCTTTCTGAAAGCTTTAGTTTTGTCCAAGTTGAAACGTAGCTATCTGTGTATGTCCAAAGAATGCAGAAGTCTCTCCCCTTTATTCTGCGGGTTTGGGTAAAAAGTAGGCAAATTAATGGTTTGGTTAAGAGCCACACTGGACACTACCTTAGGCATAAATGTTGGGTTTGTCCTTCGAGAAACCTTGCCTGGATGGAAGATAATAAAAGGTTCCACAGCCATTAATGCCTGCAACTCTGAGACTCTTCTTGCTGAAGTTATTGCTAGGAGCAGAGCTGTTTTCCATGATAAGAATTTTATGTCAGCTGTATTGGCTGGCTCAAAAGGAGGCAGTGTGAGTTTTTCCAAGACAAAATTGAGGTGCCATGCAGGTGTTGGTGCTCTCCTTGGAGGTCTTATGTTTTTGGCCCCCCTGAGGAACTGCCTAAGCAATGGATATGAAAAAATAGGCGGGTATGTATTGTAATGAGCTGAAATGGCAGAGGCATGGATCTTAATTGATGAGAAGGATAGGCCTTTGTCCAGCATCTCAGTTAGGTATTGTAAATTCTGAGGAATATTTGGAACAAGCCTGTCAATTCCTTGTGCCTGGTTCCAAGCACAGAATCTCTTCCATTTTTCTGCATAAGATTTTCTGGTGCTGGGCCTCCTGGCCTCCAAAATGACATCCATGACTGCTTTAAAGAGAGGTGTATTCTGAATGGTCACATTATCCGCCATGCAGCTAGATTTAGAGTTCTGAGTAGGCTGTGCAGGATCTGATTGTTTTGTTGGGTCAGTAAATGAGGAATTTGAGGCAATGTCCAGGCTGGGCCTTGGAACAAGCTCCTTAGGATTGGGTACCAGTGTTGGCGTGGCCAATCCGGGGCAATCAGAATCATTTGTGGCTTCTTTTGTATGACTTTTACGAGTACCTTGGGGAGGAGAGGCAGTGGAGGAAAGGCATATACTGTAAGGTTGTTCCAGCTGAATGACAGAGCATCCACTTTCCATGCTTGTTTGTGAGAAGTCCTTGTGCAGAATCTCTGAAGTTGGCAGTTGTGAGGAGAGGCAAAAAGATCTATGTCTGGGCATCCCCATTTTCTTGTTATCATGCTGAAGATTTGTGGATCTAGTTTCCACTCGTGAGGGTCCATGAGGTTTCTGCTTAGTTAGTCTGCCAGAGCATTTGTTTTTCCTGGCAGGAATTGTGCTTGCAGGTGTACTTGGTAAGTCAATGCTGTGTTCCACAAAATCATGGCTTGTCTGCAGAGGGGGTAGGAATGTGTGCCCCCCTGCTTATTTATGTACCACATGACTGTAGTGTTGTTCGTCTTTATCAGCAGCTGTCCTGGATGAAGTAGGTCCTTGAAGGCTGTCAGGGCATTTTGTACAGCATCTACAGCTAGCATCTCTTTTTGATTGATGTGTAGATGCCTTTGGCTTAGGGGCCATGTGCCCTGAATACATTTTTCTGCCATGTGGTCCCCCCCAGGCATAATCTGATGCATCTGTTGTTAGTGTTTGCCTGGCTGTGGGTAAAGTGAATGGCTGTCCCTTGTTGTGGTGACAGGCCTGTGCCCACCATTGAAACTCCTGTTGCAGGCAGGGAATGAGTGAAATTAATTAATTCAGGCTGTGGCAATGTTGAGTCCAAACACTTTTTAGGTACCACTGTAATTTCCTCATATGCAGTCTTACATATGGAATTAGTAGAATGCAGGAGGCCATGTAGCCCAGAGCCTGCAGAATTTTTCTTGCAGATAACTGGATCTTTGTTGCCATGTTTTCGAAGTAAGAAGTCAGTTGCCTTTGTTTGTCTAGCGTGAGATAAGCCATCTGGGCAGTTGTATTTAAGCTTGCACCCAGGAATATTATCGCTTGAGAGGGTACTAGTTTTGATTTCTTTTCGTTTACTGTGTACCCTAGGCAAATTAGTAATCTTTCTACAAACGCCAGATGCTTTAGTAGAATGTCTTTGGCCTCTGCTTGAATAAGGCAGTCGTCCAAGTAGGGATATATCTGAATTCCTCTGTCTGCAAAATGCAATTACTGGTGCCAGGCATTTTGTGAAGACCCTGGGTGCAATAGATAAGCCAAAGGGCAGTGCAGAGAATTAGTAGTGCATTGAGCCAGCTATGAATCTGAGGTATCTTCTGCAAGATTGTCTGATTGGGACATGCAGGTATGCCTCTTTGAGGTCCAAAGTTACAAGCCAAGCCTTTTTGCCCAGCATGGGCAGAAGTTGCTGCATAGTCAACATTTTGAATTTCGGAACGTCCAGAAAAGTATTTAGAACAGACAAGTCCAGAATCGATCTCCATACTTTTTCCTTTCTTGGTACTAAGAAAAGTCTTGAGTAAAATCCTTGTCCCTGCTCTTGTCGTGGCACTGGCTGAATAGCCCTCATGTCCATGACAGATGAAATTTGCTTTTGTGCCTCTGCCCATTGATTGTGTGGCAGGTCTGGCATACCTTTTGCCTTTGGAAGGGTGTGAAAGTGGAACCTCTAGCCCTGAGAGACTATATTTAAGACCCATTTGTCCTGGGTAATCATGTGCCAATTTTGTGAAAAAAGTGCTAGCTTTCCCCTAAGAGTGCTGCCAAAAGATAAATGCTTGGCATTGGCAGAGGGAAGTCATTGGGACTGTTTCCTATATGGCTGTCTTTTGTCTTCTCCGCTTTTGGAGGTAGAAGCACCCCACTGTTTGGGCCTGTATGAGCCCTGAGGCTGTTGTCTGCCTCTAGGGCGTCTGTATCTGCCTCTTTGTGGCCTGACACGGGAAAGGACCAATTTTTAGAAGGCCAGTTCCTGCTAAATCTGGGTGGCTACACCTTTAAGAAATTCTTCACTGTCTGCATAGCTTTAGCTTTATCCTCCATTTTCTTTAACATATCTTCTGCCTTAACACCAAACAAAGTATCATGCTGTAATGGAGCCTCCAATAATTTTGCTTTAACATGATCAGGCAGAGTCTGTTCCTTTAACCAAGCATGCCTTCTAATGACAGAGCCTGTAACAGCGGCCCTGCAAGAGGCCTCCAGTGAATCATAACCACATTACAAAGTATGTTTTCCCACTTGTTCAGCTGCATGCAATAAATCCTGCAATTCCTTGTTCTCAGCACATTCAGAATTTGTCAACATTTTCTGTTTTAACAGAGACATTAAATACTGCTGATATTTAAACATATGAAATTGACAATTTAAAGCCCTTACAGCCAAGGTAGCAGAAGTGTAAACTTGTTTCCCCCCATCTGTCCAGTGCCCTAGAATCTCTATCTGAGGGGACAGGTTTTTTTGTAGTAGCCGCCTTGACCCCTTTGGGACCCTGTGAAATAGTTTCTGGGTCAGCTGCAGGGTTTTTATATAGAAATTTATGAGACTCTGGAACCCTGTAGTATCTGTCTGGCTTAACAGGTGCAGGAGGCACAGCGTCGGGAGACAGGCCGGACTCTGAAAATACATCATCTACAATGTCTAGAACAGGAGGAATAGCAAGAGGTCTGTGCTGAGGTAGTAAAAGAAAGCCTTTTCTTAGAATTAGAATAATCTTGGCTCTCCCAGTGGAAATGCTCCCTCATGGTATGCAAGTTTTCCCCAAATGAGTAATCCTCAGGAGGAGAAGCTGAAGGAATAGATTCTTCAGCATCAGAATCCTCATAGGGAGGAATAGAGTATCCCTGTTCTGAAGAGGAGTCAGAAGAAATGGAAACCTCATCAGAGGAATCATATTCAGTGTCTTGCCTAGGCCTCTTATCGGGAGGGGGATGGGAACCCCTGATCAAAGTAATTAGGTCGTCGGCCATTTTGAGCATCAGTTCTTAGGCATGGACGTCCGTCCTGGAGAGTGCTGTACTTGTTTCTTTGTCTTTAAAACTGTTTTAGTCTTTGTCTTTGATGCTGAAGTTGGCTTGATATAAAGCTGTGTAGGTCTGAAAACACCCTCAGAAGCCGATGCCTGCTCAGCGGCTCTGGACCCATCTGAGGGATTAGTTTCCGAAGGCCCAATATCTTGAGTATCCAGAGGCCTAGCTGTCTCCACGTGGGAGTCGGAGGCGACCTGTGGCTCTGAGGTAGCGGGTGTCAGTGGCTGCGAAAGCGCCTCACTGAGAACCGGCGACTGGCCTAGAAGAGGCTTCATCGTCGGTTTTGCACCTAAGATGCCTGTCCTTTTCTTTTTCCTTGCGCTTTTTATGAACTCCGGTCGGCTGTTCCGATGGCATTATGCAGTTAAACCTTCGGCCAAAGTAATGAAAAGCAAAATCGTACAGACGCTTAATAGTGCGTTGGTTAAATCTAGCACAAAACCGACAACTAGCAACGTCGTGGTCAGGGCCTAGGCAAGGAATACAGTAAGAGCGAAAATCCTTATGAGGTATTTGCTTCCCACAAGAAATACAATTGTTAACTTTTTCTGACATTGGTCTGGAGCAAGAAAAAAGTTTCCCCAATGGGGTACTTAGCTTTATAGAAGACTTCGGAAATTCAATTTAAAAAATCTCAGGAGTCGGCCGACCGGCACTTGCAAACTGCTTTTGCTTCGGGCACCGCGCGGCAAGAAAGACTGAAGAAAATGGCGTCGGCTGCATCTTTTATACCCCTGGCGCACTGACATCAGGGAAGAGGTGACAGCAACCAATGCCAGACCAAGACTTTGGAATTCAGGCCGACTGCGGGTAGCCTTCCAGCAAGATAACCCAACTGTAATGACTGCAACAGTGAAACACAATGAACATCTGAGGTGTACCAACCCAGCATCACTTCAAGCCTATCCTTAGAGACTTTTTTGTATGCCCTACAATTCAGCTGTGGTAATGGCTTGCAATAAATTAAGTGGATGCACACTGACGTTTGCTCTTCCTTTCATGCAAACACCCATTTGTGAGGAACTAATGCCGTCTCTAGCCACTGCTAGACAACAGCATAGTGGTGGAAAAAAATCTCTCTCCTTGGGATAGTCAAGTTGGCTAGTGGGCTCTCAAACTAACTCACTCCCAGCTGGCCTTCCAGCTTCCTGGATCATTAGTTAATCAGCACCAAAAGCTGATGCCCTGCCCAATGTACACCAGGTGTGTATCTTTTTTTTGTAGACCATCCCAGAGAACATTTGGATCTTTAACTGATGTGGTTAAGTTACCCGGTTTGCAGATATTTAGCTTTGGCTTAAGGTTATCCAAAGTCCTTTTCCACCTTTATATCAGAGTAGAACAGTGTAAAATCCTGTGGGACACTGGTGGTAAGCCCAGTCAGGAAAGCCAGATAACTACCCAACCTGATTTGTGCTAGCTTGTTGCTAAATACTCACTGAATTGTGTACAGTTCTTAATATCTCAGTAAGCTTTTAATGACAAATCTCAAGTCCAAGGAAGGAAGAATGGACCTTTTGGGAGGCCAAAGATGAAGAATTTCTTTTTCAAAAACTTGACTGTGCACTGGTATGTGAAGGAGGGCTCAGTATAGAAGTAAGGTGAAATGTGTGACACGTGGACCTTAACACAGTCATATCCTTTCTCATCAGAACTATAAAATAATGAAACTTGGTTATAATATGTTTACAGCTTCTTTACTGAAATTTTAACCAGAAATTAATGTTATGTAGGTGCCATAATGGCAGAGGAGTAAAAAGAATGAGCATAATTAGTAACCACTAGGACTTACAATGTACAACATGTTAAGACTGCTCAGCAAGTAAAACTTTATCAGGCTGTCACACACCTTCTCCCTTTCCATTATACATCCCTCACTTTCAAGTTCTGAAGACACAGTGAAGGAGAGAAAGAGGAAATACCACCAAACGTTGAAGATGGAAAGAGGGAATATTACGAAAGATGGACCCTCCTTTTTACAGATCTATTGTTATGCAACTAGTTAATGACTGTACCAGTAATAACAATTCTAACTTTGCCAACCTCTAGGAGATAGTCAGTAAGCCAACTGTCCTAGGAGGCCACCCTCATGAAGCACATTTCTGTGGACAGTAGCTCTGGAAAAAGATCAGGACTGTAAACAATACTAAGCCTCGAACATCTGGAAATGTGTTCCAGGAACAGCAATTTGCAGCTGAGCATGCATCATCTATGACTTGAATTAAGGAGAAAAGTTGTGCAAGTAGCCACTGATCTAGCAAAATGACTACAGTAAGCTGCACATAGTTGTTTTCTGTATTCCATCATACCAATCAATGTAAGGGGCTAATCATCTGGAAAAAAAGTGTACTTGGTAAAATTTTATACAATTTGAATCTAGTAAGACAGACAAATAACTTTCGTTTACACAACAATTAAACAAACTTGCAGATGTTCATGTAATGACAGAGATATTCACACACGAGTGTGGGCGGGGGTGGGATGGGATGGGCTAGGGGTAGGATAAAAGCAAATTAACTGATTTAAGTTCAACTCTGTGGGAAGCTGGGACATTAAGAATGGGTTAGTTCTATGTGCCACCCTTACTTTATGGAAAACTAGACAGAGATGTTGGGCTGAAAAAAACTACAAGTTAAAAATTTTCCAACTTCAAGAAACCACCACTAAGAAGAGGTTCTTCCACCACATGGAGTTGATTTTAGAAGAAGCTACATGTTCATATGGTGGAACAGTAAGCTTCTCAAGCAGAAAGTAAATGTATCAAAGGAGGAAGAAGGTCTCCAATAGGAGGCCTGAGATAAAGTATGCCTCACAAACAAATCTTAGATAATTTCAGAATAACAAGACAAGTTGAGTTCACACCTGAATGAAAACTGGATACGGCCACCAAGACCCTTTTTGAAAAAAACTAAGACTAGAGTCAAAGACTCCAGATAAATAAACAAGGAAACATACAGGAGCAGAGAAGGGAACCTAGATCCTTGCAGAGTCCAAAGGGAAAATGAGCCATATTTTGTGGAGATAACCAGAATGGAGGTAACTATGGAAACCACTTTTACTGAAAACATTGAAACCCTGATCATCACTGGCAGTGGAGAAGACAAAACAGTCAACTTCAACAAATAAAGGTCCAAATATGGCTCATCTGAAGGGCGAGAGACAACAGTATTCTAAAGGATGCAGCCTGATGGGTTTATGGAAGAAGGAGCAGCATGGAAGACAGAATCAGGTCCATCTGGGTAATAAAAGTCTATACTACTATTCTTTAGAAACCTTGGCCTTTTATGCAAATATCAACAAATGAAGGTCTAGGTGTGGCTCATATGAAGGATGAAAAGACAGCATTCTAAAGGATGCAGTCTGATACATTTCTGAAGGAGGAAGCAGCACAAAAAACAGAATCAGGTCCATCTGGGTACGACAAGTCTATGAGAGCTACCTTCAAGGACCCTGGCCTTCTGAACAATCATCATCAAAGGAAAAAAGGGAAAGCATAAAGGAGGCCTCTTACCACTGCTACACTAAGGCACCTCTGCCATAACTTCCCCAAAAGGTGGTCCACAGAAAGGAAGATGGGACACTTGATGCTTGATAGACAAAGAGGCTGCACACTGGGATACCCCAGAGACAAAGCATCCTTTCAGTGATAGAATGCCTTACAGTCAATTTGTAAGACATCAGAAGACAGCAGTTAAGTCTATCCACAAGAGATCTGGCTTTCCCAGTATGTGCATCACCTTCAGGAAGAGATGAAACTGTTGTCTCCTCCTCAAAATATATACAAATGAGTTCCCCTTTGCTTGCTGATGTTACGAACTGCAGCCCGATAAATTGAAGAGAAGCTTCAGCAGACAGTCACAGAAAGCCAGAACAGCCGAAAGATATTGTCCTTATTTCTAAAACACTGACATGCAAATAGGACTCCTATGCTATCCAAGTTCTCTGCATAGTCTTCCCAGTGAAAATGTCTCCAGTTCTCTATGAGAAGGTTTATTAGAGTTAACCTTCTGAAAATGTGGAACAGGCATTTAAAATCTGAACTGACATGAAAGGGAGTCTGAATGCTGATACCACTAATTCTAACCCAAACAGAATCGTTCTTGTCTGCTTACCAACCAGTAAATGAAGTATCCTTTCTCCCTTATTTTGAGGGCTGGGAAAATGCAGAGTGGTGGGCAATTTGATTCAAAAGCACTTCAGTCACTACTTTAGGTATAAAACAAGGGTTAGTCTCTGGAAAAAAGAGGGAAAAAAACAGAAAAGAGGAATATGCATAAAGGTTGTAATTCAGAAATCCATTTTGCAGAGGTTAATGCTATTAGCTGCACTGTTTTCTCAAGTGGATACTTTTAAAAATGCAGATGAGGCAGGTTCAAAAGGTGATTAATATAAATTTTTTAAGAACATAGTTCAGATCAGGAGGAGGAGGAAAACACAGTTATGTAAGGTTATGCAAGTAAAGTGATGTTTGAATGATCACTTCTGCAGTATACTAAGACATATGGGTTATAACCTGCCAGGGATATAACAGCTGGACATCTTCGAACAATTCAGGCACCTTCCATGTGCCCCAAACAGTTAGTCAGCTCGAGCGGAGATGACTAAAAATTAGGGTTGGGTGTCAAGCCCTTCAAAACTTTTGTGCCAACAAAGAGGAAGGCTAAAACCAAGAGAAGGAGGTAGCAGCTAATGCAACAGTGATAATAATTTGAACATCTACTGTCATGGTAAGTTTGTAAGCCATGGTGGTGCAGTGGTAGCGTTGTTGCCTCACAGCAAGCGCCTTCTGTGTGGAGTCTGCATGTCCTCTCTGCGGTCGAGTGGCGTTTGAAAGACATGCGTGAATGGGCATGCCTTCATTGAAGGTTGGGCGTCAGGCTGGCACCTCGGCACCGTAAAAATCGACTGCCAATCATTAGCAGACTGGAGTTCCGCTGTGGCGACCACTAACCGGAAAAAGTAAAAAAAAAAAAAAACAACTGTCATGGTAAGTTTACTTAGGCAGTTGTACTATATTCTTCAAAAGGATCACTGCTGCAGTACCCTTAGTTATAATGGCAGACTGCCATAGCTTATATAGACAGGGAGGAGGGAAGGATGAACGTCCAACAGCCTGTGGAGAATGGTCCTTGCCAAGCCTGTCGTACACCTACAAAAGAAATTTAGATCACAACGTCAAAAGTGTGCACGTAGGACCAAGTTGCTACTTCTAGAATCCAACCCTTTGCAAAAAGCCACAGATGAAGCCAAGGTCCTGTAGAATGAGCCTTGACCTTGCCTGGAATAATTTTGTTGTGGTAAGTACAACAAAAGCTAAAAGCAATCATTTGAAGAGTCTAAACTGACACAGATTGTCACTGCAACAGTGAAACACGAAGAACATCCTTTCATTTACTAATAAGTGATTTTCTAGAAGCAGGATTTCTTGCCCCCTTTAACACTTGCTGCACATCCTCATAAAAAGGGTGGCAGAAATGTGTAAAAATTCTAAGATCCAGGCAGTAAGTTATGGTTATTATGACCAGGATGTATCAAACACTCCTGGTATTGTGTGAGCAGATACAGTCTATGAAGGAGTCTGTTGTAACTGCCCCTGGCCATTTCAAAAGAAGGGAGAATCAACTGTTGCCTGGGCCAGAAGGGAATCACCACAATGATCTTTGAACAATCCCCCTGAATGACCCTGAATAGTATTGGAAAAAGTGGAAAAGCATGAAGAAAATTTTCTGTCAAAGAAAATGCATCTGTCTCCAGGGCCTTTAGGGATGGGGACCTAGAGCAGAAAATTGCCAACTAATATTTAAGTGTGTAACAGATCTATTAGAGGTGCATCCCACAGAGGGGCTAAATCTTGGAAGACTCCTGATAGAAATTACTTGTGAGGGTCTGTCCTGGTCCTGCTCAGCCTGTATGCCACACAAGTTTGCTCTGATGGTATACAAGTTGCCTACATAGTGAGACTGTACTGAAAAGATTCACAGTTGTATATGAGGCTTAAGACTACTAGAGCCCTCATAACCTAGCTGTGCAACCCAAATGTAACCCACAAATGTGATTTATATTATGGGGGGGGGGGTCATTTATTGACTGCCTCTGCCAATCACAGACATATGTGCCAGACCAGGGATGAATTTCTGATTACCCATCCATTGGTCCAAGCTGCACTTAAATACAGAGAGGGTGGAGAAGCTGTTCCAGAGAACTGGAATTCTCTGAGAAACCTCTCTCTCTCCAACATATTCTATTTATGTTAAACAAAATTTAGGTCCTTTAATCTAGTACTTCTGATGCTGTTTGTTTTGTGGATGTGCAGGTTAATCAAAACAGTGTTCAGGGTTGCCTTGTATGCCAAGCAAAGCTCACCCCACTTAGAAGTCTGTATGTTACAGAGTAAACAGAAAGGGCTTTGAGGCAATCAGCATAGGACATTGTGTTTACTCCCCATATCTTTTTGGTAAGGAACCTTTGTGGATGTTCCAGCTGCTGAAATGTGTCCCAGGCCACCATGGCTAGTATGCTGATGGTAAGAAATAGTTTTCCCTTAATTATATACATCATAATTTGGATGTTGTCTCTAAACATTTTTAGGGGTCCCAGGGACCAAAAAAAAGTGTGCGCTGAGAATATTTATAACTGCCAATATCTCCATTATTTTTATCTTATCTGTAGCAAAATCCTTGCACTTTTATCCCCACAGACCCTTCTCCCCAAGGAAAGTCTGATCCATCTGTAGTGACAGACTGTGTTGGAGCTAGAAGGGAGAATAGTAGATCTTGATTTTGAAAAATATGGTATCACTAGCAAAAAAAAATTCTTTACTCAAAAACAACAAAACTGGAAAATGAATTATCAGGGATGAAGATGCTGAGACCACACAATTACATACACCAGTGGATTTTGTCATGTGGAGTCTTGCAAGAGGTACCATGACAACAGCATACATCATGAGACCCAGAATCCTGAGGAATTCCCTTGCTGAGACAGTAGTCTAAGCAGAAAAACTCAGGAATGCATCTAAATACAGATCTACTTTATCCTGTGGAAGAAAAGCTGTTTGAACTGAGGTGTCCAATACACCCCAGTAAACTAATCATGTGGAAATTAGTCAAACAAGATATCTGTAAATTCTGGTGGAATCCAAGTCTATGTAGGAGATTCCTTACCCCACTGAGAAACCCATGACACTTTGAAAATACTAAACAGTCTCTTAAAAATGATCAATCATCTAAATAAGTAAAAAGGTGAAACCTTGTGGTCTGCAGTAGGCTATCACAAGAGGTAAATATGTTGTATACATACCCTAACAGCAGAGGAGACATCAAACAACACAGAAACTGATAAAGTGATCCGGATTTACAAAGCTTTTCGAAACTACTGACAGTACACCAGAGCCTTTAGATATTACAGGTGCAGTAGGTCACAAGTATACTTCCCACGCATGACGCGGGGCATAAAGGTGACGTATGGATGCAAATACTCAGAACTGAAATGTTCCAGGAGGAAAACAGTAACCTCAGGGACAATAGTGAGTATGTACATCTAGGAGGAAAAAGGACAAAGAAAAGGAAGTAAGAGCCCCTTGGCCAGGAGGGTAACAAAGGCACAAGGAACAAGGGGGAAAAGAGAGTGAGACTGAATACTGCAATGCTGAAGAGAAAGGCATCTACTGTTATGCTAAGAGTTTACACAACTGTACTATGTCCTTCCATATCACTGTTGCAGTATTCATAACGTAAGGGAGAGTACAAGAGCTGAGGAGGAGGCAGGCAGGCACAAATGAGCCCTCTATAAATCCATGCAGAATAGCCCTGGCAAAACCCACCCTGGCCCTGGAAATATGATCCAAATGATGTTAATGAAAGTATGAACAGAGGACCAAGTAGCAGCCTCAAGGATGGAACTGGTGTCTAAACCCTTGAAAAAGGCATCAGGTGAGGCAACCACTCTAGCAGAATCTGTCTTTACAGATGAAGAAAGACATTTACCATGAAAAGAATAACAAAAGGAAATGGCCTTAGAAATCCAGAATGAGATGGTTTGCTTACTAAAAGCCAAACCCAAAGTCCTGGGATGAAAAACAAAAAGTTGCTCAGACTTGCAAATTGCCTTTGTTTTATCTACATAATACCTGAGCTGTCTATGCAGATTCAGTGTGAAGAACCTTCTCACTGGAAGACTATGCAGAAGGAACAACATACTAACCACCTTGGGCATAAAAGAATTAGTTCAAAGAGAGAGAGACACACACTAAGAAAAACTAAATAATGAGGATTAGTCATGAGAACCTGAAGTTCAGACACTCTCTTGGATGAAGTAAGAGTCAAAAGAACAGTCTTCTAAGTACAATGCTGCAAGCAAGCTGAACAGGTTCAAAAGGAGTCCAAGACACGCCAACCTGCACTCGCAAAATTGCTTCTGCATCGGACCATGCGGCAAAAAAGACTGAGGATATGACGTCGGTCATGCGCATTAGTACCCTGACGTACTGACGTCAGTCTAATGCGCCGTGACCGACGTCAGCCATACACTTTGGTATTCGGGCCGACTGGACAGCGGACTACCCAATAGTTAGGACTGCAGCAATGTGGAATGAAGAACATCTAAATAATGAGGATTAGTCATGAGAACCTGAAGTTCAGACACTCTCTTGGATGAAGTAAGAGTCAAAAGAACAGTCTTCTAAGTACAATGCTGCAAGCAAGCTGAACAGGTTCAAAAGGAGTCCAAGTCAATTTTCATGTACAAAACTGAAGTCCCAAGAAAGGTGGGATAAGCCTTCTGGGAAGCCTGATATGAAGGACATCTTTAAAAAATATTGCTTGACCACAAACCAAGAGGCTGCAGGAGGACTCAAGGGCAGACCAGCAGAAATTGCTGACAGACGAGCCTTAACTGAAGAATACATCAACCCAGTACGGAACAGATCACACAAATAAAAGAACCAGAGTAATCTCTACAGATGGTGAACCTGATGGTGAGAGAGCAAAAGACAGAAAATCTTTTCCATTTGGACATGTATAATTTTCGGTAGTGGGTTTCCTGGCCTCCTGCAGAACTTGCAGCACATCCTCAGAAAAGAGGTGTCTAAGAGGAATCAAAACCCTATCACCCATAATGTCATCTAAAGAGTGGACAGGAGAAGATGGATAAGAGATCCCTTGTCCTTCACAAGAAGACCTACCTGGTGAGGTAACTTGTGTTGACTGCCCCTGCCCAAGTGATAAAGGAGAAACTAGTGCTGTCTGGGCCAAAAGGGAGTCACCAGCAAGATTTTGAGAGTCCTGCCTGACTTTGTGCATAACTTGTGGCAACAGATGAAGGAGGGAAAAGGCATACAAAAACACTCCCTTCCAAGGAAAAGACAGGGAGTCCACTTTCCAAGTCAGAGGACTTGTACTCTTGAACAGAATAGAGGAAGTTGCTTGTTCAGAGGGGGGGGGGGGCAGAAAAGAAATACCTGAGGAGTATCTCACCAATGGACTATGTCCAGAAACACGTCTCTGTGAAGCATCCACTCGTGAGCCTGAATTCTTGACCTGCACAAGACGTCTGCCACTGAATTGTGGTCTGTAGGAATATAAACTGCTTGAAGAGTTGCTTGACACCCGATAGCTAGATTCTATGCCTGAAGAGCTAATCTGCAAAGAAGATATTACCTCATACCCCCCCCCCCCCGGCTTGTTGATGTACCACATCACAGTGTGAAGATTTTGAGGGGGACAAGGTAAAAAATAGAATGAAAGCTTGCAGAGCCACAAGCAGAGCTCTCATCTCTTTTCTGGTGGTATGATCCAACTTTTGATGAGGCCAGAAACCCTGGACCGTTAGGGGGTCACAACAGGACTGCACACAAAGTCTGAGGTGTTTGTGAACAGCTCCTGACAGGGGAACTGAAGCCTGGAGGAGAAGTCCAAGACTGACAGAGTTGCTGAATACATCACTGAAGTTTGAGACAGGGAAATAAAAGAACATGGAACACCAGGAGGTGGCAATATTGAAGCCACACTAGTTTGAGGTACCACTGAAGTTTCATCATAGGGAGCCTGCCGACAGGAAACATTGGAATAGTGAGGGCCATACATCCCAGATCACTGAGAAATTCTCTGGCCATAAGAGAGTAGAGAGTGGAAGGAGAGACTGGAAAATGGCCATCAGAGACAAAACTTTGTAAGCAGGAAAAGAAGCCAGCATGGAAATAGTCTGAACTCTGCACCTAAGAAAAATATGAGCCTGGGAGTATGTCAGAACTGATTTCTTGAGATTTATGGTGAACCCCAGACTTTGTAGAAGACAAATGGTAAGATGGAGATCCTGCAACAGGGTTTAGGGAGAATGAGCTTGAAGGAATGTTCGTGAATGAATGTTCAGATAGGGAAAAATCTGTATCCCCCGAAGCTTTCAAAAAGCAATGACAGGAGCGAGGCATTTGGTGAATACCCTTGGGGAAGTAGAAAGTCCAAAGGGCAAAGCAGAGAAATGAAAATTTCCTGAACAGAGGGTAGATTGAGGAGTAAAGGTATGTATCCTTGAGGTCTAGAGGAACCTTAAAGGCCTGGGGAAGAAGAGGAGGAAACAAGATGTGAGAGAGACGAGAGAGAGGTGTTGGGGGAGAAAGATCCAGAATTAGTCTCCACATACCCTTCGGAGGAACCAAAAACATTCTGGAGTAAAACCCCTTTACCACGTGGGTGGGTGGAACAGGCTGAATGGTGCCCTGATCCAAAAGGGACTGCAGTACCTCTGGGAAATGAGGAAGATGTTCTAGAGGAAGTTGAAGAATGCCTGAAAAGCAGGGAAAGGATTTCCAAATCATGAAATACCCCTGATGAATGACAGATGGTACCCAAGAGTCTGAGGTGATCTGAAGCCAATTTGGGAGAGACAAAGAAAGGCAGAGAAACAAGGGGACCTGGCCGAGGGGAAGAGAAGGCCAAACATCAAATGGAGAAAGGCATGTCCTGAAAAGAAGGCTTCTGAGACAAAGGAGTCCAAGTGGATTTAGCTGGGGAATGTGCCTAAAACCCTTCTTACCTTTAGGAGGTGGTTAGTCCGCTCCGCCTAAGGACAAAGGTGGACTTAGAGGGGTAATTCCTCTGGAATTTGGGATAGGGGAGACAAAAATATGTTTGAGTTCATGCAAGGCCTTACCCTTATCCAGGGGGACAAATAGGTCAGCAGCAGCTGTCTCAAAAAAGATTTTTGTTATCCAGAGGGGCATCCAAACCTTTGACTTTAATATTGTCAGGTAAACCTGAAGATGTAGCCAGGAATAACACCTCATTACAGAGGCAAAAGCAGCAGCTCTGGAAGAGGTATCGGCTGCATCATAGCTGTATTTTATAACGTGACAGGCAACCTGGGAAGTGGACCTAAGCAGGGAAAGAGCTGAAGCCTTCCCGTCCGAATCAGGAAGGTCAAACACCAACTTAATTAATGGAGAAAGAACAGACAAAACACACCTGGTCATGTGGGTTTGGTAATTAATAGCCCTGCAAGACAGGGTGGTAGCAGTATATACATTCTTACCTAACCTTTTCTTAGCTCACCTGTCCTTATCTGAAGGAAGAAGCTTAGTACGTGGTAACAGCTTAGAACATTTACCAGAGGAAAACGACACCACTGAAGGATCAGCAGAAGGGTACTTATACAAAAATTTGCAATTCTCAGGCACCTTGTAGAACCTGTCAGGATTCTTAGGAACTGAAGGCTTAGAATCAGGAGCTAAAGAGGCATCAGCAAAAGGGGTCCAAAACTGCTGCCAAAACAGGAACAGCAGCAGATGGCTTACGAGACTCCATTTGTAAAAGTTCACAATACCTCTTTTGATGTCAGAGACCTGGGAGCAATCCTGTTTAAAGTACTCCACCATAAAAGCAATAGTATCCCCAAAGGATAATTCTTCCAAAGGGGAATCTGGACTCATAGAATCTTCTTCTTCTGAACCGTAGTCTAGAGAGGAGCATACAAGGGATTCCGCCCCAGAATCCAAGTTCTCATCTGAGGAATCCAGTTCCCTAGGCCTCTTAACAGGAGTGGAAGACCATGGACTGACACCCCTTGAAGGAGGTTTCAAAGCCATTAAAAGCACTGAACAGGCACTCACTAAAATCCTGCCATTCATACTGTGGATCTTTACAAGGGATAATTTGTTTAGTTTTCTGCTTTTTCTTGAATGGGACACCCACCTTGAAAAGTCTCACAATTTCAGACACTTGTCAGGATTCAATGATTGCAATAGGAACCTCTTCTCTCACGAATACCCGAGGAATCTCTCTCAGTCCCTGGGAAATAATCAGCCAAGACTCCCCCTTGACATCCGAGAGAGACTTTGCAAAAGCTTCCAAAGATGTTTGAGAATTCGGATCCATGCCAGCAGACCACAGGGTCGTGGAAGAGGAATCCGAAGTACTATACGATCTTCAGGTCTCACCAGAATAAGACATCCATGGGAAAATGGACATAGTACAGTTGTGTTGTTTACACTTTCCATAAATGTAGATGATAGAGTGTATTCACTGTTGCAGTCATCACATTTGGGTTATCTCTGCCAGGGTAGCCCTCGGGCAGCCCGAATACCAGAGGCTTAGTATTTCTGTGCCGGTTGCTGTCGCTTCAGGACTGAAGTCAGGTCGTAAGTAGTATAAAGTAAGGCAGCCGATGCCATTACATCAGTTTTTCTTGCCCTAACCTGTCAGGAGCCCCCAAGTGGTAGCCAGGTTCTGGTGGAAGAACCCCACCAGTAGAAAGCAAATACCAATACATCCCTTGTAAGGAAAGAGAATAAAGAAGAGGGGGGATGGAGGGAGGGAAACCAGGACTGCAACAGTGAACATATTCAAACATATACCTTTATGGTAAGTGTAAACAACTGTACTATGTTCGTGCTTTACTGTTGCAGTCGTCACATTTGGGATGATTCCCAAAGCTGAGGAAATGGGTGGAGGCAGTCAAGGAAAAGTACAGTTGCGTACACTTACCATAAATATAGACGTCCCAGTGTATTCACTGTTGCAGTCATCACACTTGGGTTATCCTGCCAGGGGTAGCCCTCAGTCGGCCCGAATACCAGAGACTTAGTATTTCTGCATCAGTTGCTGTCGCTTCAGGACTGACGTCAGGTCATCAGGGGTATAAAAACAGGCAGCAGACGCTAATACATCAGTTTTTCTTGCCCCAAATGTCAGGAGCCCCCAAATAGGGAGTTAAGTTATGGTGGAAAAAACACCACCAGTAAAAAGTAAATACCAATAGCCATGCAAGGAGTGAGTAAGAGAAATAGAGAAGGAGAGAGAGAGACAAGGGGGCTGGAGGGTGGGAAACCAGGACTGCAACAGTGAATACACTCAAACATCTACATTTATGGTAAGTATACACAAAGTACAGTTGTGTACACTTACCATAAATGTAGATGTTCGAGTGTATTCACTGTTGCAGTCATTACATTTGGGTAATCTGCAGGCAGGTTGCCCTCAGTCGGCCTGAATTCCAAAGTCTTGGGTCCTGCATCGGTTGCTGTCTCCTCTTCCATGACATCAAGTCATCAGGGGTACAAAACATGCAGCTGACGCCATTTTCTTTAGTTTTTCTTGCCCCAGATGTCAGGTGCCCCCCAAAAAGGCAGCAAAGATAAATATTTATGCATCAATATAAACCTTACCTTCATCTACAAGCAAATACACCACATAGGTTGTAGAAGATAGAAAAGGAAAGATAAACTCCAGAATGACAGGGGGATGGTGGGAGGATAACCTGGACTGCAACAGTGAATACACTCGAACATCTACATTTATGGTAAGTGTACACAACTGTACTATGTTCTTCGTGTTTCACTGTTGCAGTCATTACATTTGGGTAAAATCCCAAAGCTATGGTTGGGAGGCTGGAGCTAAACAGCATTAGGTGCGGCTATAAGGCCCTGCAGAAAGTACAGTTTTGTACCTACCATAAATGTAGATGTTACAGTGCTAATACAGCTGCAGTAATAACATATGGGTTTTCTGCCGTCAGGCGGGTCCTCGGTCGGCCGAATTCCAAAGTCTAGGTCCGGCGTCGGTTGTTGTCGCATTCTTTCCTGACGTCAGTGCGACAGGGGTATATAAGACACAGCCGACACCATTTTCTTCAGTTTTTCTTGGCCCAGATGTCAGGTGCCCCCAGAAGGAAGGCAATACATAAATTATATATATAATCATGCAATGCAATATAATCAAAAATCAGTAGTTGCAAGCAAATACACCATAGAAGGATAACCCAATCAGGTTGTATGAGGAGGTGTTAGCCACTAGGCCTTTACCAAGAGGGGAAGGAGGGAGGGGAACTTGTACTGCAGCTGTATTAGCACTCGAACATCTACATTTATGGTAGGTACAAAACTGTACTATGTTCATCGTTTATACAGCTGCAGTAATCACATATGGGTAGAATCCCAAAGCTACGCACAGGGTGGTAGGCACTAGGTGGAACTGGGAGGAGCCAGAATGCCCTGCAACACAGCAGTGGCAAAGCCTGCTCTAGTTTTGGAGTATAAAGGCAGGTGGTAGTGTTTTGTGAAGGTATGCACAGAACTCCAAGTGGCTGCCTCCAAAATATCTTTGGTAGGGACTCCTCTGAGGAAGGATGTAGAGGTAGCTGTGGCCCTTGTGGAGTGGGATCTGATGCCTGTAGGAACAGATTTGCCATGAAAGGAGTAACAAAACCGTATGCAGTGGCCTATCCATTTTGAAATTGTCTGTTTGGAAATTGGCTTCCCTTGAGCTCCTACAGCATAGGACACAAAAAGTTGTTCTGATTTCCTGAAAGGCTTTGTTCTGTCCAAATAGTAACGTAGCTGTCTATGGATGTCTAAGGAATGTAGCAGCCTTTCCCCTTTGTTTTGAGGATTGGGGTAAAAGGTAGGTAAGTGTATGGCCTGATTTAAAGCTACCCTGGATACTACCTTAGGCATAAATGACGGGTTGGTTCAAAGGGAAACCCTGTCCTGATGGAAGATGAGAAAGGGCTGCACAGCCATGAGGGCTTGTAGTTCCGAAACCCTACGAGCTGAGGTAATGGCCAGAAGGAAAGCTGTTTTCCAGGACAAATATTGCAAATCTGTTGAGGCAGCTGGTTCAAAGGGAGGCAATGTTAATTTTTCTAGAATGTAATTAAGATCCCAGGCTGGTATTGGTTGTTTCCTTGGAGGTCTTATATTCTTAGCCCCTCTGAGGAACTGTCTTAAAAGTGGGTGAGAGAATAGGAGTGGATCAGTGTTGTATTCTGCAGAAATGGCTGAGGCATGAATTTTGATGGAGGAAAATGAAAGTCCACTGTTCAACAGCTCAGCTAGATACTGTAATATCTGAGGCAAATTCAGTTTTCTA
The DNA here is from genome assembly GCF_019279795.1 of Protopterus annectens. Classification (NCBI taxonomy): domain Eukaryota; kingdom Metazoa; phylum Chordata; order Ceratodontiformes; family Protopteridae; genus Protopterus; species Protopterus annectens. The sequence goes on along the minus strand of NC_056725.1, from coordinate 841,173,926 downwards.
GGATCCTGGCCTTTTTTCTCATTCCAAGCGCAAAACCGTTTCCATTTTGCGGAGTAAGCCTTTCTAGTAGATGGCCTTCTGGCCTCCAAAATGACATCCTGCACCTCTTTGGAGAGTAGGGTCTGTTGTGGTGTTAAGGAATTTTCCATGCAGCCAGATTGAGTGTTTTCAGCTGACTGTGAAGAGTTTTGTAGCTGTGCTGAGTCAGTAGAAGAGGCATTAGAGGTAGGGTCCAGGGAGGAGTATGTGTTAGGCTCCTCAGGAGTGGGTACCAGTGTTGTCTTGGCCAGTCTGGAGCAATCAGTATCATCTTTGGTCTGTCTGCTCTTGCTTTCAAGAGCACCTTGGGCAGAAGAGGCAAAGGTGGGAAAGCGTAAACTGTCCATGCTGCCCAACTGAAAGAAAGGGCGTCCACTCTCCAGGCCTTTGGATGAAAGGTCCTTGAACAGAACATTTTCAATTGATGATTCCTGTGGGAGGCGAAGAGATCTATGTCTGGCCTTCCCCACGCTTGGATTATCTTTGTAAACACTTGAGGATGCAACTTCCATTCGTGTGGGTCTGTCATATTTCTGCTTAGATTGTCTGCCAGCGTGTTTTCCAATCCTGGCAAGTACTGTGCTTGAAGTTCGATTTGCCATTCCAGAGCCAAGTTCCAAAGTGACATGGCTAGCCTGCACAGGGGGTATGAATGTGTTCCTCCTTGTTTATGTACCACATTACTGTGGTGTTGTCTGTTCTTATCAATAATTGCCCTGGATGGAGGAGGTCCTTGAAAGCTGTAATTGCATTTATCACTGCTAGCATTTCTTTTTGATTGATGTGAAGGTGCTTTTCCTTTTGGGACCATTTGCCCTGAATGCACCTGTCTGTCATGTGCGCCCCCCAGGCGTAGTCTGAGGCGTCTGTTGTGATTACTTGATTTGCTTGAGGCTTGCAGAATGGAAGACCTGTGTTTGTTTGGCATGCTTGGGCCCACCATAGAAATTCCTTTTGCAAACATGGGATTATTGGTATTATTGTTTCCAAACTGTGGCTGTGTTGAGTCCATAGGTTTTTTAGGTACCATTGAAGTTTCCTCATATGCAACTTTGCACATGGGATTAAAAGAATGCAAGATGCCATGAAGCCCAGAGCCTGCAGGATTTTCCTTGCAGTGAGCCTGGTACAATTTGCTAGTATTTTGAAGTACTGAGTTAGTTGCCCCTGTTTTTCTGGCGTAAGATAGGCCATCTGGGTGTTTGTGTCCAAGTTGGCACCCAGGAAAGTTATTCTGAGTTGGTGTTAGCCTGGATTTCTCTTTGTTGACTGTGTATCCCAGAGAATTCAATAACCGTGTTACATAAGCCAGATGTTCCAGAAGTATGTGCTTGCTGTCCGCTTGGATCAGGCAGTCGTCCAAATAAGGGTAAATGTGTATCCCTTGACGTCTGCAGTAGGCAATTACTGATGCCAGGCATTTCGTGAATACTCTGGGCGCAGTAGATAAGCCAAAGGGCAAGGCAGAGAATTGATAGTGGATTGAACCTGCAAGAAATCTGAGGTATCTTCTGCAGCTTTGTCTGATTGGGACATGCAGGTATGCCTCCTTGAGGTCCAGTGTTACCAGCCAAAACTCCTTGCCCAGCATGGGAAGAAGCTGCTGTAATGTGAGCATCTTGAATTTTGGTACGAGTAGAAATGTGTTTAGGATGGATAAGTCCAAAATGGGTCTCCAGTCGGTTCCTTTCCTTGGTACCAGAAATAGTCTGGAATAAAAACCTTGACCTTGTTCGTGAGTAGGTACCTCTTGAATAGCTTTCATGTCCATGAGCTTTGAAATTTGTATTTGAGCCTCCGTCCTTTGATTGTGTGGCAGGTTCGGCATGCCTCTCATTTTTGGAAGAGTGTGAAAATGAAATCTGTAGCCTCTGTTTATAATGTCCAGGATCCATTTGTCTGTTGTGATAATATGCCAATTTCTTGTAAATAATGCCAGCTTTCCTCCCAAGGGTGCTGCCAGCTGAGACTTGCTTGTCATGAAAAGGGGGAAGTCATTGGGTTTGTTTCCCGTATTGTTGTGCACTGTCTTCGCCACCTCTTGGTGCTGGAGTTTGCCATTGTCTGCCTCTATATGATCCTTGAGATTGTCCTCTGCCCCTTGTGCGCCTGTATCTACCTCTTTGGGGCTTGTCCGTGGCTGGAAAGGACCAGTTTTTTGAAGGCCAATTTCTGCTAAAACATGGTGGTTGAACCTGTAGAAAAGCTTTGACAGTTTGCATAGATTTAGCTTTTTCTTCCATTTTCCGTAGTATCTCCTCAGCATTAGTACCAAATAGTACTTCCTTTTGTAAAGGAGCATCTAGTAGTTTAGCTTTAACATGATCAGGCAAGGTTTGTTCCCTAAGCCAGGCATGTCTACGAATGACTGATCCTGTCACAGCAGCTCTACTTGAGGCCTCTAGGGCATCATAGCCACATTGTAAGGTGTGTTTACCCACTTGTTCTGCACTATGCATCATATCCTGCAACTCCTTCAAATCTGGTTGTTCAGGTTGAGACATTTTATTTCTTAATTGTGATAACAGAAACTGCTGATATTTAAGCATATGGAACTTACAATTTAAGGCCGTCATGGCTAGGGTGGCCGAGGTATATACCTTTTTTCCCCACCTTTCTAAGGATCTAGACTCTCTTTCGGAAGGTAGGGGATTCTTAGCAGTAGAGGCCTTCATTCCCTTGGGGCCTTGAGAAATGGTTTCAGGGTCAGCATTATGGCTTTTGTAAAGAAAATGGTGAGAGTTAGGAACTCTGTAGTACCTATCAGGCTTGACTGGGGCAGGAGGCAGGGAATCCGGATTAAGGCAAGCCTCCGAGTAAACATCATCAAGTATGTCCAAGACAGGAGGTATCGCCAGAGGTCTGTGCTGTGGTAACAAAAGAAATTCCCTAAGTCTTTTCTTGGAATCAGAAAAGTCTTGGCCTTCCCAGTGGAAGTGTTCCCTCAAGGTGTGCAAGGTTTCCCCAAAAGAAAAATCCTCTGGGGGAGATGCAGAAGGAATGGACTGCTCTGCATCAGAATCTTCAAAAGGGGAGTACGAGTGTTCCTCTTCATCAGAATGTTCTGAAAAAATGGAGCCCTGGTCAGAAGAGGGAGAATCTTCCTCCACTCTGGGTCTCTTGTCTGGAGGGTTGGGAACCCTGATAAGAGTAATTAAATCCTCAGCCATTTTTAGCATCTGCTTTTTAGGCATGGGGCCTGGAGATGGGCCCTGTGCAATAGGCCTCTTGGGATGCATGGCTGATTTGGACTTAGTAAAGGCCTTTACGGAAAAGGAAGATGAGGGTCTAAAGACACCATGGGTGGAAGTGGACCTGTCCACATTAGGAGGCTCAACACTCACAGTGGCTTCGGTGGTTGTAGTCTGGGTATGGGCCGAGGTACCTGCGGTCTCGGTTACAGAAGACACCGCCAAAGAAGTGTCGTCGGTAGTCAGGGGCTGCGTAGGCATCTCGCTGAGAACCGGACCACGTGGAGCTGGTTTTGGCGTGGTGTCGATGGAGACCGCGGACCTCGCATGTCGGTTTTTGTCCTTGCGTTTTTTGGACAAAACGGTAGTCGGAGTCTCCGACGACATTTTATAATCAAAGGCTTTACCAAAAAAGTGCTGGGCGAACTCCGCCCGACGCTTAATAGTGCGTTTATTGAAAGTAGTGCAAAAGCGACAGCCCGAGACGTCGTGGTCTGGGCCTAAACAAGGTATGCAGAGGGAATGGAAATCCTTATGCGGTATTTGCTTCCCACAAGAAATACAATTGTTAACTTTGTCTGACATCAGTCTGAGGCAAGAAAGGTTTCCCCAACGGGGTACTTAGCTTTAAAGAAGACTTCGGTTTCCAATTTTTGTAATTTCAGGAGCTGGCCGACCGGCACTTGCAAACTGCTTCTGCTTCGGGCACCGCGTGGCAAAAAAGACTGAAGAAAATGGCGTCAGCTGTGTCTTATATACCCCTGTCACACTGACGTCAGGAAAGAATGCGACAACAACCGACGCCGGACCTAGACTTTGGAATTCGGCCGACCGAGGACCCGCCTGACGGCAGAAAACCCATATGTGATTACTGCAGCTGTATGCACGATGAACATCTGTAGTGGCAAAGCCTGCCCTGGACTTAGAGTAGAAAGGCAAATAATAATGCTTTGTAAAGGTGTGAAAAGAACTCCAAGTAGCAGCCTCTAGAATGTCTTTGGTTGGCACTCCTCTGAGAAAGGCTGCTGAAGTAGCTGCAGCTCTGGTGGAATGAGACCTAATGCCATTGGGCACAGGTTTACCATGGTGTAAGTAGCAGAAACGGATGCAGTGGCTTATCCACTTTGAAACTGTCTGCTTTGAAATAGGATTTCCTTCTGATCCTGCAGCATATGTCACTAGTAATTGCTCAGTTTTTCTGAGAGCTTTAGTCCTGCTCAAGTAGAATCTTAGCTGTCTGTGTACGTCCAAGGAATGCAGAATTCTCTCCCCCTTGTTCTGCGGATTTCGATAAAAAGTTGGCAGGTGAATTGTTTGGTTAAGAGCCACAATGGAAACCACCTTAGGCATAAATGTTGGATTTGTCCTCAGACACACCCTGTCTGGGTAAAATATGAAAAAAGGCTTTATAGCCACGAGGGCCTGTAGCTCTGAAACTCTTCTTGCTGAAGTAATTGCTAGTAGCAGAGGTGTTTTCCGTGATAAGAACTTTATATCAGCGGTAGCAGCTGGTTCAAATGGAGGCAGGGTGAACTTTTCCAACACAAAATTGAGGTCCCATGCAGGTAATGGTGATCTTCTAGGAGGCCTTAAATTTTTGGCTCCTCTAAGATACTGCTTTAATAAAGGATGAGAAACAATTGGTGGCTCTGTATTGTAATGAGCCAAAATGGCAGAGGCATGGATTCTAATTGATGAGAAAGATAGGCCTTTGTCAAGCATCTCAGTTAAGTATTGTAAAATCTGAGGAATATTTTGTTCTGCTGTATCAGTTTCCTTGTGCTTCATTCCAAGCAAAGGATCTCTTCCATTTATCATCATAAGATTTTCTAGTGCTAGGCCTTCTGGCTTCCAAAATGACATCCATCACAGCTTTACTGAGAGGTGTTGTTTGAATAACTACATGATCAGCCATGCTGCCAGGTTCAGTGTCTGGAGTTGATTGTGCAGGATCTGACTGTTTTGCTGGGACAGTAGTTGAGGTCTTTGAGGTAAGGTCCAAGCTGGGTATTGAGACAAGTTCCTTAGGATTGGGTACCAGTATTGGCGGGGCCAGTCCGGGGCAATTAGTATCATTTTTGGTTTCTCTTGTCTGACTTTTAGGAGGACCTTGGGAAGAACAGGCAGAGGAGGAAAGGCGTAAACTGATAGGTTTTTCCAACTGAAGGATAGGGGGTTCACTTTCCATGCTTGTCTGTAATAAGTCCTTGTGCAGAATCTTTTCAATTTATAATTTTGAGGAGAGGCAAACAGATCTATGTCTGGGCTCCCCCATTTCTCTGTTATCATGCTGAAGACTTGTGGATTTAGTTTCCACTCATGAAGATCCATAAGGTTTCTGCTTAAATAGTCTGCCAGAGTACTTTGCTTTCCTGGCAGGAATTGAGCTTGAAGATGTATTTGGTAGGTCAAAGCTGTGTCCCACAGTGCCATGGCTAATCTGCAAAGGAGTTATGAGTGTGTGCCCCCTTGCTTGTTTATATACCACATGACCGTGGTGTTGTCCGTCTTTATCAGTAGTTGTCCTGGATGAAGTAAGTCCTTGAAGACTGTTAAGGCATTTTGAACAGCTAGCATCTCTGTCTGGTTCATATGCAGATGCATTTGTTTTGGGGTCCATATGCCCTGAATGCATCTTCCTGCCATGTGGGCCCCCCAAGCATAATCTGATGAGTCTGTTAAGGTTTGGCTGGCAGGGGGTAGAATGAAGGCCCATCCCATGTTTTGGTGACATGCCTTTGCCCACCATAGAAACTCCTGTTGTAGGCAGGGAATGAGAGGAATCATTGTTTCCAGACTGTGTGAATGTTGACTCCATAAACTTTTTAGGTACCACTGACGTTTCCTCATATGCAGTCTTGCATATGGACTCAGAAGGATGCAGGATGCCATGAAGCCCAAAGCCTGCAGACTTTGTCTTGCAGATAACTGGGTTCTTGTTACCATCAGTTTGAAGTAAGAAGTCAGTTGCCTTTGCTTGTCTGGCGTGAGGTAAGCCATCTGGGCAGTTGTATTCAAGCTTGCACCCAGGAATGTTATCTTTTGAGAGGGTACTAGTGATTTATTTTTGTTTATTGTGTACCCTAGGCATGTTAGAAGCCTTTTTACAAATGCCAGATGTTGAAAAAGAATGTCCTTGTTCTCTGCTTGAATGAGACAGTCGTCCAAGTAAGGATATATTTGTATACTTCTTTGTCTGCAAAATGCAATTACTGGTGCCAGGCACTTTGTAAAGACCCTGGGCGCAGTAGATAAGCCAAAGGGCAGTGCAGAGAATTGGTAATGCATTAAGCCAGCCTTTAATCTGAGGTATCTTCTGCACGATTGTCTTATTGGGACATGTAGGTATGCCTCTTTTAGGTCTTATGTCACACCAGCCAAGCATTCTTGCCCAGCATGGGCAGAAGCTGCTGCAAAGTCAGCATTTTGAATTTTGGAATGTCCAGGTATGTGTTCAAAATAGATAAATCCAGTATTGGCCACCAGGCCTCGTCCTTTCTGGGTACCAAGAACAGTCTTGAGTAAAAACCTTGTCCTTTTTCCTGTTCTGGTACTGGCTGAATGGCCCCATATCCATGAGGGACGTAACCTGTTTCTGTGCCTCTGCCCATTGATTTTTTGGCAAATCTGGCCAACCGTTTGCCAATGGCAGTGTGGAAACAGAATCTGTATCCCTGTGATACTATGTTTAGTACCCAATTGTCCTGGGGTATTAACTGCCAATTTTGAGCAAAAAGTGCTAATTTTCCCCCTAAGGGTGCTGCCAAAAGATAAGTGCTTGGTGTAGGCAGAGGGAAGTCATTGGGACTGTTTTCTGTAGGTTTGCGCTTTATCTCCTCCAGATTTGGAGGTAGAAGCGCCCCATTGCTTTGACCTGTATGAATCTTGCGCCTGGGTATCTTGAACCCTTAGGGCATCTGGATTTGCCCCTTTGAGCTCTGTCTGACACAGGAAAGGACCAATATTTTGTAGGCCAGTGTCTACTGAATCTTGGTGGCTGCACTTGTATGAAGTCTTTAACAGTTTGCATAGACTTAGCTTTGTCTTCCATTTTCTTTAAAACCTCTTCTGCCTTAATACCAGAGTATCATGCTGTAAAGGTGTATCTAGCAATTCAGCTTTAACATGATCAGGCAAATTTTGTTCTTTTAACCAGGCATGCCTCCTAATCACAGATCCAGTAACTGCGGCCCTGCGGGAGGCCTCTAAAGAATCAAAACCACACGGCAAAGTATGCTTTCCAACCTGTTCAGCTGCATGCAATAATTCCTGCAATTCTTTATTTTCTGTACATTCAGAAATCAACATCATTTTCTGTTTCAGCAATCCCATAACATGTTGTTGATACTTAAGCATATGAAACTGACAGTTTAAGGCCCTGATTGCCAAGGTTGCAGATGCATAAACCTTTTTTCCCCATCTGTCCAGTGCCCTCGAATCTGTGTCAGAGGGGGTAGGATTTTTTGCTGTTGAGGCCTGAACTCCCTTTAGACCCTGTGAAATTGTTTCAGGATCAGCAGCAGTGTTTCTAAATAAAAAATTTATGAGAGTCAGGGACCCTGTAATATCTGTCAGGCTTACTGGGAGCCGGAGGTAAGGAGTCAGGGGTCAAGCTTGACTCCAAAAATACATCATCCACAATGTCTAAACCAGGGGAAATGGCTAAAGGTCTGTGCTGAGGGAGAAGGAAATCCCTGAGCCTCTTTTTTGATTCTGAGAAATCTTGACTCTCCCAGTGAAAATGCTCCCTCAAAGTATGCAAGGTTTCTCCAAATGAATAAGCCTCAGGAGGAGATGCAGATGGTATAGACTCCTCTGCATCCCAAATCCTCATAGGGAGGTATAGATAATTCCTTATCAGAAGAGGAATCAGAAGAAATAGAAACCTGATCTGAAGATTTATAATCAGTCTCTTGCCTAGGCCTCTTATCTGGAGGGGGATGGGTACCCCTGATCAAGGTAATAAGGTCTTCGGCCATTTTGATCATCTGTTTTTTAGGCATACAGGCCTGTGCACGTGGCTCATGCGTCGGCTTTTTAGTTTTAGAAGTTGCTTTTGTCTTTGGTTTTGCAGCTGTCTTTGATTTGATATACAAATGTTGAGGTCTGAATACACCCTCAGAAGCCGGTGCCTGCCCAGCGGCTCCAGACCCATCCTTGGGAGATACATCCGTCGGGTCCAATACCTTGAGTATCTTGTGGCATGCTGGACTCCACATGGGTGTCGGTAGAGGCCTGCAACTCGAAAGTAGTGGGTATCAGGGGCTGCAAAAGCGCCTGAGTACTGGCAAACCAGCGACTGGCTTAGGAGAAGCTTCGTCGTCGGTTTTGGATCTTGACTGCCTTTCTCTGTCCTTTTCTTTGCGTTTTTTATGTACTCCAGTAGTCGGATTGCTATCAGACGATATTTCTGGGTAGTTAAATCTGTTTCCAAAATATTCTGAGGCAAAATTATACCAACGCTTAATAGTGGGTTGGTTAAATCTAGCACAAAACCGACAGCCAGGCACGTTGTGATCAGGGCCTAGGCAAGGAATACAGTATAAATGGAAATCCTTATGAGGTATTTGCTTCCCACAACTAATACAATTATTAACTTTTTCTGACATCGGCATGGAGCAAGAAAAAAAAGTTTCCCCAATGGGGTACTTAGCTTTAGTGAAGACTTCGGTTCTGAAACTCAAACTCGAATATTTCAGTAGTCGGCCGACCGGCACTTGCGAAATGCTTCTGCTTCGGGCACCGCGCGGCAAGAAAGACTAAAGAAAATGGCTTCAGCTGCATGTTTTATACCCCTGACGACCTGACGTCATGGAAGAGGAGACAGCAACCGACGCAGGACCCAGGACTTTGGAATTCAGGCCGACTGAGGGCAACCTGCCAGCAGATTACTCAAATGTAATGACTGCAACAGTGAAACACGAAGAACATCTGTACTATGTTCTTCGTGTTTCACTGTTACAGTCATCACACTTGGGTTGATTCCCAAAGCTGAAGAATGGGTGGAGGCAGTCAAGAAGAGTTGGGGCTGGCTAGTATGCCCTGCAAGACTGCTGTTGCAAAGCCCTTCCTGGATTTGGAAAAGAAAGGCAGGTGGTAATGCTTGGTGAAGGTGTGACAGAACTCCAAGTAGTAGCTTCCAGAATGTCCCTGGTAGGGACTCCTCTGAGAAAGGCTGTAGAGATTGAAGTTGTCCTAGTGGAATGCGTTCTGACCCCCTGAGAGGGTGGTTTCCCATGGTGTTTGTAACAGAACTGGATACAGTGTGCTATCCATTTGGAGATGGTTTGTTTTGGTATGGCCTTGCCCTCTGCCCCTGGTGCAAAGCTGACTAGTAACTGGTCAGATTTCCTGAAGGGCTTAGTCCTATCAAGGTAGAATCTGAGCAGTCTGTGCACATCTAAAGAGAGCAGGATCCTTTCCCCCTTATTTTGAGGATTAGGGAAAAAGGTGGGGAAATGGACAGATTGGTTGAGAGCCACACTGGACACCAATTTAGGCATAAAATTAGGGTTAGTCCTGAGGAAGACCATGTCAGCATGAAAAATAATGAAGGGTTCCACAGCCATAAGTGCTTGTAGCTCAGACACTCTTTTAGCTAAAGTGATGGCCAGAAGCAAGGCTGTTTTCCAAGACAGGAATTTTAACTCTGCTGACGCTGCAGGCTCAAAGGGGAGGGGGGGTAGAGTGAGCTTTTCCAACACAAAATTAAGGTCCCAAGCAGGGGTGGCGGCTCTTCTTGGTGGCCTTAAGTTGTTAGCCCCTCTCAGGAACTGTTTGATGAGAGGGTGAGCAAAGAGAGGTGGCGCAGTGCTGTAATGAGCAGAGATGGCAAAGGCATGGATCTTAATGGAAGAGAAGGATAGGACTCTGTGGAGTAGGTCTGCTAGGTAATCCAGGATGACAGGTAACGAGGGCTGTGCTGTATCCGCTCCTTTACAGTAAATCCAGGAACAATACCTTTTCCATTTATCAGCAAAGGATTTCCCTGTATTGGGTCTTCTGACTTCAAGAATGACATCCAGCACCTGCTTGCTTAGGCTGGCCACTGGAGGAGAATTCAAGGAATAAGCCAGGCTGCAAGGTTCACCGTTTGCAATTGCGGGTGCAAGATCTGTCCCTCCTGCTGAGTGACGAGGGTTGGGATCCAGGGTAGGTGTCATGGTGGCACCGGTGACAGACTGCGCAGTAGTGGGTACCAGTGTTGATGTGGCCAGTCTGGGGCAATCAGGATTGTCCTTGGTCTTTCCTGCCTTATCTTGAGTAGTACTCTTGTAAGAAGAGGCAGAGGGGGGAAATGCGTAAATTGAGAGGTTTGCCCACTGGAAGGATAGGGCATCCACTTACCAGGCCTTGTTGTAAGGTACCCTGGTGCAGAATGTGCTGAGCTGGTGATTGTAGGGGGAGGCAAATAGGTCCCCCTTCGGGGTACCCGATTTCTGGGTTAGAAAGCTGTAGGTGTTGTGGTCTAATTGCCACTCGTGTGGGTCTAGGAGATTTCTGCTTAAGTCGTCTGCCAGAGTTTTGTTTGCCTGGCAGGAATTGAGCTTGCAGGTGAATATGCATAGCTGAGGCCGTGTTCCACAAGGTCATGGCTAGCCTGCAGAGTGGGTAAGAGTGGGTTCCCCCCTGCTTGTTGATGTACCACTTAACTGTGGTGTTGTCGGTTTTTATTAGAAGGGGCCCCGGTGAGAGTAGGGATCTGAAAGCTGTCAGAGCGTGCTGAACAGCTAGCATCTCTTTTTGGTTGATGTACAGATGAATTTTTTTTTGTGCTCCAGTGGCCCTGAATGCACCTGCCACCCAGATGTGCACCCCAGGCATAGTCTGATGCATCAGTTCTTAGGGTCTGGGCGGTGTGGGGTTGTGTAAAGGGAAGTCTTTTGTTGTGGCTGCATGCTGCTGCTCACCAAAGAAACTCTGTCCTTGGACAAGGTATTATAGGTATGATAGTTTCCAGGTCCTGAGAATGTTGGCACCAAAGACTTTTTAAGTACCATTGAAGTTTACTCATATGTAGTCTGGCATATGGAATTAGTAGAATGCAGGAGGCCATGAACCCTAGAGCCTGCAGGATTTTCCTTGCAGATAGCTGGGATCTGGTGGCTATTTGAGCGAAGTAGTCTGTCAGATAGGCTTGTTTTTCTGGAGTAAGGAATGCCATCTGGGATGCTGTGTCCAAGCTTGCTCCCAGGAATACATTGTTTTGACTGGGGACTAGTTTTGATTTCTTTTTGTTGATAGTGTAACCTCAAGGAGGTTAGAAGATCCTTTACAAATGACAGGTGCTGCAACAGCTTTTCCAGACTGCCTGAATCAGGCAATCGTCCAAGTAAGGGTATATTTGAATCTTTCTCTGTCTGCAATATGCAATGGCTGGAGCCAGGCATTTTGTGAAAACTTTGGGAGCAGTGGATAAACCAAAGGGAAGTGCAGAGAACTGATAATGCATAGATCCTGCCCTGAAACGTAGACATTTCCTGCAGGAGTCCCTGATAGGTGTGTGCAGATAGGCTTCCTTTAGGTCTAGGGTGGCTAACCAGGCATCATTAGACAGCATAGGGAGAAGCTGCTGTAGGGTGAGCATTTTGAATTTTGGTACCACCAGGAAGGTGTTTAGAATGGATAGATCTACGATTGGGTGCCAGGTGCCCTCTTTTCTGGGTACCAGGAAAAGTCTGGAATAAAAACATTGGCCTATCTGTTCTGCAGGAGCAGTCTGAATTGCCCTTATGGAGAGCTGGGACTGAACTTGGTTTTGTGCCTCTGCCCACTGGTTTGGAGGAAGGTCTGGAAACTCTTTTGGGGTTGGCAGCGTGTGGAAATAAAATTTGTATCCGTGGGATACTATGTCGAGGACCCATCGATCATTGGTGATGGAGGTCCAGTTTTTTGCATGGTGGACAAGTTTTCCTCCTAGGGGCACGAGCAATTGGGCAGAGGTGGGGATTGGAGTTGAGAAGTCATTGTGAATTATTTTCTTAAGGGAGTGGCTTAGCACTCCCTGTTTTAGAAGTGGAGGTACTCCATTCCTTAGATCTCTGCATACCCTTAGACTGTAATCTGGGGGGGGGTCCGTTTCCCCCGGGTCTAGTTTGAGATTGTCTTGAGGGGGCTGAAAAGGACCAATGTTTCGAGGGGCAATGCCTACTGAATCTTGGAGGCTGCACTTGCAAAAAATCTTTGACTGTCTGCATAGACTTAGCCTTTTCTTCCATCTTTTTTAAAACCTCTTCTGCTTTGGTGCCAAACAGACTGTCCTTGTTCACAGGAGCGTCTAGTAATTTTGATTTGACATGGTCTGGCAAGTTCTGCTGCTTAAGCCAAGCATGCCTTCTAAATACAGAACATGTGACTGCTGCCCTGCAAGATGCTTCTAGGGCGTCAAACCCACATTGCAGGTATGCTTGCTGACTTAGCTTGCAGAATGCCTAAGCTCCTGTAATTCTTTATTTTCTGCACAGTCAGGAAAGGTAGATAATTTTTGCTTAGGTTTCATAGTATGTTGCTGGTATTTCAGCATGTGGAACTGACAATTCAATGCTCTAATGGCAAGAGTTGCAGAGGTGTATACTTTTTTACCCAATCTGTCTAAAGCTCGGGAATCCCTGCCCGAAGGGGTGGGATTCTTAACTGTAAATTGCTTTTATTCCTTTAGGTCCTTGGGAGATGACCTCTAGGTCAGCAGTAGGATTTTTGAAAAGAAATTTGTGAGAGTCAGGGACTCTGCGGTACCTGTCTGGTTTCTTTGGAGCAGGGGCTAAAGTATCAGGAGTTGGACTGGATTCCATAAAGACATCATCCACAACATCCAGAAGAGGAGGGATAGCTAAGGGTCTGTGTGATGGTTGTGTCTTTCGGCTTATCCCAGTTAGGGGTCACGACAGCGGAACTCCAGTCCGCTAATGTTTGGTAGTGGATTTTTATGTGCAGAGTTACCAGCCCTGATGCACAGCCTTCAATGAAGGCACGCCCATTCACGCATGCCTCCACACAGAAGACGCTCTGAGAATCAAACGCAACAATGTCTTGCTGTGATGTGACAATGCTACCGCAGCACCACTGTGGTGGTAAATCTAAAAATTCCCTGAGTCTCTTTTTGGACTGAGGATAATCCTGGCATTCCCAGTGGAAATGCTCTCTCAAAGTATGTATGGTTTCACCAAAAGAAAAATCCTCTGGAGAGGAAGCAGAAGGAATTGATTCCTCTGCATCTGAATCTTCATAGGCAGATAAGGGCATGTCTTCATATTCAGAAACCTCAGAATAGTTGGACTCTTGGTCAGTTAAAGCTGCTGGGGACAAGTCTCTTTCATTTAGCAGGGGAAGGCTGGTTTCCCCTAATCAGCATGATCAGGTCTTCTGCCATTTTAAGCATTTGAGATTGTGGCAAGGAAGCAGGCGCTTGAGTTTGGGTCTTCGGTTTTTTAGGCATAGCTCATACTCTTGCCCTTAGAAACTCAGTAGTTTTAGAAAGAACTGAAGATGTGAAAGAAGTCGTTGGTTTGTGTTGAATATCAGTAATGTGAAGAACTTCCTCAGAAGCCGGTGCCTGCACAGTGGCTCCAGACCCATCCAAGGTAGAGACATCCGCAGGTTCCGTAGTCAAAGAAGAGTCTCGCGGCATACCAGACTCCGAATGGGTCTCGTTAACGGCCTGAGAATCCATCAAAGCAGACATCAGGGGCTGCAAAAGTGCCTGAGTACGGGTGAACTCGTGACTAGCTTAACGGAAGAGTCGCTGGTAGTTTTGGACCTGTGCAGTCTTGTCTCTGTCTGTCTTTATCCTTATGTTTTTTTGGAAGATCGGTAGACGGATGACTTACCGAAGCCATTTCGGAATACGGAGATTGAGAATTATAGTATTTAGCTACAATAAGGGCCAGATGATGACTAGTTCGGGCGTTGAACAAAGCACAAAACTGACAGCGAGGTATGTCGTGGTCTGGGCCTACACAGGTGGCACAGTAAGAATGGAAATCTTGGTGTGGTATTTGCTTTCCACAGGCAAGACAATTGTTAACTTTTTCTGACATCGATTAGAGCAAGAAAAAAGGATCCACAGCGGGGTACTTAGCTTTAAAAGGCTTCAGGATGATTACATTTTTGAAAAGAAAACTCAGCTAGCGGCCGATTGGCACTCGTGCAAACTGCTTCTGCTTCAGACTCCTCGGCAAGAAAGACTGATGTAAAGGTGTCGGCTGCCTGTTTCTATACCCCTGATGACCCGACGTCAGTCCTGAAGTGACAGCAACCAACGCAGATATACTAAGTCTCTGGTATTCGGGCCCACTGAGGGCTACCCCTGGGCAGGATAACCCAAGTGTGATGACTGCAACAGTGAAACATGAAGAACATCTAGGGGCTGGCTAGGATGCCCTGCAAGACCGCAGAGGCAAACCCTGCCCTGTATTTGGAGAAGATAGGCAGGTGGTAATGTTTGGTAAAGGTGTGAATAGATGTCCAGGTGGCACCCTCCAGGATGTTCCTGGTGGGGACTCCTCCGAGGAAAGCTGCAGAGGTGGAAGCTGCTCTGGTGGAGTGAGTCCTGACTCCCCCTTGGGGGGAGTCTTTCCATACTGTTTGTATCAGAAATGAATGCAGTGTGCTATCCATTTGGAAATGGTTTGTTTGGAGATGGCTTTGCCCTCTGCACCTGCAGCAAAGCTAACCAGCAATTGATCAGACTTTCTGAAGGATTTAGTCCCGTCTAGATAGAATCTGAGCTGTCTCTGCACATCTAGAGAGTGCATGATCCTTTCCCCCTTGTTTTGTGGGTTAGGAAAAAAAGGTGGGCAAATGAATGGATTGGTTGAGCACCACACTGGACACCACCTTGGGCATTAAGGATGGGTTAGGCCTGAGGGATACCCTGTCAGCATGGAAAATGATGAAGGGTTCCACAGCCATGAGTGCATGCAGCTCGGAGATCCTTCTGGCTGAAGTGATGGCCAGAAGGAAAGCTGTCTTCAAGGAGAGAAAGTTTAGCTCTGCAGAAGAAGCTGGTTCGAAGGGGTGCAGGGTAAGCTTTTCCAACACAAAGTTAAAGTCCCAAGCTGGGGCTGGTTCTCTTCTGGGTGGCCTTAGGTTACTAGCCCCTCTTAGGAACTGCTTGATCAAAGGGTGTGAGAAAAGGGGCTGCTCAGTTTGAAAACAAGCAGAGATAGCAGAGGCATGAATTTTAAGAGAGGAAAAAGATAGGCCACTGTGTAGCAGGTCAGCTAAGTAATCC
Source organism: Protopterus annectens (assembly GCF_019279795.1). Classification (NCBI taxonomy): domain Eukaryota; kingdom Metazoa; phylum Chordata; order Ceratodontiformes; family Protopteridae; genus Protopterus; species Protopterus annectens. Next base: position 841,158,464 of record NC_056725.1, on the reverse strand, counting down.
AGGATGAGAGGGAGGTTGGGCTGTGCTGTATTGGCTCCCTTAGCCTGAATCCAGGTGCAGAACCTTTTCCATTTGTCAGCATACCTCTTTCTAGTGCTAGGGTGTCTGGCCTCACGTATAACATTTAGAACCTGTTTACTGAGGTTGGCAGATTGATCGGGGCTAAGGGAGTAAGCCAAGCTGCCAAATTGAGTGTCTGCAACTGGGGATGCATGAATTCCCCTTCCCTCTGGGTCAGGAGGTTTGGAATCTGAGGAAGATGCCATGGTGGCAGTGGGGACAGGCTGCGCAGCAAGGGGTACCAGTGCTGGCGAGGCCAGTCTGGAGTTATAAGAATTGTCCTTGTTTTTTTCTCCTTTATTTTGAGCAGTACCCTGGGGATGAGAGGTAGTGGAGGAAAGGCACAGACTGATAAGATTGACCCAGGGGAAGGACAGGGCATCCACTTTCCAAGTGATGCTCCCTGGTGCAGAACTTGCTCAGCTGATGGTTGGTGTGGGATGCAAAGAGGTCGACCTTCGGGATGCCCCATTTCTGAGTTATTGGGGTGAAGGCTCTTCTGTTGAGCTACCACTTGTGTGGGTCCAGAAGATTTCTGCTCAAGTGGTCTGCCAGAGAGTTGAGAGAGCCTGGTAGGAATTGTGCTAACAAGGTGGAGTTGCATGGCAGAGGGTGTGTGCCAAAGGGACATGGCCTGCCTGCATAGAGGGTAGGAGCGAGTCCCTCCCTGCTTGTTGGTATACCACATCACAGTGGTGGTGTCTGTTTTGATCAGGAGAGCCCCTAGGGAGAGAAGGGGTTTGAAAGCTATCAAGGCATGCTGGACAGCTATCATCTCTTTTTGGCTGATGTGCAGATGGATTTGCCATGGGCTCCATTCGCCCTATATGCACCTGCTATCCAGGTGGGCACCCCAGGCATAGTCTGATGCATCTGTGGTGAGGGTCTGGGCAACAGGGGGTGGTGAGAAAGGTAGTCCCTTGTTGTGGGAGCATGCTGTTGTCCACCAAAGAAAATATTTTCTGGGGCAAGGTATTATAGGTGTAAGTGTCTCCAAGTCTTGAGAGTGTTGCCACATTTTTAGGTACCATTGAAGTTTCCTCATATGCAGTCTGGCATATGGAATGAGTAGAATGCAAGATGCCATGAATCCCAGAGCTTGCAGGATTTTCCTTGCAGATAGCTGGGGTCTAGTGGCTAGATGAGAGAAGTAGACCGTCAGGAAAGTTTGCTTTTCTGGTGTAAGGAATGCCATCTGGGATGCTGTGCCAGGCTTATTCCCAGGAATATATTCCTTTGGGTGGGTACCTGTTTGGATTTCTTTTCGTTGATTGTGTACCCTAGGGAGGTTAGTAGGGACTTTACAAAGGCCAGGTGCTTGAGCAGCTTTTCCTGGCTGTCTGCCTGAATTAGGCAGTCATCTTAAGTATGGGCAAATCTGGATATTCCTTTGCCTGCAAAAGGCAATGGCCGGAGCAAGACATTTTGTGAAAACTCTGGGAGCAGTAGATAAGCCAAAGGGAAGCGCAAAGAACTGAAAGTGCTGAGATCCTGCCCTGAAATGGAGATATTTCCTGCACGATTTCCTGATAGGAATGTGGAGATAGGCCTTTTTTTAGGTCTAGGGTGGCTAGCCAAGCATCCTTGGCAAGCATGGGTAGCAGCTGCTGTAGGGTGAGCGTTTGAATTTTGGGATCAGGTGTTTATTATAATGGATAGATCGAGGATGGGGTGCCAGGGTGCCCTCTTTTCTGGGTACCAGAAAAGGTCTGGAGTAGAAACCTTGGCCTTTCTATTCTGCAGGAACATGTTCTACTGCCTTCATAGAGAGCAGGGAAAGGACTTGCTTTTGTGCCTCTGCCCACTAATTTGGAGGTAGATCTGGGAACCCTTTTGGAGTTGGAAGGGTGTGGAAAGAAAATTTGTATCCCTGGGACACTACACCCAGGTGCTTGCGTGAAAGGAGAGTTTTCCTCCTAGGGGTAAGTGAAGGTGGGCAGAGGGAGGGGGCAGGGGAGGTGAGTCATTGTGAGTTCTTACTATGAGGGGATGGCTCAGAACTCCCTGGTTTTGAAGTGGAGGTAGTCTACTGCTTAGATCACTGCATTTCCTGTGGCTGGTGGCGTGGTGGGAGCAGGAAAGGACCAGTGCTTGGTGGGACAATGCCTGCTGAACCTGGGTGGCTGGACCTGTAAGAAATCCTTAACTGTCTGCATATATTTTGCTTTTTCTTTCATCTTTTTTTAAGACCTCTTCTGCCTTAGTTCCAAATAAGTTGTCTTTGTGCAAGGGGGCATCCAACAATTTAGATTTAACATGGTCTGGCAAGGGCTGTTCCTTAAGCCATGCATGCCTTCTAATGACAGATCTGGTGACTGCCGCCCTTGCAAGAAGCTTCTAGGGTGCCAAAACCATAGTGAAAGGTGTGTTTAGTTACCCGACTTGCAGAATGCATTAACTCTTGTAACTCTTTACATTCTGCACAAGCAGGAAAGGAAGACATTTTTTGTTTGAGGAGTTCCAGGGTATGTTGCTGAAATTTTAGCATATGGAACTGACAATTTAGTGCTCTGATAGCAAGAGTAGCAGAGGTGTATACTTTTTTTACCCCAACTGTCTAGTGCTTGGGAATACCTATCTGAGGGGGATGGGATTCTTAGCAGAGTTTTCTTTAATTCCTTTAGGCCCTTGAGGAATTACCTCAGGGTCAGCAGTAGGATTTTTAAAAAGAAATTTGTTTTAGTCAGGGACTCTGTAGTACCTAAAAAATCACTTAAAACACTTCCAAAATACCAACAGTCACAGAAACATAGAAAAACTACTCTAATTTATCAACATGTGATTTTAGTTCTTTCTTCTTTATAAATGTGCTTTCGCCTGTATAAAGGAGATTATGTGTAACAAGGTCACAAAATTCTTTATTTTAACATTCTATTATAGAGTTAATAATTCAAGTACAATATTTAATGTAGTTTGGCATGTGTTGTATTTACATATGTATATTTTTCATACGTCACATATTCTGGGTGTTTGTGCATTTTATATGTACTACTAGTCATTAAATTGCAATTTGTTTTGATATATTGAAATTTGAATGTGAAAGATGGGCAAGGGTTAATGAGTTATACTCATGGCTTAACACTTTTGCAATTGAATGATTTCTTAATGAGCCTCATTGATGTGTATTTAAAGTTGCTGCACTTTGGTGTAAAATTATTCCTTTGAAGGGCTGTTGAGCCGAGGTACCAGGAAGCACCAGTAAAAGATTTTATTCAACATTTTGGCATATTTTTCATTTCTTTCAGCCTGGAATTCAGTCCTTTTCTATGTTTCTGTGACTCTGTAGTACCGGTCTGGTTTTCTGGGTGCAGGAGGGAGGGTGTCAGGAGTCAAACTGGATTCCAGGAAAACATCCTCCACAACATCCAGGACTGGGGGGATGGCCAAGAGTTTGTGCTGTGAAAGATCTAAGAATTCCCTGAGTCTTTTTTGACTGAGTGTAGTCCTGACTCTCCCATTGGAAATGTTCCTTTAAGGTATGAAGGGTTTCCCCAAAGGAAAAATCCTCTGGGGGAGAGGCTGAAGGAATGGAATCCTCTGCATCAGAATCCTCATAAGTAGAGAGGGGTTGCAAGTCTTCATATTCAGATGCATCAGAGTCATCAGTCTCCTGTTCAGACAAAACTACAGGGGACAGATCTCTTTTCCTTTTGAAGGGGGTAGCTTGGCTTCTTCCCCTGATCAGCATGGTAAGGTCTTCCGTCATTTTAAGTATTTGAGAATGAGGCAAGGAAGCAGGTACCTGAGATTGGGTCGGTTTCTTGGGTGTGGTTTGTACCCTGGGCCTAAGAAACTCGGTCGTTTTCGAAAGAACGTTGGTCATGAAAGAAGACGTCGGGTTTGTGTCTAGAATCGATAGTGCAAAGGACTTCCTCGGAAGCTGGTGCCTGCTCAGCAGCTCCAGACCCATCCAAGGTAGAGACGACCGCAGGATCCTTAGTCGAATAAGAGCTTTGCGGCATACCGGACTCCGAAAGGATCTTGGTAGCAGCCTGCGAATCCACAGAGGCGGGCATCAGGGGTTGCGAAAGCACCTCATTGAGGACCGGAGAACTGACGACTAGATTAATGGGAGCATCGTCGGTAGGTTTGGACCTGTGCAGTCTGTCTCTGTCTTTACCTTTAGGTTTTTTCAGAAGATCTGCTGTCAGATGGCTTACCGAAGTCATATCGGAGTTCAAGGGCTGTAAGTGAAAATATCTAGCTACAATAAGGGCCTAAATGAAGGATAGTTCTGGCGTTGAACAAAGCACAGAAGCGACAGCAGGGGACATCATGGTCTGGGCCTAAGCAAGTGACGCAGTAAGAAAGAAAGTCTTGGTGTGGTATTTGCTTTCCACAGGTGAGACAATTAACTTTTTTTGACATTGGTTAGTGAAAGAAAAAAAGAATCCCCAATGGGGTTTAGAAGACTTCAGCTTCCAATCGGTAGATGAAACTCAGGTACCGGCTGACCGGCACTCGTGCGAACTGCTTCTGCTTCGGGTTCCACGGCAAGAAAGACTGATGTATTGGCGTCGGCTGCCTTACTTTATACTACTGACGACCTGACATCAGTCCTGAAGTGACAGCAACCGACGCAGAAATACTAAGCCTCTGGTATTCGGGCCGGCAGAGGGCTACCCTGGCAGGGATAATCCAAATGTGATGACTGCAACAGTGAAACACGAAGAACATCAGATAAACTCCTTCAATAATACATGTGGACTGGAAGAAAAGCATTCTAAAATCAAAGTGCTTCAATAGTCTCTCTTTTTTCTTTTTTTTTTTCCTTACCTGGAGGAGCCGGGGAAACTCTGATTTGATTTGAAGGAACCTTACCTGCTGCAGTCTGTCCAAGATGCATGAACACTGCTGCGGCCCATAAACAAAGTGCAGTGAGTCAGTTAGTCAATAGTCACACCCCCTGAGCCCTCAGCCGAATTCCGGCAGGCTGCTCACGAAGCTGACATCATTATGCACGCCTCTGTACATGACGACGCCAGCAGGAAATTGCCAGGTTGGGGGGGGGGGGCGAGAAATTCGGAAATAAAGGGGGCCACTCGGGAATTCATGGCACCCCATTATTTGGGCCTCAAAACCAGTAAATGCCAAGGAATTCGGTACGGTTGAGAGGTATGCCTAGATTTTATAACACAGTGTCTAATTGGAGAGATGTGTCACTATTAATGGTTGCCCTTCATACAATATTTTTTCAGCAACACACAGGATTCTCTGTTATGTGTGACTGAATTAAGTAATTTAATACAGCAGTCCTATGCCATCACACAATTTGATATTTAGTGCAGCTGAATAAATGCTGTAATACAGCATTTAACTGCATGAAGTACAACACTGCAATGTGAAATGTACAAAAAAGAAGAAACAATGTGAAGGTACTAGGTGGCATGTGAGATACACATTGCAAACTGGCTTAAGGACAGAACCCACAGGGTTAGAGTTGCTGGCGCTGTGTCAGACTCCAAGCCGGTCACAAGTGGTGTCCCACAGGGCTCGGTCCTTGGCCCCCTATTGTTTGGCATCTACTTCTCAGAAGTACAGGCCAACATAGGAGGACTTTGGCTGACAAAGTTTGCAGACGACTGCAAACTGGGCGCCATAGTGGAAAGTGCATCGGACACGGATATCCTTCAGAAGGGACTCACGGAAACAGATAGCTGGTGCCAGAGCCATGGCCTGAAGTTAAACGCCAAAAAATGTATAGTCATACCCTTCGGGAAAAACAAGGTAACCCCAAGCTACCATATAGGTGGCAATCCACTAAGCACAGAAGAGGTTATCAGGGACCTGGGGACCCAGGTTGACAGTGGCCTTTCTTTTGACACTCACATTGCTAAAGTGGTTAGAAAGACCTTCTACATTGCCCACCTGATCATGAAGGGATTCACATCCAGATCTAGTGAGGTCATTGTTCCCCTGTACTCTTCACTTATCAGACCAATGATCGAGTACAATGCCCCATTCGGGATGTATCTCACCCGACATCTGCAGCAATTGGAGAGACCCCAAAAGTTCCTCACCAAAAGGATAAAGAGACTCCAAAATCTGTCATATGCTGCCAGATTGAAGAAACTCCAGCTCTATTCAGTCGCATAACGTCTGCTCAGAGGTGACATGTGCCTGACGTACAAGGCCATGTCCAACCCGGAATTAATGGACATGCTCCACCTCAAAAAATCCAAATCCACCAAAACCACTAGAGCAAGCGACTTAAACCTTAGCACGGATATAAATAGGACGTGCTGGAGGGATAGATTTATCACTCAGAGACTCCCTATGCTGTGGAATAAAATCCCGGTCCATGAGAGGCAGAGCACCTCGCTGACTCTGTTCAAGAGAAATCTAGACCTGTGGATGGGAGATCGTAGGTTTACCCCAGGAATCATCTCTGTGTCACTGCTGGACAGAGGCACAACAAACTAATGGGCACAGTCTTTTTTCATATAAGGGGTGGCGTAAGCCACAATAATTTGGGCTAGGCTTATAAATGCCTTAGGGCAGATAGCCTAGTATAAACCTATGAACCTATGAACCTATACAAGAAAACGTTACAATGTTTATATTTTTTTCACATTTAATATCAGCTCAGTATGACATGCCTGTCTGCCTTGGTATAATGTTTTCTGAAGGGGATACATTGGAGACTTTGGGAATTTGAGATGTGCAATCCTGAGGCTGTAAAATACCTGACCAAGGGCTACATCTACAAGCCGTAACAGGAAGAATGCAAAGTCATGTCACCTGCAAATGTCTATCTGCCTTCATCTTTATGCGCTTCTTCCTACGCAGCACATCAGAGGTCTATGATGAACTCAGTGATGCTGACGTATTACAGATAAAAACCTCTGCCTGTTTAAATAGTTTTTCAGGGAATACTGTGCAATTCTTTGTGCCTTAGTAGTATGCATCACATTCAAGGTTTAAATCAACAAGACAATTCCCTACTGGGGTACTTATCTATAGAAAGTTCTACTGCAGGCCCAACAAAGAAGGGCTATTGATGCAAACAAAGTAGAACACATGTTGCAAACTCAGGAAAAAAAAAGATCTAAAATGGAATAATGGAGGACAGTGTTATACAGTGAATGTCCTGATGCCCCTGAGGGATGGACACCTACCACACCTGGAGGGAGAAGGGTGTTAAGATCTGGAAGTTTGGCTGGGGTCACGACTTCAGTAGTTAAAGTCCCAGCAGTTACAACTACCAAAACAGTAATCTAAATAAGTGCATTCAGTTTAACTGAAATGACTTGTAGGTAGTGGCACAAGTAAACTGACTGGGAAAACAAACAAAACAAAAAAATTTTTTTGAAAACTTCTTTGCGCCAGTGTAAGTCAAGTGATAAACCACATAATACACAGGCATGTTAAAATCCCTTGCACCAGATCCTGTTGAAGCTAAATGGGACTGATACTGCAGATGTGACATACTTCAGTGCTTCTGTTCACATTCCTTCCTGCAAGAAAATGGAAGTAAAGTGTTGGGTCAATGCTTGTTCCCTCGGAAAACATATTCTGACCATTATCAACTACATGCTTTACACACCATCACAAAAACTTCACTTAACTTTATATAACTGTGAAAACTAGTAATGAAAAGTTAAAACTTCCTCAACAACTTTCTGTTCATTTCTTTATGTACTGGTCCCCATACGAACATGTAAAGATCACGCTCCCAGTAAGGAAATGTAATCAGGCAAAAACCCTGACATGCTTTCTGCTAGTGCACTTGGCACGAAACTCACTCCAAACTTCCAGGAACAGTAAGACAGAAGTGCATCTTCAAATACATTGCTGGATGGCTCAATCCAGCAGAAATTTTCCTGGAAAGTTTTGTTAGTGTACCTATGCAATAAATGGGGTGGGGATAATATTGCCTACTTCGATTGCACTGACCTTCCCAAACAGTAGGGGACTGACTCCTACTTAGTGGAAAGAGGAGTTTTGTGTTCCAAATGCAAGCCTGGTCCCTTCTTCAAGTGTATTACCAAACTGGACAGCATCAAGTGTGATATAATGCCAGGGAGTTGCATGCATCAGCGGGATGCACTGGCCAGTGGTGGCAGGCATTTCCATGACATTTACTGTACATACCTGCAATGGCAATAAGGTAGACATTAGGTCACACTCCCCAGCTTTACAAATGTTCCAGAAGTCTAAATATAACTGTCCAACAAGACTCCTATACTTCCATGTGACTCTTAAGTCATTTGACTTTTGTGACTACTGTCCTATCTGAGGAATCACATAACTGATGTGTATGTCAAACATGTCAGTAGCTACAGCCATAGAAAGTTAAAAAAAAAAAAAAGGTTAGCCAAACTTTCACTGAATCATGTCTGTTTTCTGCCCTAAACTGTCTTTAATGCATCAAGCTTCTTTTGAATGAAGCAACTATTTATATGTTATGGCCATGCAGCACATTATTTTATATTTAAATTGGTAACAAGATACAGGAGAAAGCGCATGCATGAACTTGAGAAAGCAATAGCTACTTCTGTGACATGCTTTAGTGTCACACAGTACACAATGAAACAATGGTGGAAAACAGGACAGTTTTGAAGGCTTTCTCATTACTGAAGACACTGCTGGCAGATTGGCTGCATGTTGCATTTCAGAATCTCCTACCTTCTCCCAAAATGTACTGCCAGTACTGGCTTACAAAATAATGTTAAAGCAGTGGAAGTAAAGGATTCAAAGAATCATCAGTCTTTTTAAAGAAATAATCTAACCCCTTTCCCAGTGTGTGTAGTGCTGCAGTTCCTATCTTCCACTGTTATCAGCCCATGGGGTGCTTTTAGGTCATTGTCCTTTCAGCAATGAAAAAAAGATTCTCATTTTGACTGAATCTTCTGCTGTGTGTTTCATGTTTATGCAGTGTCTTTTAGAAATCTTACATTTGTCTTGTGCTTCTTTAATCATTATGAGTCCTACCATCTCATTTTACAGGTTAAGTCATTTCACTGCAGTAAACACATGTTGAGATTATTAAATCTTGGATCCTTGGTTCCAATAGGGTATAGAGTGTACACAAATTTTAGAAATGGATGCAACACAGTTGGTGTGACCTTCTTTAAGAGCATACACAAGCACTCTGAAAATATCACTTGACATTTCCCTGGCATGAATACTAAACTGCAATACTGGGGTACCGCAAGCCTAGTTTGCAACACAGTACCTGGCAATGTTAGATTGCTGAGCAAACTCAGAGCTATAATATATAACATTAAGTATCCTGTTTTTTGTTTATTTTGTTCTTTATTTCTTTGTTATTTATAGCACTTTGTGTACTGTGCATTTTTCTAGCTAGTTTCACTGTGTGTGAGGTATTAACTGGAATTTGTCCACTTTTATTAAGCATCTGTTGGGTTGTTTGTTTCTGATAACTTGTTGCAGTTAAACTCTTTTTCCAGAGGCTCCTTTAGCTGTTTAAAACTTTCATTTAAAGGCTCACTGCTGCTTTTCAGCTGTGAGAAACATTTCTGCAGTTTGTTTCTAAGTAGTGGGGATATTTGTAGCATTTCCATATTCAGGCTTGTATTTGGGCCTAGTGTTTGTGGAGGCTGTGTGTCTGCGCACATATTCAGGGACATCTTGGTTTAGCCAAAGCCATCAGGCATTTCAGTGAGAGAGAATTGTTTGAGGTCACTGGCTGACTGAGGTCACCTGGACTACAGCTTAGACTAAGCACCTCATTGGCTCTTTTGAGATTTCTTTCTTAAAAGCTGTCTCAGGTTTCAACTTTCTGTTACCTAAGAAGTTCAGTTGTGAGTGTTCTGCCAATTTACACTGAGCTAATCGAAGGAAGGACACTGAGCAAACTCGGAGCTATAATATATAACATTAAGTATCCTGCTTTTTTGCTTATTTTGTTCTTTATTTCTTTGTTATTTATAGCACTTTGTGTACTGTGTATTTTTCTAGCTAGTTTCACTGTGTGTGAGGTATTAACTGGAAATTGTCCACTTTTATTAAGCATCTGTTGGGTTGTTTGTTTCTGATAACTTGTTGGTGGCTTTGCAGTTGCCCGCCCCTAGTGTAAATTTGATCTGGGACCCTCCTCCCAGTCTAGTGTCATTACCTCATTCTACTCAGTACAGGGAGAACATTTGAGAAGGCCAATCAGCTTAAAAAAAAACAAAAAAACTTTTTCTAAGCTTGTTTCCTGCCTTTCCTGTGGGTAGTCTAGCCTGGATATAGATTTGCTGTGTCCAGGACTATTTGTAAGCTTCTAGGGCCCAAGCCTTTCTGTGTTGGAGGGAAGCCTTCTAACTTAATTTTGTTTCTTAGAACTAGCCAGTTTTTTGTTTCAGCACTTGTTCAGAGCTTATTGTAAGCACTAAATAAGCTACAAATTACTACAGCACTCAACTTTCCTCACTGTCTAAAGGAAAACAGTTTCTAGTACTTAACAAATAAGCACCTATCCAGGCATGTCTAAGGGTCAGCTCCCGGTGTTTTCTCCTGTCTACCTGATGAATCTGGGCATCTTGGGGCAATGCAGTAATTGCCTCATGTACACAGACAACCCTCTACTCCTACCACCCAACACTACAACCTGCGAGAGATGCACTTATATAGCCAAACTGGAAGCAAAGCTCTCTTCACCCAAGACTGGACTAGACAGTCAAAGAGGAGAAGGTAAACACTTGCACCACACCACACTCAGCACATAGTCCCTCAAAACCTACACCACCAAAACACACACATAGAAACACAAAACACACACCTACATTCGCGGAGGCTCTCAGTAAAAACCTGCCCAAGCAACAGGGACCTCCAAAGCAGAAACACAAGCAACCTCCACCCCCAACACAACCCAAATGACACACAGCCCACAAACTCAGTGTGCCACTCAACCACAGCCCATAAGGCATAACAACGTACCCAACACTCTAGTCATAGGTGACTCTATAGTCAGGCACACTGATGTTCCACTCACCAGGCTAAACAAGGAGAAAGTTACTGTCAGCTGCCTGTCGGGTGCCAGGATCCGCCACATAACGCATGCACTCAGGTCACTCCACAACAAGTACAAATATGACTCTGTCATTGTCCATGTTGGTGTGAATGACCTGAGACGTACCTCCTTGGACTACATGAAAAGGGACATGGAAGAGCTGTCCAATCTTGTAGCCCAGGCAGGTATGACCCTAGCCCTGAGCAGTATCCTGCCATCACCCAGAATGATACCGCAGTACTAGGACAAAATGATTGACTTCAACAGTTGGCTAAGCTTCTGGTGTCATTCTAAGGGGATCCAGTATCTGTCTGCCTGGGATGACATGATCGACAAGCCACGATGCTTTGCCAGAGATGGCCTGCACCTGTCGCCCCTGGGATTTTGGATACTGGCTAAGGCTCTAGCCACCCCTATAGTGCCTTTTTAGGCAAGGTTCAAATGACAAATTCACCACCCTAACAGGTACAGGCAAGAAGAATCTGAGGGTATTGCTACTCAATGCTAGAAATCTAAACCTCAAAATGCACTCTCTAGAGGCACTCCTTAAAATGGAGAACATCGACATCTGTGCAGTGACAGAGACCTGGTTCAAGGCTCCAGAGAGTACCCCTGCATTACCAGGCTATAATTCATACCACACCTTTTGGCCACCTAACCTGGACCGAAACACTAAAGGCGGAGGTGTGTCCATATTCATTAAGGATATCCACACCTCCAGGCTAGTTGCTCAGCATAATGCATCTGAGATTATCCAAGTGCAACTAACTCTGGGCAAGACCGCAATCCAAATTGTAGCTTGCTACAGATCCCCCACCATGCCCCAGGATTCCCACTCCTCATTTCTTAATACACTGGAAAATATTAGGGTGCAACCTAACACCCTAATAATGGGCGATTTCAACTACCCTACCATTAACTGGGAAAACTACTCATGTACCAACTCTTGTGCTCAACGTTTTCTGGAATTCATAAATTCCAATGCCATGGATCAACTTATCCACACCCCCACCAGGGGCAGCAGTATCCTAGACCTGGTTATTACCAACATGGGCAACTGGTGCTCCACACCAGAGGTCAATTCCTCGTTGGTCAGATCCGACCATAAGCTAATCACAATAGACATCCACACCCTCCCCCACCCACAGTAGGGAAACCACAGTAAATAAATTTCTCCAAAGCCAACTTCACGCTTCTTACGACAGAAGTGGCAAACTTCACGACACCCATGCTGACGGACAATAGAGGTACGACTGCTGAATCCTACACAAATGCACTTTATAAGCACTTACATGAGGGCATGGATCGTGCAATCCCTAACAGAACCAAGATGCTATCCTCCAAAAAAAGGAAGCCAATCTGATGGTCCCCTGCCATAAACAAACTCTACAACAGAAGAAACTGTTGCAAAAAAAAGAGTAAAATCCCATGACTGGAGAAACTCCCTGGTCAGCTTCAGTAAGAAGCTGAGATCCCTCATAAAATCCTCCAAAGCTAGTTATGAAAACAAAATTGCCACTGACTCTAAAGACAACCACAAAGCATTATATAGCTATGTCAAGAATCTCAATGGCAACACTCAGATCTGCTCTGAGTTACAGCACAATGGCACTAAATATACAGAACCAACGGATATTGCCAACATCCTGGCAGATAGGTTCAGTGCTAACTTTACCCCTCTGTCATCCCCTAAAGGGCCCATCTCTATACCAGAAGAATACAAAGTTCCTGTAATCACGGCTGCACAGGTAAAAAAACACTATCCAAAGCCAAGAACACAGCATCCATGGGACCTGACGACATCCCAGGCTGTGTTCTACATGAACTACAGAACGAACTGGCACCCCACTTAAGTACCATGTTCAATCATAGCCTCACCTCAGGCTATGTGCCCACTGAATGGCGCACAGTGACAGTTATCCCACTCCACAAAGGGGGAGCCACCACAGACCCCAGAAACTATCGCCCCATTAGCTTAACGAGCCTGGTCTGCAAGGCTATGGAGCGTATCATCATGGAACTTATAAACAATGACATTGGTAATCTCCAAACTCAGGACCCCACCCACTTCGGGTTTGTAAAAGGCAGATCATGTCTCCTAAACCTGATATACTTCTTTGAAGCAGTCACCAAAGCCGTAGATGAGGGTAAGGTGGTTCACACGGCCTATCTAGATCTCGCCAAGGCTTTTGACACCATCCCGCACTTGGGAATTATAGATAAACTCTCTAAACTAGGTATAAATCCCTATGTCACAAGATGGGGTGCCAACTGGCTCACTGACAGAACCCACACTGTGAAAGTAGCAGACTCCAAATCCAGCTTCAGACCAGTGACAAGTGGAGTACCACAGGGTTCAGTCCTGGGTCCTCTCCTGTTTGGTATCTATTTCTTTGAAGTACAGGCCAACACAGAAGGTCTTTGGCTAATGGAGTTCGCAGATGACTGCAAACTAGGAGCCATAATCAAAACTCCAAAAGATGTGGACATCCTACAAAAGGGCCTTGCTGAGACAGATGCCGTCAAAGCCATGGCCTCAAGCTCAATGCCAAAAAGTGCATTGCCATTCCTTTTGGTAAAAACTCAGTACCCATGAACTACCACATAGGTGGTAGTCTACTTAACACTGAAAGTGTGATAAGAGACCTTGGGACACAGGTGGACAGTAGTCTCTCCTTTGATAATCACATTGTCACAGTAGTCTGGAAATCCTTCTATGTGGCACACCTCATCACAAAAGGTTTCTCATCCAGAAAAAAGAGGTCATTGTTCCCCTCTACTCATCACTCATTAGACCCATTATAGAGTACAATGCCCCTTTTGGTATGTACCTCACAAGACATCTACAACAACTGGAAAGGCCACAGAAATACCTCACAAAGAGGATTACCGGCATCAAAGAGATGCCCTATGCAGACCATCTCAAAAAACTGCAGCTTTACTCCGTTGCATATCGCCTACTCAGAGGCGATCTCTGCCTAACACACAAAGCTATGTCAAACCCAGAGCTTTTAGACATGCTCCACTTAAACAAATCCCAATCCCTACGAGCTACACCCTCTAGGGACCCAAACCTCGTCACCACAATAAACAGAACATGCTGGAGGGATAGATTCCTGTCCAAGAGACTTCCCATACTCTGGAACAAACTACCTATCTATATCAAACAAAGCTCCTCATTAGCACTGTTCAAGAAAAATCTTGATGATTGGATGGCAGATAGGAAATTCACCCCGGAGATCACTTCTGTGGCTCTGCTCGACAGTGGCACAGGAAAATAATTTTCTTGGGTGGCGAAAGCCAGGGTGTACCTTTGGCTAGGCTTATATAGGCCCTAGGGCCAATAGCCTAGTGCCGACCTATGAACCTATAAACAGGGGAAATCTTAATTAACCTTTCAGTCTGCCTGACACAAAAATGATTTTAGTAACTTTCAGGGCACAATGTCATGCATACTGCTTTAGTCAGCCCACATTTAAATTGTGCGACTGAAATAAACCACATCCTAAATATCTTCAAAAACTTTAATATAAAAAACATGATTTGCAAGAAACAAAACTAGCTTATGGGCTCACCTATTCCAATTTTCTGTATAAGTTGCAGAACCTGCTTAATTAACATCTTTATTTTTCCCCACCACTTACAAGAATGGTGTTGCACTTAAGCCCATACATTTTTGAAATCTGTCACAAGTTTTGAACATATAACCTCTTCAAAAAAGCAATTTCAATCTACCATCCTTTTACGTGCTACATGGTACCCGTTTCTTCTTTTTTGTACAGCTCACATTGCAGTGTTTTACACTTCATGCAGTTAAAAGCTTTATTACAGCATTCATTCAGCTGCACTAAATACCACTCTGTGTGACAGTATAGGATTGCTGTATTAAATTACTTAATCCAGTCACGCACCAGAGGGAATCCTGTGTGTTGCAGAAAAAATACTGTGCAAAGGGCAACCAGTTAATAATGACTCACTATTACAGACCTTAACACACAACATATCCTGTTGATACAGAGAGGTTGAAATAATCACTACCTTTGTGATTCAGCAGCTACAGTACTGTTGCAGCTAATAGCTGTGAATAGTTTAGTATGATAAAGGAAATTTCCATGCAGCTAATGATACACATACACAGCTTGCAGTGTGACAGCCTCTATTTTTCCTCTCCAAGAGAAAAAAATTGATAAGATGCAGAACAGAAACAAAGTCAGCTTTTGTAACTGTAAAATGTTTAATTTTCAGAATACATTTTTTTTCAATCTGTCATTTTCCTGTGAGATAACGATTCAAGTGTGACATATCCATTCTCTGTACATGAAAAAAAAATTCACTGGATTTCAGCCTAGATTAATAAATAATATGCCTGTCACTTTGGATAGAAGTTTCTATTCTTCTGAGAAGTGTAATAAGATTTAAGTATAAAGATCCACAGATAGTGTGGTTACACTTTGTAGAAATACAGTAAATATCATTTTTGTACTGCAGTGCTATTACCCAAACTTAATTCACACAATTAAGAGGCATGGCAGCTGTAGAGATTTTTATAATGAGTTATGCTTTACACAATCTTTCTGCTCACTTTGAAAATTTTTAATATGCAATTCTTCAACCAACCATAGATTTTAACCTTCAAAATCTGGTGTGGTTAAGTTAGATGTCTGAAAATATTTTTATTTTATTTTGCATTTGTTTACCAGGTACAGTCCAAATGGACATCTAAATGTCCCTTTATAGTGGTGGCCCAGGGAGAAAAGCTCTAGAAAAATTACAAATTTATATTAATACAGAATCATTTCTGATTTAGCACGTAGAAGAGCTAGTAAAGAATGAAAATGGAAAAAAAACATGTAGAGAAATAATAAAAGATGAGTGTTGGAAGGAAGAGAGTTCTTTGCAGGTAGTAAAAGAAATTTATTGTGACATTAACCTAGTAAAGAAAGAAAAAAAATCTAGGAAAACAGTAGTAGGTAGTTACAGAAGGGAAGAGATGATGTATGAGAGCTACTGTGGGAAGGCTCATCTTGTGAATATGGAGAAAAAGGTAGCATAAATAAGAGTATAGTATAGAACAGTACAGTGCATATAGTTGGGTTGAGGGTTGTCCTATAAATTAGAGTCATAAACTAGCAGCATGACTGAAATTACCTTATCCAGGGGATGCACATGATCAGAGTCATGCATTTATTTAACTGCCACAGTGCGTGTGGAATGCTATTCCACCTTTTAGACATGCAGTTGGGAGTACCTAGCTTTGTTAGATTTGGTAGCAGTGAGTAAAGTTTTGTCAGAGGACTGCAGAGCTCTGTTGGTAGAGTATGACTTGATAATGTTTTGCAGATTAGGGCATTTTTCTGGATAATGGATTATTCTGGAAATACAGTAGAGTTCCTCTTATCCAGTCTCGCTGGGACTGGACCTTACTCTGGATAAACGAATGGCTGGTTAATCAGAAAAAGCATACAAAATAGCATTTACAGACTGCAAATCAGATTAAAAAAATTACACACACACACACACACATATACACACACACACACACACACACACATAGATATATATATATATATATAGATATATACATATATACAATGGACACACATATACGTATGTAAATGTTTATTCAACATTTGATTTAAATAAAGTAAATATTGCAAAATGAACATATTAAACATGAACTTTTGGAAAATCAGTTTAATTGACTGCTAACACTTTTATTCTTTTGTGAAAATGTTTATAAATCATTTGGGCAAATAACATTAGAAGTACTGCAGAACCACACATTAACCACTGGCCATTCTAGTCACTTACAATTATAACCTAAACGTTAAGTATAAAATGCACCAGGTGCCCCTAAAATGCCTGAAAAAAGGTCATTGTTTTACAGGGCATCATGTAAGGCTTTCAAGAGAAGAATATCAAACTGCCATTAGAGCTCCTGACTGACAGGTTAAACTTACTGATTAAGTAGATGGTACAACAAGATGTGTTTTCTTTGGGGAACTGCCTGGCTGCTACTATGGTAACAGATAAACCTCCTTAGTCATAACAAGGTTGCCTAAACTATGTTAACTCCACAGCCAGTAAGAAATAGGGAGTTATCACTTGATGATGCAATATACAGGGTTCTGGGTTCGGGCCTTGCAGAGGCTGTTTATTTATAATGGAGGGTGGACTAATGGTTAAGGTGTTTGCCTTACATACACAAGGTGCAGGGTTTGAGTCTCACAAGGGATAACTGGCTAGGCTTCAAATGGCTCGCAAAGGTAGTTAGCTTAGTACTAACCTATGAACCTATTGAAATACATGGGGGTATTATCAGCCCTTAAGTATGTTTAACTTGCAATACAGGTTTGACTATCTTGGCCAGAAGACTAACAAATTATTATAAACTGCTTGTTCAGAAACAATTATCAGCAGGATGCTGTAAATAAGATTTCAGAATGAAATGGTATGAGAATAACTATTTAAGTCATTATTTAGTGACTTCTATCCTCTGTGATTTGACAGTTTTATTCTTGTGGTGCCTGAGGTAGGGTTTCATCCTGCAAAGTGATCCTAATTTTAAGTGTGTTTTTTGGTGGCCTGCAAAATGTACTGAATGAGTTTAAGGTGTCCATCTACATCACCCCCTAACAGTTTGGTACATGAGACTAGTTTGATGAGAGTCTTTTTTAAATTCCAACTTTAACACATTTAACAATAACTATCAGTAAACAAACAAAAATCCAATTTTAACAAAAAAAAAGTCACAAAATAAATCTCTGCTCACTTTACAATAAAATCTGATTCATATAGGTAAACATAAAAATGACAAAAGATAATGAACTAAAAAAATATACAACATTCCTAAAAGGTCACTAGACCAAGATGAGTAGTATCCTTTGATGCAATTGTTAAGAACTATTTATCTTTAGTTAGTTGTGCGCATGAGAGCATTAATTTTGTTTTCTTAGGGTTTAATAGGGGATGAGAGTTGTCAAACAAGCTTTCAATAGCTGAAAAAGCCTGTGGGTGTGGACAGGGCAGAGTTATCAGTACATTGTACAACACAGGTGAGACATGATGCAGAGTGTAAGTCATGAATAAAAAGGTTAAATAAAAAAGGGCCAAGTATGGATCCCTGGGGGATAACCAGAGAAATCGGTGAGGAGAGGTAACAAAGGAACCAGTGAAGTACAGGCAAAGTTAGGCCAAGGGAGGAAAGTTTAATATTTTTATGACATACTAGATAGAGTGCTTTTGACAAATCAAGGAAAACAGTGTAGATCAGGTTTGCCATTATTTCTGGTTTGGTTTATTATGTAGAGTGTAATACGGCTGAAGTAGTGCTATGGTGAGGATAATCCACAAAAAATGGCAAAAGCATCAACATTTCCTAAATCCAAGTCCAAGGTACTCAGACCAGATACCACTAGCAACACAGATCCAATTGAAGCAGTTTTAATATAAAATAAAACTTGCATTATCATTTTGTGTTAGCTCTCCATCCTCAAACATAAATCTCCTCCAGCATTTGCATCCCTTCTCTGTGGGGAATGCTGGATAATAAATCTATTACATCCATTGTAACAAATACCATGTCTTCCCTATATTTATAGCAATGTATTATAGAAGGAATTGTACCAAAGGGTTTAAGGATATACAGATATCCTAATAATGTAATTTCTGGTAGTTTGTTTCACAAGAAATTGTTGGAAATTTTTAATAGATGTGGACTGGACATGCTGAAAGCTATTGTGAAGGAGAATGATAGACTAAAGGAAGACATACAAAAGGAAACAGGAATGTTAAATGAGCAAATTAAGAATGACTTGATTCATACCATTCTTTCTGAAAAAGAAAAATATTACAGTATCAGAAAGGAAATTGACATTAAAAGTGATGATCTGGTTAAAAAAAAAGTTAAGAAAGATAGAAAGAAATATTAATGAATATAAAAACAACACAAATTACCCTAAGCCCAAATCAAATAATAGGTTTGAGCAAGAGAGAAACTATAACCATTATTTTAATTTTAATGAGACTTTAGAAATTAACAGGGATGAAAATGTGCAGATAGGAGAGCAGGTATATGAGCTAGATGATTTTTCTGAGTATCCACCTCTGCAGAGGTTGGAAAGAATCAGGAGTAAGGCAGGAAATCAATATCAACAGCAGAATTTTTTTCTGGAGGGAGAAGGGGGAGGGGGAGATATTAAGTGTTGATAATATACCCCACCCCAACTCGGACAATGTTGGAGAACATATCAAGCAGGATGAAAATAATAAATATAAGTACGTCAAGGAAGGTTATAGTATTTATAATTTTAATAAAATAGTACTGCAGGACAAACACTTTAGTCTCTTGTCCAAAGGGGTTAAGTTTATACCCTTGAAGAAAGGAGATTTAGCTAAAACTGTAATTGATCTTAAGTTATTTACCAGGAAAATTAATTTGGGTTTATTGCTACCCGAAGATAAGACTGTAGGTAATAAAGAAAAAAAGCACATTCAACCCACCCCTACACCCTCAGATAGAAAAATTTTCAGCGCATTGTAGAAGGAGAAATTAGAAAGGAATTCTCTAAGGTTAAATACAAAGCTAATTTAAACCTGAAAGAGAGAAGTGATCTTGATGAGCTCAGAAATGATAGAGAAACAAGGGTTATGAAGCCACACAAGGGAGGGAGGACTGTGCTAATGGACACCTTAATCTATGAAGGTAAGATGTATGAACTATTGATGGACACTAGCAAATATGTAAGTGTATCAAGAAATGAAGTTACTATATCATATAGTAGAGTGGATTCAGCTCTCACAGATATGTTCATGGAGGGTTTGATAGATAGCAGCACATATGCCTATCTAAAAGTTGAGTAACCCAGAATACCCTCAATTTTTGGAATACCAAAAATCCACAAAAATTAAATGGATCCCCCTCTTACACTCATAGTCTCTGTTGAGGGTTCAAAAACTTTGCCCTTAGTGAAATTTGTGGATTTGAAACTAAAGAGGTTATGGTTAAAAATGAGGAATATATTGAGGGATTTCTTGCTAGAAATAAACAACTTGTATATGGAAGACATGGCATTTGTTACAATAGATGTAATATATTTATTCTCCATAAAGAAGGGATGCAAATGCTGGAGGACAATAAGTTTGAGGATGGAGAGCTAACACAAAATGAGAATGTAAGTGTTATTTTATATTAAAACTGCTTCAATTGAATCTGTGTTGCTGGTGGTATCTGTTCGGAGTACCTTGGACTTCGTTATGATGAGGATAGAAACTATGCTGGGATGGACAGAAGAGATCATCAGTAACAAATTTTAGTACATGCATATGAGTGCATTTATCTAGAATTTTTGATAATGTGGACAATAAGTGTATAGGCCGGTAGATGGAGAGTTTGTGTAAGGTTATGACATATGATTTTTTTCACATAGTTCAGGTACACAGTTTATGGTTTATAATAATGGAAAGTGGGTAGCCTTTTGCATCAGCAGCAATCTTAAGTTATTTTATTAGTAGTTATCTCTAACCTGTTGGGATACAAATTGTGACATGTTGAAGGGTAAAGTGTCAGCATGTCTCAGGGTGGAATAAGTAGTACCTGTACAAATCCAGAGAGGTCAGCAATGGTATCTCCAAAGTAAAATCAACACCAGTTGCTGGCACCATAAGCACCTGAAGCTGAAGTCACCACAGAGACTTTCAATGCAGAGAGGTCAAATGCACTACAGCATCATCAATGGCCCCAAAAACATCAGGGTTGGTATCAACACCAGAGGCATGGTACCAAGTCCCTCAGCCCTAGTGGTCTCTGGCATCAACATCAATGCCAAAAAAAACACTGATGCTGAGGGCATCTGAGTGGAAGACATTAGTGGAATACATACAGGTGGCAGCATCGATTCCATCACTACTGACACCACAACTTAAGACGGAGGAAGTTTTTGAGCAGTTCAAACAACTGTGGGGGCTGAGATGACACCATAATGTAGCTGGGCATTCACAGAGGTTGACGATGTTTCCTGCCTAAAAGAGTGGGGCTCCAAAAAGACCTACAGGAGTACAGAGAAAAACAGATGCAGGTGTAAACCTTAGAAATCTGGACAATTTTTGTTCCAAAGAAAAACTCCCTGCCATTCTCTTCAGGGCTGAGTCAGTAGTACCAGACAACTTCTAACAGGGAGGGAAGAGGATATGACTGGTGTGGCATCGGATGAAACCCCTGGTCGAGAAGGATACTTGGAGACACACTACACTTTAGAGGGGTGCCATCTTTTCAAGAATGAGTACATCCAATTACTCATCTCAGCAGTCCTCCTTTTCTGACCTGTTGGGCTTGCATATGCTGCATAAAACTGTTAAATTGCTAGAGAATAAATAGGAATTTTTCAAGCAACAGGTGCTTGTTATTCCTCCTGAAGGGAGGGTTGCTGCAAGACTCACCATGGAGATTATTTTCTCTGTACTATCCAGTTTTAAGAAGTCTACTTAACATAGTAGAAATCTGTTTCAGAAGTGAGGGATACTTTGCAATACAAATCCATCATGCCAACATAACTTATTTATGTGCTAAAGGTTTAGTTCCTTTAACATGGTATTTGAGATACCATTTTGTCTGTGAAGGAAGAGGAGGTCAGAGGGTCGGGATCTTTCATGGATCAAAAGGTTAGACACGGTCTCCTTCAGGATACAGAGTACAGAGAAAGGGCTGCAAGCCTATCTTGATATCAATGATTTTTTGAGGCAACTGATCTTTTTAGTTATGAAATTCTCGGGTTTCTCAAGTTGAGTAATATGTTTAGAAAAAGACATGGCAAAAGGTGCATTACATTCAATAATGGATCTGATGAGATATGAGTAAAGGGGAATTAAGACTTCTGTGAATCTAGTGGAGATGCCTTTGGAAATTAGATGAGCCAAACAGAACAGTTTCCCAGCTGCTGTAGAGACAAATTGGACAAACAATAAGGAATTATCACCAAAAGTGCCTCCTCCCTTATAGATCTGAAAATTTTAAGATCCCTTATAGGAGTGTCATGAGAATATGTATGAAACGTTACCAGTGGTGTACCACAGGATTATTTTCACTATTGTTTTATTATTTTATTTCGATGTAATAGTACTGCTCAAAATTCTTTGTTACGTTTACTGATATTTTCTTTGTATGTAATTATTGTGGAGCTTTTCTCCCTGGGTCTCCACTGAAAATGGTCTCTTTCCAGGTCCAGTGGACTTTCCCAGTTAACAAATGCAATAAATAAATAAAATAAAATAAATAATTTTGCTTACCAAAATTAATTATGGTATATTTTTCAAATTTAATTTGAGACCACTGAACTTGCACCAATTGAATTGGAAAAATGCTGGGTGAGAGGAAGACTGAACAACAAAACAAACAATATACAGTCATCTACAAAGTCAGATAAAAAGAAGTTATGTTCTTACCATAACATTCCATCTGAGTAGTAGACTTCATTCTTTCTGCACATATGGGTGTATGGATCCAATTCGGATCCGAGCCGGCAAAACTTTTCAAGCATCAGCTCCGAGCTCCAAACTCCTCCCCTACCTATATTACATCACTTCCTCCTATCTAGCCCCACATCGAGTTTGCTGTCACAAAAAGGCAACATAACCACAACCCTAAACAGGAAAAAAAAACCTGAAGAGTGTGGGGGTGGAGGGAGGGAAGGTGCAGAAGAATGAAATCTACTACTCAGATGGAACGTTATGGCAAGAACATAACTTCTTTATCTGAAGTAGTTGACTTCATTCTTTCTGCACATATGGGCAGAGTCCCCAGCTACTAGAATTCCTGGGAGGCCCTTATGGAAGGATATTTCTGAGCACAGCAGAGCCAAAGGATGCTCTCCCTCTAGAAATAAGATCCAATTTATAATGAGAGATGAATGTGTGCGAATTGGCCCAAGTCACTGCCGCACAGATATTGTCTAACGGAACTCTTGACCAGAAAGCTGCAGAAGTGGCCACTGCTCTAGTGGAATGAGCCTTCAATACACCAGGAGGAGATAAACCTTTGTCCTTACAAACTTGTGCAATACAAGCAGTGATCCACCTTGCTAAGGACACTTTCGAAACTGCTTTGCCCAAAAATGGTTTTGAAAAAGAGACAAACAATTGATCCGACTTCCGGAAGGGTTTAGTCCTATGGAGGTAAAAATGAATCTGTCTATGGACATCCAATAAATGAAGCTTACATTCACCTCTATTTTGGAAATTTGGGAAGAAGACTGGCAAATTTATAGACTGATTAATATTGGCTGCTGAGGACACCTTGGGAAGAAAGGAAAGGGTTCATATGCAGCAAAACCCTATCCTTGTGGAAAACCAAATAGGGGGGCAAGGAGGATAAGGCCTGCAACTCTGAAACTCTCTTAGCTGAAGTGATGGCGACCAAAGAAGGCAGTCTTCCACGACAAAAACTTCATCGGAACTGAACTGGCTGGCTTGAAATGGGGAGAGGTCAAAGCCTGAAGGACTAAAGACAGATCCCAGATGGGCACTGTTTCTTTAACTGGTGGTTGCAATAAAAAAGTGCCCTTTCAAGAAGGCTTTACACAATTTGGCAGAAGCCAGAGCAACCTTATTTTCACCCACATGAAAATTAGAGATGGCAGTCAGTTGAACCTTGATGGTGGAAGCACTTGCACCTGATCTAAAAAGATCGGCCAGAAAATCCAGTATGACTGGAACGGGGGCTGTAAACGGGTTCAGACTGCACTGAGAGGTCCAAACGCAAAAATGTCTCTGCTTGCTATTGTAGAGTTTCCTAGTGGAGGCTTTAAGAGAAGCTACCAGAATATTCTTAACAGGGGGCAAAAGTCCGGGAGTCCTGATGATCATGGGAAAGTACAGTTGTGTACCTACCATAAATGTAGATGTTCGAGTATATTCACTGTTGCAGTCATTACACTTGGGTTATCCTGCTGGCAGGCGACCCGCAGTCGGCCTGAGTTCCAAACTCTTGGTCCGGCGTCGGTTGCTGTTGCCTCATCCCTGACGTCAGTGCGCCAGGGGAATAAAAGCTGCAACAGACGCCATTTTCTTCAGTTTTTCTTGCCCCAGATGTCAGGTGCCTCCAGATAGGAAGGCTGGAAGATAAAAATATGCCAACAAACATGCATATATAACTATAAACATTTCTTTCATCTATAAGCAAATACAACACATAGCTAGTATAGGGATGAGTAGTACAGAAAAGTCCCAGCAATGGAAAAGGGGGATGGATGGTGGGTGGGTAACCTGGACTGCAACAGTGAATACACTCGAACATCTACATTTATGGTAGGTACACAACTGCACTATGTTCATAGTGTTTCACTGTTGCAGTCATTGGGTAACCTGGACTGCAACAGTGAATACACTCGAACATCTACATTTATGGTAGGTACACAACTGCACTATGTTCATAGTGTTTCACTGTTGCAGTCATTACACTTGGGTAGAATCCCAAAGCTGAGGTTGGCTGGCTGGGTCTAAATTGGATTTGGAGAGGCTAAAAAGCCCTGCAGAACTGCAGTGGCAAAGCCTGCTCTGGATTTAGAGTAGAGAGGTAAGTGGTAGTGCTTGGTGAAAGTGTGCACTGAGCTCCATGTTGCAGCTTCTAAAATGTCTTTGGTTTGTACTCCTCTGAGGAAAGCTGCTGAAGTGGCTGCTGCTCTGGTAGAATGAGGCCTAAGGCACTTAGGCACTGATTTGCCATGTTGTGCATAACAGAAGCGGATGCAGTGTCCTATCCATTTTGAGATTGTCTGCTTTGTGATAGGCTTTCCTTGTGATCCTGCAGCATATGCTACAAACAGTTGCTCAGTTTTTCTGAAAGCTTTTGTTTTGTCCAAATAGAATCGTAGCTGTCTGTGTATATCCAAAGCATGCAGAAGTCTCTCCCCTTTATTCTGGGGATTTGGATAAAAGGTAGGCAAATGAATGGTTTGGTTTAAGGCCACATTGGAGACCACCTTTGGCATGAATGTTGGGTTTGTCCTAAGAGACACCCTGTCCTGATGAAAAATGAGGAAAGGTTCCACAACCATTAATGCCTGTAACTCTGAGACTCTTCTTGCAGAAGTTATTGCTAGGAGCAGAGCAGTTTTCAATGACAAGAACTTTAGATCAGCTGTGCTGGCTGGTTCAAAAGGAGACAGTGTGAGTTTTTCTAAAACAAAATTGAGGTCCCAAGTAGGTATTGGTTCTCTCCTTGGGGTGGTCTTATATTTTTTGTTCCTCTGAGGTACTGTCGTAGTAGAGGATGTGAAAAAATAGGAGGTTCCGTACTGTAATGAGCTGAAATAGCAAAGGCATGGATTTTAATAGATGAGAAAGATAAGCCTTTGTCCAACATCTAAGTTAGGTATTGTAAAATCTGAGGTATATTAGGGACCAATGGTTCGAGGCCTTGTGCCTGGTTCCAAGCACAGAATCTCTTCCATTTTTCTGCATAAGATTTCCTAATGCTGGGCCTCCTGGCTTCTAAAATGACATCCATAACAGCTTTAGAGAGAGGTGCAGTCTGAGTGGCTACATTATCTCCATGCTGCCAGGTTTAAGGTTCTGAGTTGACTGTGCAGAATCCGATTGTCTTGTTGTATCAGAAGATGAGGCATTAGAGGCAGAAGCCAAGGTGGGCCTTGAGACAAATTCTTTAGGATTGAGTACCAGCGCTGGCGTGGCTAGTCTGGTGCAATCAGGATCATTCTTGGCCTTTCTTGTCTGACTTTTAGTAACACTTTGGTGAGAAGAGGCATCGGAGGGAAGGCATAGACTGTCAGGCCTTTCCAGCTGAATGAAACAGCATCCACTCTCCATGCTTGTGGGTGATAAGTCCTTCTGCAAAATTTCTGTATTTGGCAACTGTGAGGGAAGGCAAAGAGATCTATGTCTGGGCGTCCCCATTTCCTTGTTATCATGTTGAATACTTGTGGATTGAGTTTCCATTTGTGAGGATCCATGAGATTTCTGCTTGGTTCGTCTGCCAGTGTGTTTTTTGTTCCTGGCAGGAATTGTGCCTGCAGATGTACTTGATAGGTCAGTGCTGTGTTCCACAAGATCATGGCTTGTCTGCATAGGGGGTAGGAATGAGTGCCCCCTTGCTTGTTTATGTACCACATAACTGTGGTATTGTCCGTCTTTATTAATAGTTGTCCTGGATGTATTAGGTCCTTGAAAGCTGTCAGGGCATTCTGTACTGCTAGCATCTCTTTTTGATTGATGTCAAGATGCATTTGTTCCTTGGTCCACGTGCCCTGAATACATTTTCCTGCCATATGTGCTCCCCAGGCATAATTTGATGCATCTGTTGTTACTGTATGCCTGGCTGTGGGTAGAGTGAAAGGCTGTCCCTTGTTATGGTGACAGGCCTGGGCCCACCATCGAAACTCCTGTTGTAGGCAGGGAATGAAGGTTATGATTCTCTCCAGACTGTCCAAACACTTTTTAGGTACCATTGTAGTTTCCTCATATGCAGTTTTGCATATGGAATTAGTAAAATGCAGGATGCCATGAAGCCCAGGGCCTGCAGAATTTTTCTTGCAGGGAGCTGGGTTTTTGTTGCCATCATTTGAAAGTAATGAGTCAGTTGCCTTTGTTTGTCTGGCGTGAGATAAGCCATCTGGGCAGTTGTATTTAAGCTTGCACCCAGGAATATTATCTCTTGAGAGGGCACTAGTTTTGATTTCTTTTCGTTTACTGTGTACCCTAGGCAAATTAGTAATCTTTTTACAAACGCCAGATGTTTTAGAAGAATGTCCTTGCTCTCTGCTTGAATAAGGCAGTCGTCCAAGTAGGGATATATTTGAATTATTTGAATTCTTTTTGTCTGCAAAATGCAATTATTGGTGCCAGGCATTTTGTGAAGACCCTGGGCGCAGTAGATAAGTCAAAGGGCAGTGCAGAGAATTGGTAATGCATTGAGCCTGCTATGAATCTGAGGTATCATCTGCAAGATTGTCTGATTGGGACATGCAGGTATGCCTCCTTGAGGTCCAAAATAACTAGCCAAGCCTTCTTGCCCAGCATGGGCAGATGTTGCTGTAGTGTTAACATTTTGAATTTTGGAACATCCAGGAAAGTATTTAGGATTGACAGGTCCAGTATTGGTCTCCAGGCTTTGTCCTTTCTGGGTACTAAGAAAAGTCTTGAGTAAAATCCTTGTCCCTGTTCTTGCTGTGGAACCTTTTGAATAGCTCCCATGTCCATAAGAGCAGCAATCTGTTTTTGTGCCTCTGCCCACTGGTTTTGTGGCAGGTCTGGCATACCTTTTGGTTTTGGAAGCGTGTGGAAGTGGAACCTGTAACCCTGAGAAACAATATTCAGCACCCATTGGTCCTGGGTGATCATGTGCCAATTTTTTGAGAAAAGTGCTAGCTTCCCCCCTAGGGGTGCTGTCAAGAGGTAAGTGCTTGGCATTTGTAGAGGGAAGTCATTGGGACTGTTTCCTATAAGGTTGTGATTTGTCTTCCCCTCCTTTGGGGGTGGAAGAACCCCATTACTTAGGTCTGTAGGAGCCTTGGGGCTGTGATCTGCCTTCTTGGGCATCTGTATCTGCCTCTTTGTGGCCTGTGACACTGGAAAGGACCAATTTTTTGAAGGCCAGTTTCCGCTAAATCTAGGTGGTTGAACCTGTAAGGAATCTTTCACTGTCTGCATTGACTTTGCTTTATCCTCCATTTCCTTTATTACCTCTTCTGCCTTAACACCAAACAAAGTCTCATGCTGTAATGGAGCATCCAATAATTTTACTTTAACACGGTCAGGTAAATTTTGTTCTTTCAACCAAGCATGCCTTCGAAAAACAGAGCCAGTAACTGCGGCTCTAAAAGAAGCCTCTAATGAATCAAAACCACATTGCAGAGTGTGCTTTCCCACTTGTTCAATTGCATGCAATAAATCCTGCATTTCTTTACTGTCAGAACTTTCTGTATTTGAAATAATTTTCTGCTTTAACAAAGACATGAGGTACTGTTGGTATTTAAGCATGTGAAACTGACAGTTTAAAACTCTTACAGCTGAAGTAGCAGAAGTTAAACTTTTTTCCCCCATTTGTCCAGAGCTCTTGAATCCCTATCCGAGGGGACAGGATTTTTAGCAGTAGGAGCCTTAACCCCTTTAGGACCCTGGGAAATTGTTTCTGGGTCTGCAGCGGGGTTTTTGTAAAGAAATTAATGAGAGTCAGGGACTCTGTAGTCCCTATCTGGCTTGACTTGTGCAGGGGGTAAAGAATCAGGAGACAGACTGGATTCAGAAAAAACATCAAGAATATCAAGCACAGGGGGGATAAGCCAGGGGCCTGTGCTGAGGCAATAAAAGGAAGTGTCTAAGCCTTTTCTTTGATTCAGAATAATCCTGGCTCTCCCAATGGAAATGCTCCCTCATGGTGTGCAATTTTTCCCCAAAAGAATAATCCTCAGGCGGAGAGGCTGAAGGTATGGACTCTTCTGCATCAGAGTCCTCATAGGGAGGGAGAGAATATCCCTGATCAGAAGAGGAATCAGAGGAAATGGAAACCTGGTCAGAGGAGTCATAATCAGTATCCTGCCTAGGCCTTTTGTCAGGGGGGAATGGGAACCCCTAATTAAGGTAATTAGGTCTTTGGCCATCTTAAGCATCTGTTTCTTTGGCATGGATGACTGTTCTGGAGAATGCTGTACTTGTTTCCTTGTCTTTAATGGTGTTTTTGACTTTGCCTTTGCTGCTGCAGTGGGCTTAATTGTAAGCTGTGAAGGTCTGAAAACACCCTCAGAAGCCGATGCCTGCTGAGCGGCTCCAGAGCCATCTGAGAGTATAGTTTCCGTAGGCCCAATACCTTGAGTTTCCACAGGCCTCGGTGTTTCCACGTTGCTGTCGGTTACGGCCTGCGGCTCTGAGGTAGCGGGTGTCAGGGGCTGCGAAAGCGCCTCACGGAGAACCGGTGACTGGCCTAGAAGAGGCTTCGTCGTCGGTTTTAGACCTCGGATGCTTGTCCTTTTCTTTGTCTTTGCATTTTTTATAAAATGCGGTCGGTTGTTCCGACGGCATTATGTAATTAAACCTTCGGCCAAAGTAATGTAGAGCAAAATCAAACCGACGTTTAATAGTTCGTTTATTGAATCTAGCACAAAACCGACAACTAGTAATGTCGTGGTCAGGGCCTAGGCAAGG
This sequence comes from Protopterus annectens, assembly GCF_019279795.1. Lineage (NCBI taxonomy): Eukaryota > Metazoa > Chordata > Ceratodontiformes > Protopteridae > Protopterus > Protopterus annectens. The sequence goes on along the minus strand of NC_056725.1, from coordinate 841,129,294 downwards.
AATACAGCAAGAGTGAAAGTCCTTATGAGGTATTTGCTTCCCACAACAAATACAATTAACTTTTACTGACATCAGTCTGGAGCAAGAAAAAGTTTCCCCAATGGGGTACTTAGCTTTATTGAAGACTTCGGTTCTGAAATTCAATTTTTGAAAAACTCAGGCGCCTGCCAGCAGGATAATCCAAGTGTAATGACTGCAACAGTGAAACACGATGAACATCTGGAGCAGCCACGCTGTCAGCTTGAGACTGTCCAGGTTGGGCAGGGGCAAGCCCGACAGGTGAAAAATCAGATCTGGACATGGATCTAGAGTCCATGGAGAGGAGCCAACAGATGAGACCACAGGAAGGGAAACCACACCTGACACGGCCAGAAGGGAGCTATGAGAATGACTTTGCACTGCAGCCGGCAAGCTCTCTGAAGGAACTTCGGAATAAGAGGTAACGGGGGATAAGCATGCAGTAGCCCGGGAGGCCAAGCATGGACTAGAGCATCCCTGGGGACATCCAACGGAGGGGGGATCACAGCGAAGAAGTTGCTGCAATTCGCGTTGGAAGGAGATGCTAAGAGATCGCAGCAAGGTTGACCCCAAACACGGAAGATCTTCTCCGCCACTAATTGTTTCAGAGACCACTCGTAAGGCAGAAGGATTGCCCTGCTGAGACTGTCCACTAGAATGTTGGAGCGTCCCGGGATATGCATTGCTATGAGAAACCGGCTGGTGGATATGGCCCACTCCCAAACCCTCATGGCTGCGCGACAAAGGGGGTAGGATCGGGTCCCTCCCTGTTTGTTTATATACCAACATGTTGTCTGATTGAATGGCTACCGTACCCGGAGGTAGGACAGAATGGAAGGCTCTCAACGCGAAAAGCACTGCCCTCATCTCCAGGACACTGATGTGTAGCTTAGTCTCTGGAGAGGACCACGTGCCTTGGACCGTTCTTCCCAGGAAGTGCCCCCCCACCTGAGCTGGGAAGCGTCCGTGGTCACCGTGGCTTGAGCTGGAGGGGCTAGGAAGCTGCACCCCACGAAAATATCCGCTGACTGAAGCCACCACAAGAGTGATGTTCTGCATGTCCGACTGATTTGGATGTGGAAATTCATCGGAAGGTCTAGCCAGGACCATTGAACTGCTAGATTCCATTGAAGGACTCATGTGAAGACGTGCAAGAGGGAGGATAGAGATTGCGGCTGCCATCGAACCCAGGGCCCTGAGAACATTGGCTGCTGTGACTACCGAGTGATCCAAGATCGCCAATACATGGAGACTGAGATTTTTTATCCTTTCCGGGGTGAGAAAAATCTTTGACTGAATCGAATCCAACTGTGCCCCGATGAAGTCTATGATCTGAACCGGAGCCAGGTGGGACTTGTTGATATTGATCGTGATGCCTAACTTATGAGCCAGACAGAGGAAGTAGTGTAGGGCCTGACACAAGAGACATTTGGTGGATGCAGCGAAGAGCCAGTCATCCAGGTAGGGGAATACCTTGAATGCCCTGAAGTCTCAGGTGAGCCGCTACGACCGCCATACCCTTGGTGAACACCCTGGGGGCTGTGGTGAGACCAAAGGGTAGGGCTCTGAATTGAAAGTGACTGGCCCCTAGCCGGAAGCGTAGAAACCTCCTGGAGCTCCTGTGGACCTTGATGTGATAGTAAGTGTCCTGGAGGTCTAACGAGCACATCCAGTCACATTCTCTCAGAAACAGTAGAATGGACTGTAGAGTGACCATCCGGAATTTTTGTTTCTCTACCGACAGGTTAAGAATGGACAGGTCCAGAATGGGCATGAGGTCCCCGTCTTCTTTGGCACTAAAAAGAACCTGGAGTAGATGCCTGATACGGATTGTTCTGGGGGGACCGGCTCGATGGCTCGTTTTTGTAACAGCTTCAAAACATCTAAAGCTGCAGCCTTCCCTGTGAGTGGGTGGAACATCTGGAAGGCATGCTGGAGTTATGGAACATGAAATGAAGGGGATAGAATATCCTCTGGATATGATGTTTAACACCCAGCGGTCTGCAGTAAGGGATTCCAATGCCGCTGGATGCAAGGAAAATCTTACCCTGACTGCCTCCAGAGTAGAGCAGCCAGGCGACCCCTCAGGGTTGCTGTGAGGGTCTTTCAGAAAAAGGTTCCCTAGATCCGAAGTTTCTGGGACCCCCTCTGCCTCTAGGACGGTGTCGGTCTTGTCCCCTCTGCCTCTGGGGGACGAATACTCCTGAGTGTCAGAAAAGGACTGTGATTTCCAGAACCACATCTTCTTTTGCCCCTTTTGGTTCCTGGAACAGGACCTCTGGGGGGTAGAGAAGCGGATTCTGACAGCTGACAGTCTTTCCGTCCTTCTCACTCTGGGTTAGTGTGTCACGTACAGTCTTCCCAAAGAGGGATGATCCATCGAAAGGGGCGTTGATGAAAGACGCCTTAAAGGGGTCCGCAAATTGACAGCCTGATCCAGGTGTAACGCCTGTACCAGCAGCTCTAGCGGCTCCCTCCGTAGCATGAGAGAGGAGACACATAGAGGTATTAGTCACTGATTTCAGTGTAATCATCTTCACAGTGAAAGACTGCTTGCCCTGTTGTGACAGACTCCAGGGGCGACTCAGTTAGTTCTGATATAAGGTCTCGCTGCAGTTGGATAACGTGCCAAGTAATTCAGAGCACAAATAGAAAATGTCGCTGACGAGTACATGTGCTTCCCGAAATGATCCATCGACCTGGACTCTCTGGTGGATGAACAGAGGAACTCTCCTGTGCCAGTTCCTTCTTTGTGGCAGCTGCAACCACCAAAGCGTCTACCAGGGCTCCTTTGGACCATGCCTACCTGTCTGACGGCGGGGAAAGGATTTTGTCTGGCCTTTTGGGTATAGGCTCTACGGTGTCAGGATCCTTCCATGCCCTAGTGGTGATAAGGTCCACCAAAGAGTCAGCTGGAGGGGAGACCCAGGAAGTAGATGGGCCTGCGCCAAAGGCCTCCAGGAATGCGGACTCATCCACAGAGGGTTTGGGGGCTGACCAACCTTCTCTTTGGCGGAGGACCTTCATAACATCTCCGAACAAGACGTCCTCGGTAGGTGATCTGGGGGAACCCTCTCCTTCATCCAAGTCCGTACCAGTGGTAATGGACTTAGGGGAGTCCAATTGCCTCCTCTTACACTTGCGCTTACGAGGTTCCTCTCCAGTGGGACTCTCTGGAGAGGATTCATAAGCCTCTGGGGGTTCCCTGAGGGGAACAACCCGGGGTTGCTTTGGCACGGGCTGTCCCTGAGACAGGGTAATGGGAGCAGAATCCAAAATCAGAGGGATCTGGGTAGGATCTGAGTAGGTGAGCTGTGATCTCAACCCCTGGGAGAGAACCCTTTCCACTGCCCCGAATGCCGATGGAGAGCACACCTCCGTAGAACATAAGGATAAGGCTCTCCCCGGCACCAAAGCAGGGATCGGAGCTGAAGGCGGGGGTAGTCCGGGCACCGAGGATGGGATCCGAAAGAGCGAGATCTCGACCCTCGGGTCCAACTCCCCGACCATGGCTCCGAGAGTCCCCTGGATCCGAGATCGGATCCGAGGAACTCAAGCTGACGGCCGGTGTCGAGGAAACAAGAACCATCGGCGCCAACCCAACAGCAACGAAAGGTCTCGGTCTAGAGAACCCCGAAGCGTGGGTCAGATCGGGGAAGGAGCAATAGGGTGGAACATAGTTGAAGAAGGACCCTCTCCAATGGGAGAGGGCCCTGGTAAGACCCCCATGTGAATCTGGTTCTGGATGAACCTCCTCATCAGCCTGTCCATATCAAGGTCGGAGACACTCTGAGTCGACCTGGAGGAAGCGACAGACTCGGGTCTCGGCCGGATCTGAGGGGAGTGCCTCAGCTCCATTGGCTCCGGTGAGAAACGGGGAGAGCAGAGCCGAGGAGAACAAGACCTGGGTGCCTTTGAAGAGGGGCTGGAGAAAGACTCCCTGTCCGGTGATCTTTTTCTGGGCCTGTCCCTCTCTTTGTGGCGCTTCTTCTCCCTTCTGTCCCTACCTCTCTGGGACGACTCCGATGAAGCAGGCCTGGCGGGAGGTTGAGTCCCTGCCTGCACAGTGTCACTGGCTGGGGAGGAAACCAAGGCAGACTCCAGGGCAGAAGCTGGTAGCATACCCTTGGCCACAAGCTTAGCCGGACGATCCTTCAATGCCCTAGGGTTAAAGCCTGAACAAATGTCGCAGGATGCAGACAGATGGGCGACCCCTAAACATAAAACACACAGAGTGTGGCCATTGGCTCGAGAGAGCTTATGACCACACTCTGTGCACTTCTTAAAAAGAACCCTACGCTGTTCAGCCATAGTACAGACAGTAAAAGCCCTAACGGCCCACTCACACACACACTTAAACATGGACTGGGCCTAGGCGGGACACCAGTATCACAAAAAAAAAAACTTATAACTTTTTTTTTTTTTTTTTTTTTTTTTTTTACAACTAACGACCAAATGCGAAGGGAGGAAAAAAAGGGAAAGGTATTCACACTCAACTATCACAGAAAGACCAAAAAACCTTACCACCATGCTTAGAGCTCAGGGACCCCGGATGCTGACTCTTACAGCGGCAAACGAGATCTGGAGATAGATAGGCGGAAGTGATGTAATATAGGTAGGGGAGGAGCTTGGAGCTGATGCTTGAAAAGTTTTGCCGGCTCAGATCCGAATCCCCATATGTGCAGAAAGATTGAAGTCAACTGCTTCAGATCAATAGACTAGAAGTGCTGGCCTGAAGATCTGGAAAATATATGCCAAATAGGAGAGGACCCAACAGTGGGACCTATGGTACACCACTGGTAACCTTTTCAGAAGTGACACCTGCAACTCAAACCAACCAGTTAGCTGCTCACTGCACAGCATAAGGAATCATATTCACATTTACAAGACTGGAAGAATGCCTACATGAGGAAAAGAGTCAAAGGCCTTTCCCAATGTACTGCATAACCATTATCCACAGCTTTGGTTATTTTTTCAAAGAACATTACGAGTTTGAATAGGCTGGACCTTCCTTTAACAAAGCCATACTGATGAGGGTTCCAGGGTTAAGAGATTTTCAGTGCCCAGATCAAGGTCTGAGATGATACACTCCCACAACTTTATACATGAGGCTAGCAAAATAAACAGGTTTATAGTTACCAGGATCCATGGTGGATTGTCACGCTGTTAACTAATCATGATGATGTGTTCTGTGACTATAAATGTTGTTTAGATGTACCTGGTATGCTGTACATCTGTTATGCCACTGTACCTGTTATAAAAAAGCACGTAATGGTATTATTTGGGATAATGACATATTACAGAAAGCTTGTCCCTCACTACAGTACCGTAGTCACTACTCTCATGGACCATACCTGAAGAAAGCAGGCTAGGTAACTTTATCTGGATGCTGGCTTGTAAGCAGGCTTTCCAGAAATGAGAAAAATGAAGCCCCACAAGGTTCAATAACCATCCAACGGATAAGCAACAGATTTTACCAACGAAGTAAAGTTTGCAAGAACAGACTGGCAATAACAGACTAAGCACACAAACGCTTTCGCCAACAATCCGGCTTCATCAGAGTGATGAAGCCGGATTGTTGGCGAAAGCGTTTGTGTGCTTAGTCTGTAATTGCCAGTCTGTTCTTGCAAATAAACTTTACTTCGTTGGTAATCTGTTGCTTATCCGTTGGATGGTTATTGAACCTTGTGGAGCTTCATTTTTCTTTTTGCTGTCTGCCCTTGTGGGTGTTTTGGTCTGCATTTCCAGAAATGAAGCAGGGGTCAAGTGGACCAACTGATCCTTCTGATTACAGCCACTGGAGGCTGTACTTAAGCCAGGTCTCTTCAAATGGAGAGGAGTACTCAGTAATACACATTAGCTACAGACACTAGACAAGGAAAGAATCATATGCAGCTAAGGAGAAGAATGTCAAACAATAATCTCCTCCAGAAGCTTCAATTCTATACTTGTGTGGCAGAAAATTCACAGTAGTCATTCAGACTTCGTAGGCAAAATGGAAAGCGTCTCAGATAGAATTTAGGATTATAATCATCAGTATGACAATCCACAGTTGTGTCAGTTAATACAAATGCAGTCTATAATGGGACTGGGTAGCATAACTTAAAAATGTATATGTAACACCCCATCCCCTATGTTTCAGTTCTTGGGAAATTCTCATTAAAACTTGCCGGAGTCTGAATGGCTTAGAAGTGTGACAGGTTATGGGTGAACTCTACAGCTGTGTTTCAGTAAACCATACAGAAAAATGTGTATTAAACTGAGTCAATTGTATTTTTGTTTTCTTAAAATCTGTGGTTGTTACTTTTAGTATGCTGTGCAACATGTAAAATGTTATCTAATTTTTCAAATATGTGAAATGTATGGAATATGTGCTTTCACTGTAAATGCAAGGGAGACAACAAAGTAAAACGGTCTTCTCAAATGTGCACATATATGCAGTACCTATAGCTCAATGATATATTGGTGTGTCTGCTCAACAGGTAGCCCACTCACCTTTGGTGATGAAGACCAGAGAGCCATGGTTTCTATTTCCACTCTACGTGACTGGATTGCTGACACTGCAACTCAGCATTGGGGGGGGGGGCTTGCACTTTTGAATGTGCCATCTTTGCAATGAGATGTTAAACAAAGGTCCCATCTGTTGAGTTGGTGGTAGTTCAGACAATATAAAAGATCCCATGGAACCTATTGAAAAGATAAAGGCAATTTCCCTGATGCCCTAGTTAAATTTTCTTTACTAACAAATTCCACCATGGGTAACTCCTGAAGAGAGGCCACCAGCCTAGTGTGAATAACCCAATCAACAAAGGATAAATAAATAAAAATAAATTATTCCAAGTCAAAGGAAGCATTAAATAATAAATTATTCCAAGTCAAAGGAATCTGAACTGTACCAGTCACCCCCAAAATTATCTGGCCACACCAGAAACTTTACATTCAGGATTGAAGGCAAACAGGAAATGTGGGGCCTCAGACTTTTTAAGCAGAGAGAGCAGCTGCTAGCAGACAATTTTTGAATTTTTTTTTTTTTTTTTTTTTTTTTTTTTTTTTTTTAAGTGCGCACTGATTCTCTGGCACAAGTTCAAGGCTGGAATTCATTGCCTAGAGGACTGCCTTTTACCAGGGGTCCAGACAACTGCAGGAAACTAAGCTGTGCAGACATCCAATATTTGGATTTCTGAACCTTTCAACGATAGGACTGCTGCCTGAGGTTGTTGCCAGTTGTTCTAAACTTCCACCTTCCTGCCACTACTGAGGGGGTGCTGTTCTCCCCTTAAAAGGCAATAAACTGGTACTGGATTTGGCTGTTTGCAATAAGTATTTAGGTCGACCTTTCTAAAGGTCTTCAGCTCAGCAGGACATGTCTAGGTCCAAAGCAAGTGCATTGTCAAAAGTGACAGTGCCAAAGGCTTCAGGTAATTCTGCTGCATGGGTTTGGGGTTGTGAAGGAGTGAAATTGTCTTACATCCTTGAGCCAAACAAGGACATCAGACACTACAAACAACTCCCCAGTATCCCTTTCCTCCTCTTCTCTAAAATGTTTCTCCTTTCCTTTTTCTAGGAAGGACATCTGCAACAGATTGACTAACTACCTGATATGGCAATACAGGCCAAAGCCTTAGGCTTTTAAGCCTCTTCTTTTCTTGTTAGCCCTCCTCCTACTGAGCATCTTGCAAAGGAAGCTCTGGCAGATGGTAAATTAGTGACAATGTGGCCAGTTCATACACAGACAATGTACTGTAAACAACAATCCTACCAATCAAAGATTTACCTACTGCATTCAAATTTATTATCTTTTCCCTAAACAGACATACTCTGCAAAAATATGACAAGTCAAAAAAGTTTCTCTCTACTACTAGTTCTGGAGCATGCCAAAAATATTAGACTGTCAGTGGTAAGCAAATGGTTGGTCACATGACTTGTACTGTAGCAAGAAAGGATTAAAGACAGCACAGATGAACTATCTGCTTTCCTGAAATCAGACATCTCTTTCAGATCTATTCCAAATGATTCTTCATTTTGCAAAGGATGTCAGCAAATGAGATTTCCTTTCTGAGAGCACAGGACATAATGGCTTCAGTGTCGCATCTTATGGGGAAAGACAGACAAGCTAACAAGTTAAACATACACACACCTGTCTACAATCTTGTCTGGCCAAGAGAGGGATGGATGCAAAACTCTGGAAGTCAAGCTTTTAACACCAGAAGTCCAAGTATTCAATCCTACTACAAAACAATATAACTTCAGGCATCTCTCTCACACACAACTTTTGTCACATGTAGTCAAGCATCTGGGCCAGTTTCACAGCTAAGTCCCCTTCCCCTACACCACCCTTACATCACCGTTATTTCAGGCATCTTCATGTTCTGGCATAAAGATAGCTATACTGTAGTCCATCTTTCTGTTTCTTGCTCCATTCTGGTATCATCCCTTAGAATAAGGTTAAGCTAAACTGCCTGAGAGGGGTGTCTTTTTTTTAGACAATACTCACAAAGCTGAGAACCCTCCTTCATCTTCTAAACAAAGGAACAGAGGGACAACAGCATCTGGATAACAGGGTGAAAGGGAAAGGGGAGATCACCCTGGCTCAGTTGCTGGATGTGTGAAAGAGAGGATGGATTAAGGGAAACAAAAACATCAAGAAATATTATTAGCAAATAATAAATATATCATAACCACTCAATCAATCCCTTATAGGTTTTATCTGGTTATTAAAAGATTTTTACGTAAATGGAATTACACCCTCTTCAAATTCCCTATTTAAATAAAATCATTTTCCTCTTTCCAAAAGTTCACATATTCTAACCATTGTATTAAATACTTAATACTTTCTATGTTTCCAATTGCATATACAAATGGCTGCTTAGAAACTCATAACTTTGACATAATGCTAGTACTGAAACAACAAAGTAAAAATTTATTGGCATCAATTTTTAAATGGTACTGATATATATACTGTTGAAAATTTAAGGTCCAAATACAATCAAGATTCTGAGAACTGGTTAATTTTACAAATATTCACAGACTTTGTCAACGCAGTGATAAATAAGACGTTTAACCTAAAGAAATTGTTATTGGAATTCTTAAATGTCAATAATAATGCAATGAAAAATAAATCATATTTGTCACAAACTTATAAAATTCTTAAGTTAAATTTCACATATTTAGACGATTCCTATTGGTACTATTCCTCAAAAATTAATAATGAAGACTTCTCTGAAGAATACAAGAAAATATTAAAATCTACAGATAAAACCACCTCATCATTATATTATGTATAAATCAAATAGAATTAAATTCTGGAGATGTGATTCTGAAACAGCAGCTGATTTGGATGCATATAGCATATGAATGTGAAGTCATCTCCTCTTTTTGGAAAGAAATTAATAAGTTCAGTCAAGCTCTACGGTCAGACAAATGTAACATTTTGAATCTTTAGTTTTATTTAATGCTCCAGTTCCCAAGGTAATTCAAAAAACTCAAGTGCCTCTTTCTTGGTCTATTCTTGCTGTAGCCAGAAAAGTAATTACTAAACATTAGAAAAGTAAAGCTACCTTTTAGTGTTGGATTTATTAGTATGGCAAAAACTGTTTGCAGTAGTGAAGTGCATACTATAAAGATGATAACTTCTAATATTACACATTCATTTAAGTCTTGGTTTAAACTTAAAGACTTAGTTGAAAAATATTGTTGATATGTATAACTGATAATACTGATCAGCTGTGCACCTATGTAAATAGTTTGTTTTATAATTGATTACCTATTGTTTTAAAACTAAATAAAAAATGTAAAAAATATGCAAATACTGCAGGCGGATGACACAACTGTTCTACGTTGCTCATGTAAATTACTGCTGTAGTTATTGCTTCAGAGAAGAGTCACAGAGCATTTAGGCATTGGCACCTAAGGAGTCTGACTAATCTATGGAAGAGGAGAGTAATATGCCTTTTCGAATTGATGATGCAAAATCTGTCCTTGCTCTTGATATGACATCTAGTCTGTAGTGCATAAAAAAGGTCTTAAGTTGAAACTCCAGGCCATGTTAGTGGACAGGCTTGATCTCACTTCCCTTGACAATTGCTTTCCACTGTTTTGACAAAAACAATGCAGTGGAAAATCCATTTGGAGATGGTGTCTCTGGAAAAGGAAGTCCCTTTTTGTTATCTCCAAAGCCACAAATTATTGTTCAGTTTTTTTTATTCCTTTGTTCTGTCCAAGTAATATCAGAGTTGTCTATGCACCACCCAGGGACTACAACAGTCTCCTCCTGCCCCCCCCCCCGGGTTATGGATTAGGGAAAGGAAGCTGGAAGTTGGGAGTGCCTGGTTAATGGCCGACTCAGTCATTATCTAAGGTATGAAGGAAAAGATTAGTACACAAGATGACCCATATCTGTGGAAAAACTAGGAAAGGCTCTTTACATACTAGAGCTTGAAGTTCTGAAACCCTCCAGGCTAAGGTTAATGCTATCAAGAGGACTGTCTTCCAAACAGGAATATTAGGTGGGCTGAAGCTTCTAGCTCAAAGAAGCAATGTTATGTTCTCCATCATAAAGTTCATCCCCAGGGTGGTACTACTGTACTCTCTGGAGGACTGAGGTGTAGGATCCACCTTTAGGGAGTGCTTTGTTATGCTACTGGAGGTGTGTGTGCATGTGTATTGTATGTATGTATGCGTGTGTGTTTGGGGGGAGGTTTGGCCTAATGATAAGCATGCTGCAGCTTTGGACAGGTGAACTTTGATAGATACTGCAGGCCAAGCCTGATGAAAACACTGAAAGGTATGGAAGAACCACAGCTAAATCACTCTACAGGTGCCCAGTTCCCCCCTCTAGCAACATAGGAATAATCTTTTCCATTTGCCACAGATCTGGTGGAATGTGCTTCTGGTTGTTTTGGCAAAGAGAAGTCTACCTTTTCATAAACAAAAGATATACCAACCAGTTAACCATTTGCATAATTTTGAGTCTGAAAAGAAGACAAACAATTGTTCTGATTTCCTAAAATTTTTGGTTCTATGTAGATAAAAAGTACAGTGGTGTACACTTACCATAAATGTAGATGTTCAAGTATATTCAATGTTGCAGTCATCACATTTGGGTTATCTGCTTGCAGTAGCCCCCAGTTGGCCTGATTATCAAAGTCTTGGGTCCTTTGTCGGTTGCTGTCTCATCTTCCATGATGTCAGGTAGTCAGGGGTATAAAGCATGCAGCCGACGCCATTACATCAGTTTTTCTTGCCCCAGATGTTAGGTGCCCATCAAATAAATATATATATATATATATATATATATATATATATACACACACACACACACACACACACACACACACACACACACACACACACACAAGGTTATACCTCCAACAAAAAAGCAAATGCATCAAAAAGCTTTTAAGTATAGTAAAGGAGAATAGAGGTATAGCCAAAACTCGTCAGGGGGCTGGAGGGAGGGTAACCAGGACTGCAACCGTGAATACACTCGAACATCTCATTTATGGTAAGTGTACACAACTGTACTATGTTCTTTGTGTTTCACTGTTGCAGTCATCACATTTGGGTAGATTCCCAAAACTAAGGATGGGGGGAGGAATTTAGACAGCATTAGGAGACCAGCTATAAAGCCCTGCAAGACTGCAGTGGCAAAGCCAGCTCTGGATTTAGAGAAAACTGGCAAATGGTAATGCTTGGTGAACGTATGTACAGAATTCCAGGTAGCAGCTTCTAGGATGTCTTTGGTAGGGACACCTCTGAGAAAGGCTGTAGATGCAGCCCTGGTTGAATGGGGTCTAATTCCCTGTGGGATAGGTTTTCCATAGTGCTTATAGCAGAAATGAACGCAATGGCCTATCCATTTAGAAATGGTTTGCTTTGAAATAGCCTTCCCCTCTGCCCCTGCAGCAAATGCCACCAGCAGTTGTTCAGACTTCCTTAGAGGTTTAGTCCTGTCCAAATAAAATCTAAGTTGCCTGAGCACATCCAAATAGTGCAGTATCCGTTCCCCTTTGTTCTGTGGATTAGGAAAGAAGGTTGGCAAATGAATGGACTGATTAAGAGCCACACTGGATACCATCTTGGGCATGAAAGAGGGATTGTTCCTGAGGGACACCCTGTCTGCATGAAAGATGATGAAATGCTCCACTGCCATAAGGGCCTGTAATTCAGATACCCTTCTTGTTGAAGTGATTGCTAAAATGAAAGCTGTTTTCCAAGAAAGGAAGTTTAACTCTGCAGTTGCAGCTGGTTCAAAAGGAGGAAGAGTGAGTTTTTCCAATACAAAATTAAGGTCCCAGGTTGGAGTTGGGGCTCTCCTGGGTGGTTTTAAGTTTTTGGCCCATCTGAGGAACTGCTTGAGCAGTGGGTGAGAAAAGAGAGGTGGTTCCGTGTTGTAATGAGCTAAAATGGCTGAGGTGTGAATTTTGATGGAGGAAAAGGAAAGGCCCTTGTGAAGCATCTCAGTTAAGTATTAAAGAATATGAGGTAAATTGGGTGCTGCTGTGGCCATCCCTTGAGTTTGGTTCCAGGCACAGAATCTTTTCCATTTTTCAGCATAAGATTTTCTAGTACTAGGCCTCTCCTTGCCTCCAAAATAACATCCAACACTTGTTTACTGAGGGATGGTAATGGAGAGATTAGGTAATTAGCCAGGCTGCCAGGTTCAGGGTTTGAAGCTAGGGGTGCAGAATCTGGCTCTCCTGCTGAGACAGCAGGGTAGGGGTCTGAGGTAGGTGCCACGGGGCCAGCTGTGACTCACTGTGCAAGAGGGGGGTACCAGTGTTGGCGTGGCCAGTCTGATGCAATCAGTATCATCCTTGGTTTGTCCTGTTTGATCTTTAGTAGTACTTTGGAGAGGAGAGGCAGAGGAGGAAAGGAATAAACTGATAGATGTTTCCAGCTGAAGGACTGAGCACCCACTTTCCAAGCTTGTTTGTGGGGAGTCCTTCTGCAGAATTTGTCCAACTGGTAGTTCTGGGGGGAGGCAAACAGCTCTATATCTGGGATCCCCCATTTGTTGATCAACATGTTGAAAATCTTTGGTTCCAGTTTCCATTTGAGTGGGTCCATGAGATTTCTTAGTTTGTCTGCCAGTGTATTTAGTTTTCCTGGCAGGAATTGAGCCTGTAGCTGCACTTGGTAGCATAAGGCTGTGTACCACAGAGCCATGGCTAGTCTGCAGAGGGGGTAAGAAAGGGTACTCCCCTGTTTATGTACCACATAACAGTGGTGTTGTCCGTCTTTACCATTAATTGTCCTGGAAGAATGTGGTCCTTGAGGGCTGTCAGAGCATTCTGTACAGCTAACATTTCTTTTTGACTGACATGCAGGTGCATTGGACTTGGGTTCCATTTGCCCTGAATGCACTTCCCTGGCAGGTGAGCCCCCCATGCATAGTCTGATGAGTCTGTTGTTAGGGTTTGGGCGGCAGGGGGTAGAGTGAATGGCAGTCCCTTGTTTTGGTGGCAGGCCTCTGCCCACCAAAGATATTCTGACTGTAGGCAAGGTATGATAGGAATCATTGCTTCTAGATCCTGAGAATGTTGACACCATAGGCTTTTTAGATACCACTGTAGTTTCCTCATATGCAGTCTTGCATATGGAATTAGTAGAATGCACGAGGCCATGAACCCCAAGGCTTGCAGTATTTGCCTTGCAGATAGAAGGGTTTTGGTGGCCACTAGTTTGAAGTTGTCAAATTAATTTGTTTCTCTGGCATGAGGAAAGCCATTTGGGAAGTTGTGTTCAAGCTTGCTCCCAGGAATATAATTTATTGACAGGGTACCAGCTGTGATTTACTTTCGTTTATGGTGTACTCCAGACAAGTTAACACCTTCGGTACAAATGCCAGATGATTCAGAAGTATGTCCTGGCTTTCTGCCTGAATTAGACAATCGTCCAGGTATGGGTATATTTGAATATTTCTTTGCCTGCAAAATGCAATGACTGGAGCTAGGCACTTTGTGAATACCCTGGGCACAGTAGATAAACTAAAAGGCAGTGCAGAGAACTGACAGTGCATGAAGCCTGCTTTGAAGCGTAGGTATTTTCTGCAAGATTCCCTGATTGGGATGTGCAGGTAGGCTTCCTTTAAATCCAGAGTTGCCAACCAGGCATATTTGCCTATCATGGGAAGCAACTGGTGAAGAGTTAGCATCTTGAATTTTGGAATCACCAAAAAGGTGTTTAGGATAGAGAGGTGCACGATAGGACGCCATGAGTTGTCTTTTCTGGGTACCAGGAAAAGTCTTGTGTAGAAACCTTGTCCCTTTTCCTCTTCTGGTACAGTCTGAATAGCCTTTAATCTTAAGAGAGAGAGTGCTTGCTTTTGAGCCTCTGCCCACTGATTTGGGGGTAGATGTGGCCAACTGTTTGGGGTTAGTAACATGTGGAAGTGAAATCTGTATCCTTGGGAAACTATGTTTAAAACCCATTTGTCCTAGGCAATGAGTTCCCAGTTTTTTGCTTGCAGAGCAATCTTTCCCCCAAAGGAGCAATCAGTTGAGAAGGGCTTGGAAGTGTTAAAAGCTAAGTCATTGAGACAGCTTTCCATGGGGAAGCCTTACTACTCCCTGATTTGGAAGTAGGAACCCCCCATGCTTAGTCCTGTGCGTACCCTGAGACTGAAGCCTGGGTGTTCTGCTGGTTCTGGGTTTGAACTGAGAAGGCCTGGAAGAGTCAGGAAAGGACCAATTTTCTGAGGGCCAATGCCTACTAAATCTAGGAGGCTGCACTTGTAAGAAATCTTTAACAGTATGCATAGATTTAGCTTTTTCCTCCATCTTTTTAAGAACTTCTGCTTTGTCGCCAAACAGGTGGTCCTGATTTAAGAGAGCATCCAGCAATTTAGTTTTAACATGATCTGGCAAAGATTGCTCCTTAAGCCAAGCATGCCTTCTAAGTACACACCCAGTGACAGCAGCCCTGCAAGATGCCTCTAGTGAATCAAAACCACATTGCAAAGTATGTTTTCCAACCTGTTCAGCAGAATGCATTAAATTCTGTAAATCCTTATTCTCAGCACAATCAGGAATCAACATATTTTTTTGTTTAAGCAATCCAATAATATGCTGCTGATACTTTATGTGAAAATGGCAATTTAAGGCCCTGATGGCCAAGGTTGCAGAGGTATATACCTTCTTACCCCATCTATCCAGGGCCCTGGAATCCCTATCAGAAGGGGTAGGAGTTTTGGCAGTAGTAGCCTTAATGCCCTTGGGTTCCTGTGAAATGGTCTCAGGAACCGCAGTAGGATTTTTAAAAAGGAACTTGCAAAAATCAGGAGCCCTGTAATATCTATCAGGTTTTCTGGGAGCAGGAGGTAAAGAGTCAGGGGCCAAGCTAGATTCCGAAAAAGCATAGTCAACAATGTCCAGCAGTGGAGGGATAAAGTACAGTTTTGTACCTACCATAAATGTAGATGTCCGAACTGGATAGCATCTGCAGTCATAACAACTGGGTTGTCCTGTCGTCAGGCAGCCCCTCGGTCGGCCGGATTCCAAAGTCCGGGTCCGGCTTCGGCTGATGTCGCACCTCACCCGACGTCATCTCTGCTGGTCTTCGGGTATAAAGGCATCAGCCGACGCCATTTTCCTCAGTGTTTCTTGCCCCAGATGCCAGTTGCCCTCTTGGAAGGCTAAATTTTGGATAAATGCCAATGTTTCCAAAAAAAGGAAGGCAAACACAAAAAATAAGCATGTATGTACATATATACAAACAAATACACCATAAGAGACTCCCCCCACCAGCTAGCTATTAGGAGGGTAAATACCCTAGGAGTACCACAGAGGGGAAGGTGGGAGGGTAATTCCTGACTGCAGATGCTATCCAGTTCGGACATCTACATTTATGGTAGGTACAAAACTGTACTATGTCCTTCATGGATGCATCTGCAGTCATAACAACTGGGTAGAATACCATAGCCAACTAGGGGAGGAGGAAGAAGAAATTATGGTGTGGTTAGGATCCCTTGCAGAACAGCAGTGGCAAACCCTGCTCGGGATCTGGAATACAGAGGTAAATTATAATGCTTGGCAAATGTATGCACGGAGGTCCAAGTAGCCGCCTCAATAATGTCCTTGGTTGCCACTCCTCGTAAGAAGGCTGTGGTAGTGGCTGTTGCCCTTGTAGAATGAGGCCTTATGTTCTGTGGAATTGGTTTTCCATGGAAGGAGTAACAGAATCGTATGCAATTTCCTATCCATTTGGAGATTGTCTGTTTGGAAATTGCTTTTCCTTCCCTTCCTGTTGCATAGGCTACAAAAAGCTGGTCAGTTTTTCTGTTACTTTTGGTTCTGTCCAGGTAGTAGCGTAGCTGTCTATGTACATCCAAGGTATGCAGCAGTCTTTCCCCTGTTTTGTGGGTTGGGGAAGAAGGTAGGTAGGTGGATTGCCTGGTTTAAAGACACTCTGGATACCACCTTAGGCATAAATGTAGGATTAGTTCTCATGGACACTCTATCTTGGTGGAAGATTAGGAAGGGTTGTACTGCCATTAGGGCCTGAAGTTCAGAAACCCTCCTTGCTGAGGTTATTGCCAGTAGAAAAGCAGTTTTCCATGATAGATGCTGTAGGTCTGCTGTTGCTGCTGGTTCAAAAGGAGGGAGTGTCAACTTTTCCAGCACAAAGTTAAAGTCCCAAGCTGGCAATGGTGGTTTCCTGGGAGGTTTTACATTCTTGATCCCTCTGAGGAACTGCCTGAGTAGAGGATGTGAAAAGACAGGTGGATCAAAGCTGTATTCTCCTGAAATAGCTGATGCATGTATCTTGATGGAGGAATAGGACAGGCCTGTATGTAGAAGCTCTGCCAAATACTCCAGAATGTTAGCAATATCTATATTCGACACATCTTTTCCTCTTTCAGCACTCCAAATGACAAACCTTTTCCATTTTCCTGCATAGTTCCTTCTTGTTGAAGGTCTGCGGGCTTCAAGGATAATGTCTTTAACCCTTTGGGAAAGATCTGGATTAGTTGCTGCTATGAGATGTTCCATGCAGTCAGTTGCAAAGTTTTTAGGTTTGGATGCATGATGCTGTAGTTGTTCTGAGTTAACATCAAAGGCATCAGGGGTATTGACCACATTTTGTCTCGAGACATGCTCCTCAGCAATGGGTACCAGTGTTGTCTTGGCCAATTCGAGCTATCAGGATTATCCTTGGACGTTCCTCCTTGATTTTTAGTAATACCTTGTGTATCAAGGGAAGAGGTGGGAATGCATATGCTGTCAGACCTTTCCAGCTGAAGGAGAGTGAATCCACCTTCCATGCAAGTGGATGGAATGTCCTTGTGCAGAATTTTTTGAGCTGATGATTGAGAGCGGAAGCGAATAGATCTATCTGTGGCATTCCCCATTTCTTTATGATGGTCTTGAAGATGTCCGGGTGTAGCATCCATTCGTGAGCATCCGAGGTAGTTCTGCTTAACATGTCTGCTAGAGTGTTCTCCTTTCCCGGTACAAATATTGCCTGTAACTGGATGTTGTAGCTGAGTGCCAGGTTCCAAAGGTCCCAAGTCATTCTGCATAGGGGGTATGAATGAGTGCCTCCCTGTTTGTTTATGTACCACATGACTGTGGTGTTGTCTGTCCTTATCATCAAGTGGCCTTCTTTGATAAGTGGTCTGAATTTTTGGATTGCCAGTTTTACTGCCAGCATTTCTTTTTGGTTGATGTGCAGGTGTAGCTGGTCCTGCGTCCACAATCCTTGTACGCATTTGTCCAGCATGTGAGCCCCCCATCCTAGGTCTGAGGCGTCTGTTGTGATGGTTTGGCTTGCTCGAAAGTTGTGAAAGGGTAGGCCTGGGTTTGACTGGCATGCTTGGGCCCACCATAGGAACTCCTGTTTTAGGCATGGGATTAGTGGAATTTCTGCTTCTAGGCTGTGCCTGTGTTGGGACCATAAATTCTTTAGGTACCACTGTAGTTTTCTCATATGCAGTCTGGCATGTGGGACCAGGACTATGCATGATGCCATGAAGCCCAAGGCCTGCAGTACTTTTCTTGCTGTTAGCTTGTTCTGCTTTGTTAGTGCCAAGAAGTAAAGAGGGAGTTCTTTTTGTTTTTCTGCAGTTAGGAATGCCATTTGTTTTACTGTGTCCAATTCCGCGCCCAAGAATGCCCTCGTTTGGGATGGTATCAGCCTTGACTTTTGTAAATTGACTGTGTATCCCAGGGCTTGTAGCAAGTAAATGACCCTTTGTAAATCTGTTGTCAGCTTGCTTTTGTTGTCCCCTTGTAGCAGGCAGTCGTCCAGGTATGGATAAATTTGAATTCCCTGTAGTCTGCAGTGGGCGATTACTGATGGCAGGCATTGTGTGAATACTCTGGCAGTAGATAAGCCAAAGGGCAATGCTGAGAATTGATAGTGCTCTGATCCTGCAAGAAATCTGAGGTATCTTCTGCAGTTTGGTCGAATGGGGACGTGCAGGTATGCCTCCTTGAGATCTAGAGTTACCAGCCAACACTCCTTGCCCAGCATGGGAAGAAGCTGCTGTAGGGTCAGCATTTTGAATTTTGGGACAATGATGTATGTGTTTAAGATGGACAGGTCGAGAATAGGTCTCCAACTTTTTTCTTTTCTTGGAACTAGAAATAGTCTGGAGTAGAATCCCTTGCCTTGTTCTGTTATTGGTACTCTTTCCACAGCTCTCATCTTTGTTAATTGCATTATCTGCTGTAGAGCTTCTATTTTTTGATTTGGAGGCAGGTTTGGCATTCCTCTTTTGACTGGTAAAGTGTGGAAGTGGAACCGGTAACCTTGGTCTATGGTTTGCAAAATACACTTGTCTTTTGTGATACAGTGCCAGTTCTTCGAAAATAAGGCTAATTTTCCGCCTAATGGTGCTGCTATTTGTTCCCTGGTAGGCGGAGTTAGAGTCAAGTCACTGTGATTGTCCTGTTGCAGTGGTAGCGGCTGTGTCTGTGCCTCTGTTATTACCTTGCCACTGTCGTCCTCTGTAGGTACCCCCTCTGGATTGATTTCTGCCTCTGGAACGTCTATTCCTGCCCCTTTGGGATCTTGTGGAGTCAGGAAAGGGCCAATTTTTGGCAGGCCAGTTCCTGCTAAACCTTGGGGGCTGAACCTGTAAGAAATCTTTAACCGTTTGTACAGATTTTGCCTTTTCTTCCATTTTCTTCATTACCTGCTGGGCAGGTGTACCAAACAAACTGGCCTTATCCATAGGAGCATCTAATAACTTAGCTTTAACATGATCCGGTAAGACCTGTTCCTTCAACCATGCATGTCTCCTTATCACTGTGCCAGTCATGGCTGATCTAAATGAAGCCTCCAGTGCATCACAGCCACATTTTAAAGAATGGTTACTAACCTGTTGTATGTTATTTACCATTTCTAATACATATTTCTTATCTATAGAGTCATCAGAGGATAGTTTTTTAGTTAACTGATCAAGCATGAACTCTTGGTATTGTATCATGTGAAACTGACAGTTTAAAGCTCTAGCTGAGAGAGTAGCAGAGGTGTAAACTTTTTTGCCCCATCTGTCTAAAGACCTGGATTCCCTTTCAGAAGGAATAGGGTTTTTGCTGTGGTCGAGGCTACTGCCTTAGGCCCCTGGGATATAGTTTCGGGGTCTGCGAGTGGGGCCTTGTATAGGTGGTGATGAGTGTCTGGTACCCTGTAAAATCTATCTGGTTTGGCAGGGGCTGGAGGTAAGGAATCAGGTGCAGTGCAGACATCATTAAAGGCATCGTCCACAACAGAAAGGACAGGAGGTATAGCTAAGGGCCTATGTTGTGGTAAGTGCAGAAAAGTCCTAAGTCTTTTTCTGGAATCTGAGAAATCCTGTTCCTGCCATTGGAATTGTTCTCTCATGGCATGTAAGGTTTCCCCAAAGGAGAATTCCTCTGGTGGAGAAGCAGCTGGAATGGATTCTTCAGCATCGGAGTCTTCATAATTGGAAAAAGGAGCCTCTGGCTGGTCTGTAATATCTGAGTCATCCGCAGAATCATCAGAGGGCACAGGCTCAGGGGGCTCTGCTCTAGGTCTCTTTTCTGGGGGCTGAGAGGCCCTGTCTGGGTGAGATTGAGATCCCCTAATTAAGGATATTAAATCTTCTGCCAGAGTAAGCATTTGTGAACTAGAAGTGGGCCTGGTTGTGGGGGGTTTAACAGGCACTGACTTAGTAGATTTGGCTGCTTTAGCCCTGGCAAAGGCCTTAATAGACATGGCTGCAGGAGGCCTAGCAGTACCACGTGCTGGGGTAGAGACATCCAAAGGGATGGTGTCTGATAAGTCACTAGTAACCACTGTTGTTGGTAAAATTTCTGAGGCCGATTCAAGTAAAGTAGCAGGAACCTCAGTAGTAGTCATTGATTCGGCTGTATTTTGATCAGTTTTCTCGGTTTCGGCCGAAACCGAGACACTCGCGGTTTGCTTAACCGTGGTTTCGGCCGAAACCGCGGACCGCGAGTGTCAGTCTTTTTCTTTGCGTTTTTTAATAATTTGGGTAGTCGGAGGATCCGAAGGCATAATGTACGCAAAATCTGAGCCGAAAAACTGTTCAGCAAACTCCGACCGACGCCTAAGCGTTCGTCGGTTGAAGGAAGCACAGGCCGAACAGGCTGCTACGTCGTGGTCTGGGCCTAAACAAGGCAAACAGTAAGAGTGGAAATCTTTATGAGGTATTTGTTTCCCACAAGTTAAACAGTTATTGACTTTTTCTGACATCGGCTGAGGCAAGAAAGAGTCCCCAACGGGTACTTAGCTTTAGAAGTCTTCAAGTAGTATTCGGTAGTAGTAATCTCTGGATCTGACCGACCGGCACTTGCGAACAGCTTCTGCTTCGGGCGCCACGCGGCAAGAAAGACTGAGGAAAATGGCGTCGGCTGATGCCTTTATACCCGAAGACCAGCAGAGATGACGTCGGGTGAGGTGCGACATCAGCCGAAGCCGGACCCGGACTTTGGAATCCGGCCGACCGAGGGGCTGCCTGACGACAGGACAACCCAGTTGTTATGACTGCAGATGCATCCATGAAGGACATCTAAAGGCCTGTGTTGGGGCAGGATTAAAAAATCTCCAAGCCTCATTTTAGAATCAGATTAATGCTGGATTCCCAGTGAAAATGCTCCCTAAGAGTATGCAAGGTTTCCCCAAAAGAAAAATCCTCGGAGAGAAGCAGAGAGAATAGAGTCTTCTGCATCACAATCCTCATATGTAGATAAGGGTAAATCCTTGTCATCAGAGGAGACAGAAATTTCAGAATCCTGGTCAGAAGTATCATAAGCAAATTCAGTCCTAGGTCTCTCAGAGGGGGAAGGTTGGCTTCCCCCCGATTAAAGTAATAAGGTCTTCAGACATTCTTATCATTTGTTTTTTAGGCATAGAGGCCTGACTATGCGGTCTGGGCATCTGTTTCCTAGGCATGGTTCGAGTTTTAGGCCTAGGAGAAGAAGATGCCATCAGTTTAATATACAAATCAGTAGGCCTGAATACACCCTGAGAAGCCGGTGCCTACACAGCGGCTCCTGACCCATCCAAGGTAGAGACATCCGTAGGTTCCACAGTTGAAGTGTCTCACGGCATACCGGACTCCAAATGGGTCTCACTAAAGGCCTGCGATTCTGAAGTAGCGGGTATCGGGTGCTGTGAAAGCGCCTGAGTACCGGTGAACTGGCGACTAGCTTAGGAGAAACTTCGTCAGCAGCTTTGGACCTAGGCGGCCTGTCTCTGTCTTTATCTTTGAGTTTTTTCGGAATGTCGGTAGACGGGTGGCTTACCGAAGACATATCTGGATAATTGAACCGAGTACCAAAATATGTAGAAGTGAAAATGTACCGACGACGAATAGTTTGCAGTTTAAACAAGGCACAAAACCAACAGCGAGGTACGTCGTGGTGAGGGCCTAGGCAAGAAATACAGTACAAATGAAAATCTAAGATGTATTTGCTTTCCACAAGAAATACAGTTGACTTATTGACATCTGTTTAGAGCAAGAAAAAGTTTCCCAAGGGGTACTTAGCTTTAGTTGAAGACTTCAGTTCTGAAACTCGAAAACGAAAATTTCAGGAGTCTGCCGACTGGCACTTGTGAACTGCTTCTGTTTCGGGCACCGCACGGCAAGAAATACTGACGTAATGGGGTCGGCTGCATGCTTTATACCCGACTACCTTACGTCATGGAAGATGAGACAGCAACAGACGCAGGACCCAAGACATTGATAATCAGGCCGACTGAGAGCTACTGCAAGCAAATAACTCAAATGTGATGACTGCAACAGCGAAACACGAAGAACATCCATAACTGCCTGTGACCATCCAAAACGTGTGACATATGTTCTCCCTTATTAGAGAAATTCTGAAAGATTGGAACATTTATAGTCTGCTTTATATTGAACCGACACCACCTTAGGAAGACAAGAAAAATTAAGTTTGTAAGGATGCTCTATCCTTATGAAAAATCAGATAAGGAGGTTTGGATGACAGGGCCTATAATTCTGATACGCTAGCAGAAATAATGGCCACTAAAATGACAGTTTTCCAGGCCAAAAATTTTAGTTCACACTTAGCTGTTTGTTGTACAAACCTTAACACAATCCCTGTTTAAACCATGTTTAAATTCCAAGGAGGAATGGGATCTTTTAATTGGGGGGGGGGGGATCTAAGTAGCAAAGTTCCCCTTAGAAAGTCTTTACAAAGTTTGTAGGATGTTAAAGATGAGCTGTTTACACCTATATGAAAATTAGGAATGGGAACTAGCTGTATATTTACACCAGAAGAGCTAGCACATTCATTGAAAATTGTAGCTAAAAATTCAAGGACTTTAGGGACTGGTGCTGAAAAAGGATACAGATACTTTTCTTGCACCCAAATGGTAAATCTTTTCCATTTACTTCTGTAAAGTTTCCCAGTGAAAGCTTTGTGACATAAAAGAATGTGACTGACAGGGGAGGAGAGTGTGGGCTGTCAAGTAATCAAAGGAAGTGGAGAAACCGTGCAGTCAAAGTTAGGCTTGGAATGTCTGAATGACTCATGACTATTGGATGAGACAGTAGGTCTGGAGTTGGATCCAGAATCCATGGAGAATGAAGTAGATGAGGCCAAAGAAAGGGAAACCAAATGTGATGATGCCAGTAAGGGGCAATAAAGATAACTGTGCTCTTCAATCGAGGTGCTTTCTGAAGAAATTTGGGGATTAGAGGTAACAGAGGATAGGCATACAGGAAACGAGGAACCAGTTGTGAAGTAGTGTGTCCCTTGTTGACTTTCGTCATGGGGGGATGAGGGCAAAGAAAGTGCTGCACTTGTTGCTGAGGGGAGATGCAAAGAGATAGTACAGTTTTGTACCTACCATAAATGTAGATGTCCGAACAGGATAGCATCTGCAGTCCTAACAAATGGGTTGTCCTGTCGTCAGGCAGCCCTTCGGTCGGCCGGATTCCAAAGTCTGGGTCTGGCCTCGGCTGGTGTCGCACTTCACCCGATGTCATCTCTGCTGGTCTTCGGGTATAAAGACATCAGCCGACGCCATTTTCCTCAGTGTTTCTTGCCCCAGATGCCAGTTGCCCTCTTGGAAAACTAAAATTTGGGTAAATGCCAATGTTTCCAAAAAAAAATAGAAGGCAAACACAAAAAATAAGCATGTATGTACATATATACAAACAAATACACCATAAGAGATCCCCCCCTAGCTAGCTATTAGGAGGGTAAATACCCTAGGAGTACCACAGAGGGGAAGGAGGGTGGGTAATCCTGACTGCAGATGCTATCCTGTTCGGACATCTACATTTATGGTAGGTACAAAACTGTACTATGTCCTTCAAGGATGCATCTGCAGTCCTAACAAATGGGTAGAATACCATAGCCAAACTAGGGGAGGAGGAAGAAGAATTATGGTGTAGTTAGGATCCCTTGCAATACAGCAGTGGCAAACCCTGCTCGGGATCTAGAGTATAGAGGTAAGTTGTAATGCTTGGCAAATGTATGCACGGAGGTCCAAGTAGCCGCCTCAATAATGTCCTAGTAAGAAAGCTGTGGTAGTGGCTGTAGCCCTTGTAGAGTGAGGTCTTATGTTCTGTGGAATTTGCTTTCCATGGTAGGAGTAACAGAATCTTATGCAATTTCCAATCCACTTGGAGATTGTCTGTTTGAAATTGCTTTTCCTTCCCTTCCTGTTGCATAAGCTACTAGAAGCTGGTCAGTTTTTCTATTGCCCTTGGTTCTGTCCAGGTAGTAGCGCAACTGTCTATGTACATCCAAGGTATGCAGCAGTCTTTCCCCTGTGCTGTGGATTGGGAAAGAAGGTAGGTAGGTGGATTGCCTGGTTTAGAGACACTCTGGATACCACCTTAGGCATAAATGTAGGATTAGTTCTCATGGACACTCTATCTTGATGGAAGATTAGGAAGGGTTGTACTGCCATTAAGGCCTGTAGTTCAAACCCTTCTTGCTGAAGTAATTGCCAGTAGGAAAGCAGTTTTCCAGGATAGGTGTTGAAGATCTGCTGTTGCTGCTGGTTCGAATGGAGGGAGTGTCAATTTTTCTAGCACAAAGTTCAAGTCCCATGCTGGTAATGGTGGTTTCCTAGGAGGTTTTACATTCTTGATTCCTCTGAGGAACTGCCTGAGTAGAGGATGTGAGAAGACAGGGGGATCAAAGCTGTATTCTGCAGAAATAGCTGATGCATGTATCTTGATGGAGGAATAGGACAGGCCTGTATGGAGAAGCTCTGCCAAATACTCCAGGATGTTAGCAATATCTATCTTTGACACATCTTTTCCTCTTTCAGTACTCCAAATGACAAACCTTTTCCATTTTCCTGCATAGTTCCTTCTTGTTGAAGGTCTGCGGGCCTCAAGGATAATGTCTTTAACCCTTTGGGATAAATCTGGGTTAGTTGCTGTTATGTAATGTTCCAGGCAGTCAGTTGCAGAGTTTTTAGGTTTGGATGCATGATGTTGTAGTCGTTCTGAGTTAACATCAAAGGCATCAGGGGTAGTGTCCACGTTCTCCCCCGAGACATGCTCCTCAGCAATGGATACCAGTGTTGTCTTGGCCAATTTGGAGCTATCAGAATTATCCTTGGATGTTCCTCTTTGATTTTCAGTAGTACCTTGTGCATCAAAGGAAGAGGTGGGAATGCATATGCTGTCAGGCCTTTCCAACTGAAGGATAGAGAGTCCACCTTCCATGCAAGTGGGTGGTATGTTCTTGTGCAGAATTTCTTGAGCTGGTGATTGAGTGGGGATGCGAATAGGACTATTTGTGGCATTCCCCATTTCTTTGTGATGGCCTTGAAGATGTCTGGGTGTAGCATCCATTCGTGAGCATCCGAGGTAGTTCTGCTTAACATGTCTGCTAGGATGTTTTCTTTTCCCGGTACAAATATTGCCTGTAACTGGATGTTGTAGCTCAGAGCCATATTCCATAGGTCCAGAGTCATTCGGCATAGGGGGTATGAATGAGTGCCTCCCTGTTTGTTGATGTACCACATGACTGTGGTGTTGTCTGTCCTTATCATTAAATGGCCTTCTTTGAGGAATGGTCTGAAATTCTGGATTGCTAGTTTTACTGCCAGCATTTCTTTTTGATTTATGTGCAGGTGTAGTTGATCTGGAGTCTATAATCCTTGTATGCATTTGTCCAGCATGTGTGCCCCCCAACCTAGGTCTGAGGCGTCCGTTGTGATGGTTTGGCTTGCTTGAAAGTTGTGGAAGGGCAAGCCTGGGTTTGACTGGCATGCTTGAGCCCACCATAGGAACTCTTGTTTCAGGCATGGGATTAGTGGTATTTCGGTTTCTAAGCTGTGCCTGTGTTGAGACCATAAATTCTTTAGGTACCACTGTAGCTTTCTCATATGCAGTCTGGCATGGGGGACCAGGATTATGCATGATGCCATGAAGCCCAAGGCCTGCAGTACTTTCCTTGCTGTTAGTTTGTTCTGCTTTGTTAATACCAAGAAGTAAAGAGGGAGTTGTTCTTGTTTTTCTGCAGTTAGGAATGCCATCTGTTTTACTGTGTCCAATTCTGCACCCAAGAATGTTCTTGTTTGGGATGGTATCAGTCTTGACTTTTTTAAATTGACTGTATATCCCAGGGCTTGTAGTAAGCAAATGACTCTTTGTAAGTCTTTTGTCAGCTTGCTTTTGTTGTCCGCTTGTATCAGGCAGTCGTCCAGGTATGGATAAATTTGGATTCCCTGTAGCCTGCAATGAGCGATTACTGATGCCAGGCATTTTGTGAATACTCTGGGCAGTAGATAAGCCAAAGGGCAATGCTGAGAATTGATAATGCTCTGATCCTGCAAGAAATCTGAGGTATCTTCTGCAATTTGGTCGTGTGGGGACGTGCAGGTATGCCTCCTTGAGATCTAGAGTTACCAGCCAACACTCCTTGCCCAGCATGGGAAGAAGTTGCTGTAGGGTCAGCATTTTGAATTTTGGAACAATGATGAATGTGTTTAAAGCGGACAGGTCGAGAATAGGTCTCCAACTTTTCTCTTTCTTGGTACTAGGAAGAGTCTGGAGTAGAATCCTTTGCCCTGTTCTGTAGGTGGTACCCTTTCCACAGCTCTCATCTTTGTTAATTGAGCTATCTGTTTTAGAGCTTCTGTTTTTTGATTTGGAGGTAGGTTTGGCATTCCTCTTTTACTGGTAAGGTGTGGAAATGAAACCTGTAGCCTTGGTCTATAGTTTGCAAAATCCACTTGTCTCTTGTGATATAGTGCCAATTTTGTGAAAATAAGGCTAACTTTCCGCCTAAGGGTGCTGCTATTTGTTCCCTGGTAGGCGGTGTCAGAGCCAAGTCACTGTGATTGTCCTGTTGCGGTGGCAGTGGTTGTGTCTGTGCCTCGTTGGTTATTGCCTTGCCACTGGCGTCCTCTGTAGGCACCCCCTCTGGATTGATTTCTGCCTCTGGAACGTGTATTGCTGCCTCTCTGAGATTTAGAGGAGTCTGAAAGGACCAATTTTGGAAGGCCAGTGCATGCTAAACCAAGGGAGCTGAACCTGTAAGAAATCTTTAACTGTTTGTACAGATTTTGCCTTCTCTTCCATTTTCTTCATTACTTGCTGGGCAGGAGAACCAAATAGACTGACCTTATCCATAGGAGCATCTAATAGCTTTGCTTTAACATGATCCGCAAGACCTGTTCTTTCAACCATGCATGCCTTCTTATAACTGTGCCAGTCATGGCTGATCTAAATGAAGCCTCCAGTGCATCATAGCCACATTTTAAAGAATGGTTACTAACCTGCTGAATGTTATTCACCATTTCTAAAGCATATTTCTTATCTAAGGAATCATCAGAGGACAGTTTCTTAGTTAACTGATCAAGCATAAACTCTTGGTATTGGATCATATGAAACTGACAGTTCAAAGCTCTAGCTGAGAGAGTAGCAGAGGTGTAAACTTTTTACCCCATCTCTAAGGACCTGGAATCCCTTTCAGAAGGGAGAGGGTTTTTGCTGAGGTCGGCTACTGCCTTAGGGCCCTGGGAGATAGTCTCAGGATCTGCAAGGGAGCCTTGTATAGGTGGTGATGAGTGTCCGTACCCTGTAAAACCTATCGGGCTTGGCAGGGGCTGGAGGTAAAGTATCAGGAGCAGTGCAAACATCATTAAATGCATCATCCACAACAGGAAGAACTGGAGGTATAGCTAAGGGCCTGTGTTGGTAAATGTAGAAAGGTCCTAAGCCTTTTCTTGAATCTGAGAAATCTTGTCCCTGCCATTGGAATTGCTCTCTCATGGCATGTAAGGTTTCCCCAAAGGAAAATTCCTCTGGTGGAGAGGCAGAAGGAAAAGATTCTTCAGCATCGGAATCTTCATAAGTAGAAAAAGGAGCCTCTGGATGGTCTGTATTGTCTGAATCATCAGAAGAATCATCTGAGGACACTGGCTCAGGGGGCTCTGCTCTAGGTCTTTTTTCTGGAGGCTGAGAGGCCCTGTCTGGGTGAGATTGGGATCCCCTTATTAAAGAGATGAGATCATCTGCCAGAGTAAGCATCTGAGAACTGGAACTGGGCCTGTGTGAGGGGGGCTTAACAGGCACAGATTTAGCAGATTTGGCTGCTTTAGCCCTGGCAAAGGCCTTTATAGACATGGCTGCAGGAGGCCTAGCAGCACCACGTGCTGGGGTAGAGACATCCAAAGGGATGGTGTCCGATAATTCTAGAGGAACCACATTAGTAGGCAAAACTTCAGAGGCCGATTCAACTAGGGTAGCAGGAGCCTCGGTAGTAGTCATGGATTCGGCTGAAGATTGACCGCTTGCTCGGTTTCGCCGAAACCGAGACACTCGCGTTTGCTTAACCGTGGTTTCGCCGAAACCGCTGACCGCGAGTGTCGGTCTTTTCTTTGCTCTTAACAATTTGAGAAGTCGGAGGATCCGACGGCATAATGTACGCAAAATCTGAGCCGAAAAACTGTTCAGCAAACTCCGACCGACGCCTAAGCGCTCGGTTGAAGGAAGCACAGGCTAAACAGGCTGCTACGCCGTGGTCTGGGTCTAAACAAGGTAAGCAGTAAGACTGGAAATCTTTATGAGGTATTTGTTTCCCACAAGTTAAACAGTTATTCACTTTTTCTGACATCGGCTGAGGCAAGAAAGAGTCCCCAACGGGGTACTTAGCTTTTAGAAGTCTTCAAGTAGTATTCGTAGTAGTAATCTCTGGATCTGACCGACCGCACTTGCGAACAGCTTCTGCTTGGCGCCACGGCAAGAAAGACTGAGGAAAATGGCGTCGGCTGATGCCTTTATACCCGAAGACCAGCAGAGATGACGTCGGGTGAAGTGCGACACCAGCCGAGGCTAGACCCAGATTTTGGAATCCGGCCGACCGAAGGGCTGCCTGACGACAGGACAACCCATTTGTTAGGACTGCAGATGCATCCTTGAAGGACATCAGAGCATGGTTGTCATCATGAATGGAAAATTTCTTTTATTTTTATTTTAGCATTTGTTAACCGGGAAAGTCTGACTTGGAATGAAGCCAATTTTCAGTGGAGGCCTGGGGAGAAACATTCCAGACGCATGTCTTTATAATGTGGGAGGAAACCGGAGCACCTGGAGGAAACCCACACGAATGCAGGGAGGACATGCAGACTCCACACAGAAGGTACCCTAGCTGAGAATCAAACTGGAGAACCTCTTGCTATGAAGCGACAACTCTACAGCTGCACCACTGCAACCTTCACACCGAGAGACTGCTCGTGAGGCACTGAAATGGACCTGCTTAACTTGTCTGCAATCACGGTGTACTTCCCTGGAATCTGCGTTATCAAAAATCGATTGGATGAGATCACCCACTGCCACTCTCTCACAGCTTCTCAACACAGAGAGTTAAGATTCGGTTTCCCTTGTTGGTTTATGTACCAGAACAGCTGACATACTGTTCATATAAATCGCAATTTTCCTGTTGGGGAAAGTGACTTGAAAAGCCTGCAATGCTAGGAGGACAGCTCTCATTTCCAGGACACTGATATATATGTTGGCCTTTTTGGGATACCATGTGCCTTGTACTGTCTTTCCCAAGAATTGCAACCT
The DNA here is from genome assembly GCF_019279795.1 of Protopterus annectens. NCBI lineage: Eukaryota > Metazoa > Chordata > Ceratodontiformes > Protopteridae > Protopterus > Protopterus annectens. The sequence continues at coordinate 841,099,776 of NC_056725.1, read as the reverse complement.
CCACACCCAATCTCGGAGGTGCCCATGGTCACTATGGCCTTAGTTTGAGGGAGAACAAAGGGGAGACTTTCTTGTACTTGACTGGAGTGTATCCACCATAGGAGATTATTTTTGCATGACTAGGTTATTTTGATCTTTCTGGACAAGGGATGGTACAGAATGGACCATTGAGTTGCTAATGCTCACTGAAGATTTCTCATATGGTACCTTGACAACGGCAGCATGATGTTTGCGCTGCTGACCTGGATCCCAAAGCTTGAAGGATCAGCCGAGCTGAGAAAGAAGAACTTTGAATGATCTTTCTGACCTAGAACTGAAAAGTCTGAACTCTTGACAGGGGGAGAAATGCTGTTTGAGTGATTGTATTGAATTGATGAACTCCGATGTCTGTGTTGGCTCCAGATGAGATTTGTTGTAATTAACTGAGATATGCCCAGATGTGAGCATAATTGGAGTATGTAATCTCAAACTAGAATCACATGATGCCTGGTCGATGCAGTTATAAGCCAGTCGTCTTGATATGGAAATATCTAGAATCCTTGCAATCTCAAGTGAGCTGACACTACTGCCATACACTTGGTAAACACCTTGGGGGCTGTGGTGATGCCAAAGGGCAGAGCTCTGAATTGGTAATGACTGGCTCCCAGCCAGAAGCACAGATATCTGCTGGATCATCTGTTCATTTTGTTATGATAGTATGCATCCTGGATATCTATCGAGCACATCCAGTCGTCCTTGTACAGAAAAGGCAGAATAGACTGAACTGTGACCATCCAAAACTGTGTAGTGACCCAAGTGGTTTAGACTGCTGAGATCCAAAACTGGTCTCCAGTCTCATTTTCTATGGCACTAAAAAGAATCTTCAATAAGTTCCAGACTCCTGGTCTGGGGGGACCTCTTGGATGACTCTCTTTTCTAGCAGCTTTTGTATTTCTAGTGCTGCTGCTTCTCTCTGATTGGGTGGAACATCAGGGATTTTGCTTAATACTAAGGGGGGGATGGGAAAAGGGTATTGCACATCCTCTGGATATTATCCACTCCACCCATGAATTTTTGGTAATTTCTAGCCAGACTCTCTGATGCAGGGACAGATGACTCCTGCCTGCATCCAGAGATGGACAGTCAGGCCTCCTTTCAGGAGTGCTGGTAGGATCTGTCAGAGAAAGAATCCCTAGATCCCTGGTTATGCGAACTACCTCTGCTGCAGGGATTGCATTTTCTAGAGTTCCCCTCTCAGCCCCTGGAGGAACTATCTGTCTCCACATGGATCTTGGAGGGGAACCTGGGATTTTCTGAACCACATTTTTCAATCGCCTCATTGGTTCCTAGAAAAGGTCAATTGAGAGGTTGAAAAATGTATACCCACAGAAGACAGGGTTTTCCCTTCCTGCTCACACCTAGAGTGTGTGTCTAACTTTGGGGCCAAATAAGGAACTTCTGTCAAAGGGAGCACTGACGAAGGAAGCTTTGAAGTGTTCCACAAAGTCACACAAGCGCATCCAGACATGTCCTCTGATGGAAATGCCTGAACTCGCCACCTGTGAGGTACCTTCAGCTGCATGAGATATAAGCCTCAAGGATGAGTTAGAAATGGATTGAAGGGTAGCCAACTGTGAGACAACAAAGTTCTCTTCCTCACAGAATATGGTCCCACAAAGGGATTGGGTAAGTTCTTTGATCAAACCCTTTTGAAGTTTAGTGAAGTGTGCCAAATAATTCAGTGACTGAAGTGCAAAGGTTGTCAAAGCATAGATATGCTTCCCACATCTGTCCAGCACCCTAGACTCCCTGTTAGGGGGGGAGAATAGAGGAACTTTGATCTGCTATTTCTTTCTTTGTGGTTGCCGCCACGACCATGGGATCAACTGCTACTCTCTTGCTCCAATATTCTCTGTCCTTTGGTGATGCCAGGATCCTGTCTGGTCTCTTGGGAAATGGCTCAATGGTGTCAAGTTCTTTCCATGCCTGTCGAGAGACCAAATCAATGAGTTCCGTTCATGGGCTGTCACCCAGGAGGTAGACCGGCCAGCTCCAAAAGCCTCCAGGAATTCAGACTCCTCTTGGGAAGGTCTGTCGGGAGACCAACCACCCTTTTGATTTAGGAGTTCTAGGATGTCTCCAAATGAGATGTCAGGTGGTGATCTTGGGGACCCCTCCCCCTCTCATCAGTGTCTGTACCTTCTATGACAGGTTCTTGCATCCAAGTGTCTCCTTTTGCACCATTTCTTCCTGGGAACTTCTTCAGTGGGATGCTCCAGAGAAGTATCGGAATAATACACTCAAGTGTACTAGCTTTTGATAGCATTTAGTCGAAAATTATAGCATTTATTGTGTTTTCTGCCTTTCTGTAAAAAAACTTGAAAAAAAACAAAAAAAATATCCTTGTTTTCCATACTTTCCTAACTAGTGTTCCAGAGACCAGATTTTGCTGATCCCTGGGCTTTGTCTTGGTTCCTGTGTTTCTCCATTTTCCTTGTTTGGTCAGGGGGAAGTTTCTTTACTCACCAGTGAGAGTGGGGAGTACTGAGCTGCCTGTTTGTCCTTAGAGGAGTGGTTTAAGGCAGTAACTTGTAGTCTATTGGCCATTTTGGGTCATTTCCTGTCTTTTCCAGCCCCTGCTATAAAGCTGCTTTGGCGGGCTTTTCCAGCTACTGAGAACTCAGCACAGCTCCTCGTGGTGGCCAGCAGTGTTCCTCTAGCAGCAGAGACCAGAAAAGACTACCTTTCCAGATTTTAAGTATTTTTCTTGGCTTTTTCGACTTTTTGTGACTTTCGACTACTGTTTTTGCTTGTTTTATCAAAGTTTGCACTGTTTTACTGTCTTTATAAGCTAAAACTGTTTACTGCACTTGCTAGTTTAAGTTTTGCCTAAAAGTTAAACTACAGGCTAATACACTCAAGTGTACTAGCTTTTGATAGCATTTAGTCGAAAATTATAGCATTTATTGTGTTTTCTGCCTTTCTGTAAAAAACTTGAAAAAAAAACAAAAAAATATCCTTGTTTTCCATACTTTCCTAACTAGTGTTCCAGAGACCAGATTTTGCTGATCCCTGGGCTTTGTCTTGGTTCCTGTGTTTCTCCATTTTCCTTGTTTGGTCAGGGGGAAGTTTCTTTACTCACCAGTGAGAGTGGGGAGTACTGAGCTGCCTGTTTGTCCTTAGAGGAGTGGTTTAAGGCAGTAACTTGTAGTCTATTGGCCATTTTGGGTCATTTCCTGTCTTTTCCAGCCCCCTGCTATAAAGCGCGATTTAGCGCACTTTAGCGCGATTTAGCACGGAGTTGCCACTGTTGCACACTAGGGCAGCGCCGGTTAAGCAGGTTTAAACTATTTGGGCTACCTAAAGTCCACTCTTCAAATTTTCCCTTAAAACTACCTTCCTCGAACTATACTACTGATCTAATCAGCGTATCCTATAACTAAAAAGATCATCTCTACTTGACTCCAAGTAGACTATTCTCTATCTGTTAAACCTAGCACTTGCTCTTACAGTACTTATCACCTTGATACAGCACTCTTGTCATAGATAGTACCCCAAAAAGGCAAACCCCCATTTCTCGGTCACCCACATCCCCCGGAATCTCTTTTAAAGTTTTTTTGTCTATTCCTTCTAGCATGTCGAGGGATCAGTTGCTAGTGTCCTCTCCTGCTCAGCTGGTGAACCTGGGAATATTGAGGCAATGTTACAATTGCCTCATGTACACAGACAACCCTCTCCTCCTCCCACAAAACACAAATACATGCGAGATGCAACTATACGCCAAACTGGAGGCTGAGCTCTCTCAACATAGGACTGGCAAGACCAGACAGGAGGAGAAGGTTACCACACACACTATAGACCCAGTCTCACATAATACCATCACAACCTCGAATCATACACATAAACACACAAAGACATACTCGGAGGCTCTGATCAAAATCTACCAAAACAGCAGAGGCCACCAAAGCAGACACCCAAACAACCACCACCTCAGAACACAACACCTGCAACACATAGACCTCACAGTCAGAGTGTCAAACAGTCACAGCCCTTAAGGCCAAACACAATGCCAGACACACTAGTCATTGGTGACTCCATAGTCAGACACACTGATGTCCCGCTCACCAGACTGAGTAAGGAGAGAGTTACAGTAAGCTGCCTGTCGGGCGCTAGAATCCGCCACATAACGCAAGCACTCAGGTCTCTCAACAGCAGGTACAAATACGACTCAGTCATTGTCCACGCTGGTGTAAACAACCTGAGACGTACCTCCTTGGACTACATGAAAAGAGACATTGAGGAGCTCTCTGATTATGTAGCCCAGGCAGGTATGACCATGACCTTGAGCAGTATCCTACCTTCACCAAGAATGATGCCACAATACAGAGATAAGATGATCAGCTTTAACAATTGGCTTAAACTCTGGTGTCATTCAAAGGGGATCCAATGTCTGTCTGCCTGGGATGACATGCTGGACAAGCCACGCTGCTTCACAAGGGACGGCTTGCACCTGTCACCCCTGGGATTCCGGATATTGGCAAAGGCTCTTGCCACCCCAATAGTGCCTTTTTTAGGCAAGGCTCAAATTCTAAACCTACCACCCTAGAATACAAAAAAGGAAAAAACTAAGGGTAATGCTGCTCAATGCCAGAAGTCTAAATCTCAAAATGCACACACTCGAGGCCCTTCTCAGTATGGAGAACATCGATGTCTGTGCTGTGACAGAAACCTGGTTCAAGGCTCCTGAGAGCACCCCAGCACTATCAGGTTTTACCTCATATCATGCGTTCCGGCCCCAAAATCCGGACAATACCAAGAAAGGAGGGGGGGTATCCATATTCATCAAGGACACCCACACCTCAAGACTGGTGGCAACGCATGATGCATCGGAGACCATCCAGGTGCAATTAACCATAGGCAAGACTCCTCTGCAAATTGTAGCATGTTACAGGCCACTCTCACAAACTCAGGAACCTCACATGGCTTTCCTGAAAACACTGGAGGGGTTAAATGTATCTCCAAACACCATCATACTAGGTGACTTCAATTACCCTTATATAGACTGGGAACACTACTCAAGCCCAAACACTCTAGCCCAAAAGTTCCTGGAATTCATAAACTCAAATGCCATGGAACAACTAGTCACCATCCCCACAAGAGGAGAAAACATACTTGATCTCATCATCACGAACATGGGAGCACAATGTTCAGCACCGGAAGTATACCCCTCACTGGTGAGATCAGATCACAAACTAATCTCGCTGGAGGTCCTCATCCCACTCCCACCTGAAATAAAAAAGACCACAGTAAAGAACTTCTCGAAAGCCGACTTCACACTTCTAAAGACTAGTGTGGTCTCCTTTAAGGCCCCGAGCCGGCGGAAAACAGTACTCAAGCCGCTGAATCACTTACAAATGCCTTCTACCAGCACCTGCAGGACTGCATGGATAAGGCAATCCCAAGCAAAACAAAGACTCTTTGTACCAAAGGCAAGCGTCCAGTCTGGTGGACCCCAGCCATAAACAAACTCTACAACAAAAGGAGGAAGCTACTACAAGATAGAGCAAAATCCTTAAAAGGTAAGACACCTTTGATCACTATAAGTAAAAAACTAAGAGCTCTCATAAAATCATCCAAAGCAAATTTTGAGAGAAAAATAGCTAAAGACTCAAAAGACAATCATAAGGCCTTCTTTAGCTATGTTAGAAACCTGGGAGGAAACTCCCAGATATGCTCAGAACTAGTTCAAAATGATGTGAAGATTACTGATCCTACAGACATTGCCAACATACTGGCTGACAGGTTCAGTGCAAACTTCTCCCCCCCTCCCCCCCAAAAGGAGAGATATCTATACCAAACTATTGCAGCCCCCCAAACATCTCTAACGCCCAAGTGAGAACTGCTCTCTCCAAAGCAAAAAACACAGCATCCATGGGACCTGATGGTGTCCCCGGCTGTGTGCTCCACGAACTCAACGAGGAATTAAACCCACAGCTAAGACAGCTGTTTAATCATAGTCTCATCTCTGGATACGTACCCAGGGAGTGGCGCACTGCGACTGTGGTCCCACTTCACAAAGGCGGTGCCTCCACCGACCCTGGAAATTACCGGCCCATTAGCTTGACAAGCCTTTTCTGCAAAGCCATGGAGAGGATCATAATGGACCTCATAAATAAAGACATAGGGAATTTGCAGACTTTGGATCCAACCCAGTTTGGCTTTGTCAAAGGCAGATCATGCCTTTTAAACTTGGTTGACTTTTTCGAAACAGTCACCAAAGCCATTGATGAGGGAAAGGCAGTCCATACAGCCTACTGGCGAAGGCCTTCAATACAATACCCCACTCAGGTATCATTGAAAAACTCATCAGCTTAAATGTTAACCCATACATCACAAGATGGGTTGCAAACTGGCTGAGTGACAAGAACCCACAGGGTCAGAGTTGCTGGCGCCATGTCAGACTCAAAGCCTGTCACAAGTGGTGTCCCACAGGGCTCAGTCCTGGGCCCACTCTTGTTTGGCATCTACTTTTCCGAAGTACAAGCAAACACAGGAGGATTATGGCTGACAAAGTTTGCAGATGACTGCAAACTGGGCGCCGTAGTCGAAAACACATCTGACACAGATATCCTCCAGAAGGGTCTCACAGAAACGGATAACTGGTGCCAGAGCCATGGCTTAAAGTTAAATGCCAAAAAATGCATAGTCATACCCTTCGGGAAAAACAAGGTTACCCCTAGCTACCATATAGGTGGCAATCCACTGAGCACAGAAGAAGTTATCAGGGACCTGGGGACCCAGGTTGACAGTAGCTTGTCATTCGACACCCATGTAGCTAAAGTAGTTAGGAAAACCTTCTACATTGCCCACCTTATCATGAAGGGATTCACATCTAGATCAAGGGAGGTCATAGTCTCCCTATACTCATCACTCATCAGACCAATGATTGAGTACATTGCCCCATTCAGAATGTATCTGACCCGACACTTGCAGCAGCTGGAGAGGCCACAAAAGTTCCTCACCAAAAGGATAAAGGGTTTCAAAAATCTGTCCTATGCTGCCCGACTGAAAGAACTCCAGCTCTATTCAGTCGCTTACCGCTTGCTCAGAGGTGACCTTTGCCTGACATACAAGGCCATGTCAAACCCAGATTTGATGAATATGCTTCACCTCACAAAATCTAGATCCGTCAGAGCCACAAGGGCGGGAGACTTAAACCTCGATATGGCTATTAATAGGACGTGCTGGAGGGATAGATTCATCACCCAAAGACTCCTTATGCTGTGGAACAAAATCCCGGTATATGTGAGGCAGAGCAACTCGCTGGCCTTGTTCAAGAGAAATCTTGACCAATGGATGGGAGATCGCAGATATACCCCAGGGATTACCTCAGTGTCACTGCTCGACAGAGGCACAGCAAAATAATGGGTATAGTTCCCCATACTAAAGGGGTGGCGTAAGCCACAAAACTATGGGCTAGGCTTGTAAATGCCCTCGGGCAGATAGCCTAGTATGAACCTATGAACCTATGAATAAATTAATATATCCTGCTGGGTATCCTGGTGACTGGCTTGGGATGGTTGTCCCACTGGCACAGCTGGTTAAGGCTCCAGATGCATAGGCAAATAGGGTTGGGTAGTCAGTGCCACTGAAGGAAAAGAAGTCCGAACTCTGGGCAAAGAGAAAGCTCTCACCACTACCTTGACAGCAGAAAGCCTCAGGAAGAGGGAAACCAATTGCTCCAAACAGGCATGTTTAGTGATCCGTAGGCTCCCTCTGCCCCAAAGGCAGACTACTTGAGGAGGGATTTGAAGCAGAGTTATGTAACACTGAAGCGCCAAGGGGTGGACATGGCTCTGACAGCTCTGGAGTTGACCCACCACCCCAGATCCGGCACCGACTCTATGGCTTCAAGATTCATCAGGCTCCAAGGTGCTCATCTCAGGTCCACTGAGATGCCACTGGAGTCGAAGAAGCAATAATCTCTGGATTCGATATGGACGACTCCAGAATCTTCAGATACAATAGCTCCAAAACCAATGCACGGATCTGAGAAGGAGCCAGCAATAGCAGGGGTAGTACTAATAATGGTCTCCGGACCCAATGGGGTCACAGCCAGAAGAACCATTTGGATCCTGCATTGAGAAGAACTTCCTCATCATCCTGTCCATGTTGGCTGTGGTTAGACTTCTGGACGAACGTGTTAAGATGCTATCAAGAATGGTCTGGAGTGGTGATACATTGGAGACTGGTACAAGAATGGAAAAGGTAGAAGACAGGACACGGGATCTGGGACCAATTGTAGTGATCTGATCCTAAGAGACTTTTCAGGCCTAACCAATTGATCTAAGGGAGTCAGATCCCAAAGTTTTGAGAATTTCAAGGAGGTTTGGACCCCACAGTCGAGGATGTGACTGGATCAGTGGAATGTTTTTTAGAATCCTTTTTATCTGATTTTTTTGGGTTTAACCCTCGGTTGAAGACATAGAAGGAGGCAAACCTCTTCTTCCGGCTGCTCCCATTAGAGGTTGCCACAGCAGATCATCGGTTTCCATTTCTTCCTGTCCTCTGCATCTTGCTCTTCCTGTCCTCTGCATCTTGCTCTGTCACACCAACCACCTGCATGTCCTCTCTCACCACATCCATAAACCGTATCTTAGGCCTTCCTCTTTTCCTGTTACCTAGCAACGTCATCTTCTTCCCAATATACTCTGCATCCCTCCTCAGCACATGTCCAAACCAACGTAATCTTGCCTCCCTGGCTTTGTCTCCAAACCTTCCAACCTGGGCTGACCCTCTAATATACTTATTCCTAATCCTGTCCACCCTCGTCATACCCAGTGCAAATCTTAACATCTTTAACTCTGCCACATCCAGCTCTGACTCCTGCCTTTTTGTCAGTGCCACTGTCTCCAACGCATATAACATAGCTGGTCTCACTACCCTCTTGTAGACCTTCCCTTTCACTCTTACTGGTACCAGTCTGTCACAAATCACTCCTAGCAACTTCTCCACCCACTCCATCCTGCCTGTATTCTCTTCTTCACCTCTCTTCCACACTCACCATTACTCTGAACTGTTGATCCCAAGTATTTAAACTCATCCACCTTCGCCACCTCTACTCCCTGCATCCTCACCGTTCCTCTAGCCTCCCTCTCATTCACACACATATATTCTGTCTTAGTCCTGCTGACCTTCATCCCTCTTCTCTCTAGATCATATCTCCACCTCTCCAGGGTCTCCTCTACATGTTCCCTACTCTCACTACAGATCACAATGTCATCTGCAAACATCATAGTCCATGGGGACTCCTGTCTGATCTTGTCTGTCAACCTGTCCATCACCATTGCAAATAAGAAAGGGCTAAGAGCTGATCCTTGATGAAATCCCACCTCCACCTTAAACGCATCAGTCACTCCCACAGCAGACCTCAGCGTTGTCACACTACCCTCATACATATCCTGTACCACTCTTACATACTTGTCTGACACTCCCGACTTCCTCGTACAATACCACAACTCCTCTCATATGCTTTCTCTAAGTCCACAAAGACACAATGCATCTCCTTCTGACCTTCTCTGTACTTTTCCATCAACACTCTCAGAGCAAACATCGCATCTGTAGTGTTCATTCCTGGCATGAAACCATACTGCTGATCACTAATCATCACCTCCCTTCTTAACCTAACTTCCACTACTCTTTCCCATAACTTCATGCTGTGACTGATCAATTTAATCCCTCTGTAGTTACTACAGCTCTGCACATCACCCTTATTCTTAAAAATCGGTACCAAAACACTTTCTCCATTCCTCAGGCATCCTCTCACTTTCCAAGATTTGAAGCAAACCACTAAGCATTTATATTTTTCTGTCAATCAAAGCTCTGGGGTTAAAAGCTTTACAAATATAACAATTACAGTCAAGATATGCTGGACCTATACAGTACACACATTTAGAATGTGCATCTAACAACTGTATTTTATGGCCATAGGCTGCACATTTTTTAAAACCCAAAGGCTTTTCAGACATTTTTAAGCAGACTATTTTAGAGAAAAAAGATATTAAGCAAAAACAAAAACAAATTTTTTAAAATAGAAAACAAAAAGGGGGAAAATTACCAGCAAAAGTAATTAATGAAGTATTGCAAAATTACAAGAAATGGGGAAATACCAATAATGGTAACTAAGACTACACAAGTAATCATCTAAAAGGAAGAAAGCACTCTAATTGAATATGATTTATAAAGAGGAAGATTTTTAAGGTATCAAGGTGAATAGTAAAAAAGCGTTCTCACTCACGAGAAAAAAGTCGCTATACTCGAGAGCATACGGTAACCATGTCAGTATGCTAAGGAGGCAAACCGAATCTAAGATATGTTAGATCATTAGGGCATTGTGAGTAAGGGAGGAGCTTGAGTGTGTCAGTGCTCCACGAGGTGGAAAAAGGGGTAGAGTCAGATTTGAATGCAACAGTTGAGGAATGAATAAAAATGACATCATCAAATCAACTGGCTAAGTAGTTGGTGTCATTTTAAGGGGAATCAGTTGCGTCAGCTGGGATGGTACAGTAGATAAGACTTCCTGTTTCATGAAGGATGTCTTACATCTGTCATACCAGGGCTTATACATACTGGCTAAAGTCGCTGCTGTTCCCACACTACCCTTTTTAGGCAGTGTCCCCCTACTAGGCATTCCTATTTAGAAAACTGCAATATCATGGTGACACTACTTAATGCTAGGAGTCCAAATAAAAAAATTACAGAACTCGAAGCTCTCCTGCAACTTAATGCATTCATATTGGTATAGTTATGGAGGCATGATTTCAGTGCAATGACAGCACTCCTTCTGCACCAGGGTTTCACACTTATCATACTTTCATAACACTTGGGAAACTGCAGGAAGAGTACCTATATTTGTAAGAACTATCACTGCTTTACATCAAATTACCTACAACCATAACCTGGAGTTCATGGAGTTCCAAATCACCTTTAACAAATCCAACTATCACTTCATTACTAGCTATCACTGCTATCCAAATATCAGAAATTGCCTCAACACCACTAAGGTACTGAATATCAAACCAAATACCTTTTTGCTAGGGAACTTCAATTACCCAAGCATTATATGGCATACCTACATCTCCAACAGTTATTCTCAGTGCTTCCTACATTGAATGACGCTTCTAGGTGCTTTTGCAGTTACATCCTATTGCTTGTTCATACTGGCATCAATAAGTCTAAAACATTGCTAAATATAAAGTACTAACATATTTTATCTTAAAGCTTACACAATAGCAAACTCAACTATATTGGTATTTGATCTCTGCCTAGTGTATGTAAGGAAATATTAATTGTTGTTCATACAATATTTATACTGTCGTAACTTTCATGGTTTTGTAACTCTCTCAGCCATGTAACACAGAATTGTTTAACCTAATACAAAAGTTCTCAGCTGGCTGAACAAAATGCTGCCAACAGTATGTGTGTACCCATAAGTTGTGGAGATATTTCAAGTGATTTACAAAACATTACAAACTTACTATTTACTGTGTTTACTGTGACTTATAAAAACAGTTTAAGACCTAGAATCTAAAGAACACTACCACTATAAAAATAGTTTGTGCCGAAGAGTTTGCCATTTATGCTTCTTCAGTAACCCATATGGTTCCAGAGATATGAACATTTGTTTGAAATGAGAAGAAATAGTTTGAATCCATCAAAAAGCTTAGGATCTGCCCATTGGAAGTTACAATGCAAACTTCCTGAGCTCAATTGGAGGGAATGAGTTAATACCAATGCACTGCAGCAAACTGTAAAACTACCCACGAGAGGTCTAATATCTTTGACCTGGTCCTTATCAACCTGACCCTCCTCCCACCTGCACCCCACCATGTATCCCATTGTCCCTGGTTAAGTGTGACCACAAATCCGTCATCTTCTCTGTCAGGTCTAAGAGTGCCATCCCACCACATCTTTGGGGGCTTCTCCAAGGCAACCCTACTTTAACGTTTAGAACACCTGTGGAAAATTACCAGCAATCCCTTGCAAATCAACCCAAATGAGTGGGCTGCTGCATTTACCTCTGACCTTTCCAGCAATAGAAAAGTCAATACCCACCCAGGCTAATATAACCGTAAATTCAGGAATAAACATCTCTGGTGGTACTCCTATATGAATAAACTGTACAACACAAGAAGAAAAATAATGAAAAGTTGCAAGAAATTGCCATCTCTCTACCTTGAATACACTGAAATGTGCTACCAAAGAACATAAAAAAAAAATTAGACAATTTAAAGGAGAGTATGAACTTACGACTGCTACACTTTCTAAAGGAAACTAAAAATCTTTCTTCAGTTATGTCAAAAATTAAGGTATAATGTCCAAAACTGCATTGAGCGCATCCATAATGTCACCCATAACCCCAATGATAAAGCTAACATCTTAGCAGACAGACTTAGAACTTTACAATTCTCACCCACAATGTTGCCCCCACAATACCTGACAATTTACTTTCCCTTGTAATAACCTTGAAACAAGTCTTAATAATACCAGGCCTCTGCTGAAAATGGGTATTACCCAGGTGGACTTTCCCGGTAAATAAAGACAAATAAATAAATATTTCCATTGGTCCTCTATTTAAACTGTTCAACTTTAGCCTATTTACAATGCTTGACCTGATGCCCTGACAGCCACTGTGATTACCTCAACACAAGGGTGGACCCTCTGGAGACCCTGGTAATTATAGACACACCAGCATTAAATGCAAAACCGCATAATGTATATCATAGCAGAACTCATTTATGCAGACTAAGGCAACTTAATTGATCTAGATCCCAATCACTTAGGTTCTGTAAAGGGCAGTTTCTGCCTCCTAAACCCAGTAGGCTTCTTCGAAATGTTACAGAAGCTGTGGACAGTGGTCATTCTGTGCACACTGTTTATCTTGACTTGACCAAGGCTTTTGGCACTAGCCCTCATGCTATTATTGGAAAAACAGGAAAGCTTAATGTAAACCCCTACGTTGTCCACTGGATTGCACACTGGCTATCCAACAGCTCCCAAGTTGGTGAAAGTTGCTGCTTCCCTCTCTGTATGTAAATCTGTAACTAGTGGGGTGCCACATGATCAGTTCTAGTCCCTCTCCTGTTTGGCTCTTATTTTGCAGACACCCAGAAGTATGGTTGCCCAAGTTTGCTGATGACTGCAAATTCAGCATAGTTATCCACTGACACAAAACAGCTCCAGCAAGGGCAGGAATATACATAAACACTATGCATCAAAAAAAGGTCCCAAACTAAACGAAAAAGTGCAGCTAAGCAGCATTGGGCAGAAAGGTTGTTCCCATCTCATTTGTTATAAATGGTACTCTTCTTCAGACAGATATGGTTATAAGAGACCTGGGTACTTACATGGACAGCTTTTCTCATTTAATCAACATGTCTCCACCACAGTCAGGAAATTCTTATACCTGGCCCAATTAATTTCCTAAGGAATATCTTCAAGATTCAAAGTAGTCATCCTACCACTGGAGTCTTCCTTTATCGGACCCATCATTGAATACAATGCCTCCCCTGTATCCACTATGTATGAACTTAACCATCTCACTCACCTGGAAAGGCCAAAAAATTAAAAACCTGAAGGGCCAAAATTTTTCCCACTACCCCAAAAGATTAGCACAACTCTTCTTATACTCAGACTAAAGGTTGTTGCAAGGTGAACCGTGACTTGCTTTCTAAGCCATGAAAGACCTGGTCCTATTTGTCCTCTTTCATCTTTGCAAACCCTGTGACCATACAAACAATAAGGACATAAATCCATACCAAAAAATAAACAAGACTTGCTGTTCAGACAGGTTCCTAACTCAGTAAGTTACCACTACAGTTCAAGTACTACTTTAGCTACCTTTCAGGCTACTCCTGATGACTGCATGGATGGACACACATTTACACCATGGTTATGCATGGCCATGCTCAATTTGGGAGGTGAGCACTATTAGGTGCTTGAAAAGGGTGACAAGAAGTTTTACATTTGTTTCCTTAAAGGTGTATATGGCTAGGCATCTTATGGTCCTGTGACCATATGCTCAGACACTTCCTATGCTCCTATATCCTCCAGGCTGGGAATGTATACTTCTGGTTATACTAGCATCCCCTCTTTGTGTTAGCAGTCCTACCTTCTGGGAGCACAAAAATGGGCTTCACTCTGGTTTTCTTATATAATACAACTGGACAATGATATATGTGCTAGTAGGGTGCAATGAGGAACATCTCTAGTTTCTCTTCAATCATTTTCTGATTCCCCCTTTACACAAGTAATATAAGGGGGAAGACAAAAGTACAGCTGTGTAAAATCTTACCATAACAGTAAATGTCCTTCTCTTCACTGCTGCAGTACTCGTCACCATAGGGACCTCCTGCCAAGGATAGGCCAACATCTGGCCAGTATACTAAAGCCTTTAGATCTTGTATGTATCGTATGTCACATGTATGCTCCCCTGTTCAGAACGTATGGCATAAAAGTGACATATGGACACAGTTACCCAGAACTGAATTGCCCCAGGAGAGAACAGTCTCCATAGGATAAAAGAGGCTATGCACATCCAGAAGGAGAAAATGCAGATGGGAAAGCAAAACAAAGGCCAAAATAAAAATATTCTACCTCTCAAGTGGCTCACCACTATTAAATGTAGTTACGATGCAGCTGATGCTTCCTCTAGGGCTGCTGCATTGGTTCTGTTTTGAGATTTTATTATTTGCTTAGTCTCCAGCCCTTACCTGATGAGGCTAAACTGCTGGATGCTTCTCGGGATAGAACCTAGTAAAGAAAGGGCCGAGACCTTCCCTTCTGAATCAGGGAGGTCAGAAATTGCCTGAGAAGCTTGAGAGAGAAGGGCCAAAACATACCTGGTCATATGACTTGGGTAATTAATAGCCCTAAAAGCCACAATGACAGCAGTGTATACCTTTTTGCCTAGGTGTTCCATGGGTCTACTGTCTTTATCAAAAGGTACAAGTTTAGTGGATGGCAAAAGTTTAGAAGGTTGGTCAGAAGAGACATACACTACAGAAAAATCAGCAGGACATTTATATAAAAACCTGCAATCATCAGGCACCTTGTAAAATCTGTCAGGTTTCTCAAGGGTTGCAGGCTGGGAATCAGGGGCAACAGAGGCCACTGATAAGGTATCTAAGACGGCAGCCAAGACCAGAGGTACAGCAGAGGGCTTGGGATACTCCATCTGGAGGAGTTCATAATACCTCTTTTGAATATCAGAAACCTGAGAACAGTGGCATTTGAAATATTCCATCATATGAGAAATAGAATCTCCAAAGGAGGGCTCTCCTAAGGGACAGTCTGGACTAATAGAATCTTCCAAGAGAGAAAGGATTTAAGAATATGCCAGAGACTCTTTCCCAAAATCCAAATCCTCAGAGGACTCCTGCTCTCTGGGCCTTTTAAGAGGAGTAGAGAACCAGGGAGGAGGAGGAGGAACAGAAACTCCTTGACAAGGCTTTAAGACCATTAAGGCATTAAACAACCTCTGGGTAAAATCCTGCCATTCTCATTGGGGTTCTTTAACAACAGGGGAACCATACTCTTTTTCGCTGAGGAACGTCTGTCCAAAAAAACACAGGAAGTTCAGACTCTTGCCTGCACTTAACCAACGTAGTAGTAATCTCCACCTGAACTAGAATTTGCAGTATTCCCCCTTGGTCCCTCAGATATAATTAGCCAAGGTTCCAACTCACCATCCAGACTGGACGTCTGCAAAGCCTCTGAGGACGTGTGAGAAGCCTGATCCATGCTGGTCTCTGACAGGATCAGAGCAGAGGAATCTGAGATAACTGGATGATCCTACGGGCTTTCACTAGCCTTGAGAGAGATGTCAGGGGAAGAGGGAGAGCAGCCAAATCAGATCTGAGTTTTCTGGCCTTTTTCTTGGCAAGCAACTGACCTTCGGTGGATGGAAGACTCCATCACAGCACCTTGCTCCAACAATTTTAAGACGCTGGTTCTACAGGTAAATTAACAAGGAGGAGAGATGACTACATAGGGTCTTCGGGACAAATGCTTGTCAGACAGAACACTGCATATGGTCATGAGATGCACCCAAACAAGGGAGAGACTGCTTGTGATGATCTTTATGGGGAATCTGCCTCCCACACTGATATTTTCCCTTTCTGGATGACATGTAAACACTCCAAAATAAAAACAGAAATAGATAAGAAGAAATCCCAAAGGGGCACTTATCTGAAACACGGCTTGGTAACCAGCACAGAAGGAGGAGCATTCAGACAGACTATCAATGATGGCATTCGGACTGACAGCAAAGACATTCCAAAGTATGTAGGTCTGTCCTACACCTTGAGCAGGGAGAATATGTGTGATGTACGAAGTCTATAAATTCCTAAGGCTTTGGTATACCGGCCGGATGTTGGGCTACCCTTGGCAGGGAATCCCTTATGTTGCGAAAACCACAACAGTGTTATGGAAGGACATCCAAGAAAGAACAAAACTTTTGCTGTGCTGTATTCAGCACAACAAAAGGGCATTCAGATCGATGAGCGATGATGGCATTCAGACTGGCAGCAAAGATGTTCAGGGTAACTGCATCCATACATCACCTTTATACCCTATATCCTGAACAGGAAGTATGTGTATGACGTAAGGCGCACGCAAGATCTAAAGACATTGGTATACTAGTCAGACATTGGGCTATCCTTGCAGGATCTGCAGTCGTGGGACTTCACACATTTGCTGACCTCACAAGAACCAAACGTAGTGAAAGTTTTGAAACGTGAAGAGAATAAATCTAAGATGACTTCTCTGCTTAACCTAGCAGAAGCATATCGCCATCAAGCAGGAATGGAAATCAAACCAGAAGTAGATAAAAATCAGGCAGCAACTGAATGTGCCAAAAGAAAAAAAAATTAAGTGAAGGACCAGATGAAAACGCAAGAAATGTGGAAAACGCATAAATATAGTTGCAAGTACAGAAAACGTTTGGAAGAACCTCATATTGATCAGGAATGGTTAAGGAGAGGTGAATTCATCCCAAGAGATGAAAAGTTAATATTAGTGACTCAAGATAATGGTGTACGTACACACTGGTTTACAAAGTCCACTGACCATGTGGGAGAAACAGACAAATGTAGGCTTTGTAAAACCGAACTGGAAACAGTTGCACACTTCATTGCTGGCTGTGACATACTAATGGCAGAAGGACTGTATACTGAAAGGCAAAATAATGTGGTGAAACTGTTGCAGTGGGGATTGTGTAAACATTATGGTTTTGAAGTGGCTGAAAAGCACTGGAAACATGATCCACAAAGCATTATAGAAAATGATGAAGTCTACATCACATGGGATCATCCATTACCAACAATTCAAAAGATAGATGCTAGAAAACCAGATACAGTAGTCCAAGAAAAGAAAAAAAAAGCAGCATTGATCACTGAAATCGCCACACCCAGTGACTATAGTATCCTGCATACAGAGAGACACACAAGGTTATAAAATATCAGGATCTGCAAGCAGAAATGAGAGCAATGTGGAAGGAGGATACCCAGATAGTTCCAATAGTAGTAGGAGCAATGGGTCTTATAAAAAAAGAGTCTACCATCATATTTAGATATGCTACCAACACACGCAACTCCATACAAAGTACAGGAGGTGTTCTTACTGGTCACATTGCAGGTGCTGGGAAGAGCACTTTTGGCTGACATCAAAGAATGAAACAATACTAACTTCATGAACTTTAATCGTACTTTGACTTAGGAATGGGGTCCATTCTCATCATGATATTAGAAACCCAAAAGATTTGGAGAAATTGAAAAAAGGAGAGCCCTACAGTAAAGAATATTGCAAAGTTGATATACAAGGACATTTTACCTTCTCAGTTTTGAGAGAAAGCAACCATTACCCAAGCTTTCTTCTGAGGCTCCTGGAACAGAACTTGCACAACTCTTTGCTCTGAGGAGATGTAAGCAGGTTTGTGTCTAGGTGGCCCCATTTTCCCATCAATGGGAGGAATACCTACTTGTGAAGTGCCTGCTTACGTGGCTCTACTGCTATGCTACACAATTCTCTTTCGTGGGGATGTAGGAGGCTTCTGGCATCAGGGACCTAATTCACCATCATCTCCCAGATCTTCACTGCCAGCAGGAACAAGTGATAAAAATGGGTACACCCATTTACTGTTGTACCAAACAACAGTATGGTAGTTGTATGTAGTATGTTACTACCTTCTAGGTGCCTAGAACCCACATAGGTTTTAGGGCTTGAACATTATTCTGGACTGCTAACATTTCTTTCAGATTTAAGTGAAGTTTGTTCTCTCTCTTTTGGTCCACCCGCCTTACACTGTTCGACCCTAGGAGTGGGCCACCTATGCCTAATTCAAGGAATGTGCTGTCAGGGTTGGACTGTGTACACGTGCATGGAAAGGCATGCTTTTGCTTTCCTAGAAACTGGATATCCACCACATCAGCTATTCTTTGAAGCATCATGCATTCTATGGGCTAGCAGTACTGACCCCAAAGACTTCTGAGGTACAATTGTAGTTTTTATATGTGTATCCATGCCAGTGGATTTATAAGGATGGTACAGGCCCATGTGCCAAGTATATTGAGGACTTGCCTGGCTGTGTAGTAAGTTGTTGCTTCCATGTAAGAGGGAGTACCTTTTCAGAAGAAACACTCTGGAGAGAGACAGAATGGTGCCTAGAGGTGCTCCCCAAAATACAGTGCTCAGACTGGAACACAGGTTTGAATTTGGAGGTTTAAGGGGAAGACCAGCCTTTGCAAGCAATTTAGTGTGTAAAAGGCAACTTTCTGAACCTCTCCCTGGGAGTGAGTTTGAAGGAGTTAATTGTCCAGTTATTAGTAAATACAGATCACCATGTAGTACAAAGTACAATTGTGTACACTTACCATAAATGTAAATGTTCGAGTGTATTCACTGTTGAAGTCATTACATTTGGGTAATCTGCTGGCAGGTTGCCCTCAGTCAGCCTGAATTCCAAAGTCTTGGGTCCTGCGTCGGCTGCTGTCTTCTCTTCCATGACGTCAGGTCGTCAGGGGTATAAAACATGCAGCCAACGCCATTTTCTTTAGTTTTTCTTGCCCCCAAAAAGGTTGCAAAAAAAAAAAAAAAAAAAAAAAAAATTTATATATATATATATATATATATATATATATATATATATATATATATGTGTGTGCATATAAATGCATCAATATAAACTTTACCTTCATCTACAAGCAAATACACCACATAGGTTGTAGAAGATAGAGAAGGAAAAATAAACTCCAGAATGTCTGGGGGATGGGCGGGAGGGTAACCTGGACTGCAACAGTGAATACACTCGAACATCTACATTTATGGTAAGTGTACACAACTGTACTATGTTCTTCATGTTTCGCTGTTGCAGTCATTACATTTGGGTAGAATCCCAAAGCTATGGTTGGGAGGCTGGAGCCAAACAGCATTAGGTGCGGCTATAAGGCCCTGCAGCACTGCAGTGGCAAAGCCTGCCCTGGACTTGGAGTAGAGAGGCAAATGATAATGCTATGTGAAGGTGTGAAAAGAGCTCCAAGTAGCAGCCTCTAGAATGTCTTTGGTTGGTACTCCTCTGAGAAAGGCTGCTGAAGTAGCTGCAGCTCTGGTGGAATGAGACGTAATGCCCTTGGGCACAGGTTTTCCATGGTGTAAGTAGCAGAAATAGATGCAGTGGCTTGTCTACTTTGAAATAGCTTTTCCTTCTGATCCTGCAGCATATGATACTAGTAATTGCTCAGTTTTTCTTACAGCTTTAGTCCTGCTCATGTAGAATCTTAGCTGCCTGTGTACGCCCAAGGAATGCAGAATTCTCTCCCCCTTGTTCTGCGGATTTGGATAAAAAGTTGGCAGATGAATTGTTTGGTTGAGAGCCACACTGGAAACCACCTTAGGCATAAAAGTCGGATTTGTTTTCAGAGACACCCTGTCTGGGTAAAATATGATAAAAGGCTCTACAGCCACGAGGGCCTGTAGCTCTGAAACTCTTCTTGCTGAAATAATTGCTAGTAGCAGAGCTGTTTTCCATGATAAGAACTTTATATCAGCTGTATCAGCTGGTTCAAATGGAGGCAGGGTGAGCTTTTCCAACACATAATTGAGGTCCCATGCAGGTAATGGTGATCTTCTAGGAGGCCTTAAATTTTTGGCACCTCTGAGATGCTGCTTTAGTAAAAGATGAGAAAAGATTGGTGGCTCTACATTGTAATGAGCCGAAATGGCAGAGGCATGGATTTTGATTGATGAGAAAGATAGGCCTTTGTCAAGCATCTCAGTTAAGTATTGTAATATCTGAGGAATATTTGGTTCTGCTGTATCTGTTCCTTGTGCCCGATTCCAAGCACAGAATCTCTTCCATTTGTCAGCATAAGATTTTCTAGTACTAGGTCTTCTGGCTTCCAAAATTACATCCATCACAGCTTTACTGAGAGGTGTTGTTTGTATAGCTACATGATCAGCCATGCTGCCAGGTTCAATGCCTGTAGTTGATTGTGCAGGATCTGACTGTTTTGCTGGGACAGTAGTTGAGGTCTTTGAGGTAAGGTCCAAGGTGGATATTGAGACAAGTTCCTTAGGATTGGATACCAGTACTGGCGGTGTCAGTCCGGGGCAATTAGTATCATCTTTGGTTTCTCTTGTATGACTTTTAGGAGGACCTTGGGGAGAAGAGGCAGAGGAGGAAAGGCGTAAACAGATAGGTTTTTCCAACTGAAGGATAGGGTGTCCACTTTCCATGCTTGTGTGTGATAAGTCCTTGTGCAGAATCTTTTCAATTGATAATTTTGAGGATAGGCAAATAGATCTATGTCTGGGCTCCCCCATTTCTCTGTTATCATGTTGAAGACTTGTGGATTTAGTTTCCACTCGTGAGGATCCATAAGATTTCTGCTTAAATCGTCTGCCACTGTACTTTGTTTTCCTGGCAGGAATTGAGCGTGAAGATGTATTTGGTAGGTCAAAGCTGTGTCCCACAGTGCCATGGCTAATCTGCAAAGGGGGTACGAGTGTGTGCCCCCTTGCTTGTTTATATACCACATGACTGTGTTGTTGTCCGTCTTTAGTTGTCCTGGATGAAGTAAGTCCTTGAATGCTGTTAGAGCATTTTGAACTGCTAGCATCTCTTTCTGGTTGATATGCAGATGCATTTGTTTTGGGGTCCATATGCCCTGAATGCATCTTCCTGCCATGTGGACCCCCCAGGCATAATCCGATGCGTCTGTTGTTAAGGTTTGGCTGGCAGGAGGGAGAGTGAAGGCCCATCCCATGTTTGGTGACATGCCTTTGCCCACCATAGAAACTCCTGTTGTAGGCAGGGAATGAGAGAAATCATTGCTTCCAGACTGTGAGAATGTTGACTCCATAAACTTTTCAGGTACCACTGAAGTTTCTTTATATGCAGTCTTGCATATGGAATCAGTAGGATGCAGGATGCCATGAAGCCTAAAGCCTGCAGAATTTGTCTTGCAGATAACTGGGTCTTTATTGCCATTAGTTTGAAGTAAGTAGTCAGTTACCTTTGCTTGTCTGGCATGAGGTAAGCCATCTGGGCAGCTGTATTCAAGCTTGCACCCAGGAATGTTATCTTTTGAGCGGGTACCAGTTGCGATTTCTATTTGTTTACTGTGTACCCTAGGCATGTTAGAAGCCTTTTCACAAACGCCAGGTGTCGAAGAAGAATGCCCTTTTTCTCTGCTTGAATGAGACAGTCGTCTAAGTAGGGATATATTTGTAAACTTCTTTGTCTGCAAAATGCAGTTACCGGTGCCAGGCACTTTGCAAAGACCCTGGACGCAGTAGATAAGCCAAAGGGCAGTGCAGAGAATTAGTAATGCATTAAGCCAGCCTTGAATATGAGGTATCATCTGCATGATCGTCTTACTGGGACATGCCTCTTTTAGGTCTAATGTCACCAGCCAAGCATTCTTGCCCAGCATGAGCAGAAGCTGCTGCAAAGTCAGCATCTTGAATTTTGGAATGTCCAGGTATGTGTTCAAAATCGATAAATCCAGTACTGGCCGCCAGGCCTTGTCCTTTCTGGGTACCAAGAACAGTCTTGAGTAAAAACCTTGTCCTTTTTCTTGTTCTGGTACTGGCTGAATGGCCCCCATATCCATGAGGGACGCAACCTGTTTCTATGCCACTGCCCATTGATTTTGTGGCAGATCTGACCATCCATTTGCCATTAGCAGTGTGTGGAAATGGAATCTGTATCCCTGTGATACTATGTTTAGTACCCATTTGTCCTGGGTTATTAACTGCCAATTTTGAGCAAAAAGTGCTAACTTCCCCCCTACGGGTGCTGCCAAAAGATAAGTGCTTGGAGTAGGCAGAGGGAAGTCATTTGGATTGTATTCTGTAGGTTTGCGCTTTATCTCCACTAAATTTGGAGGTAGACGCGCCCCATTGCTTTGACCTGTATAAATCTTGCGCCTGGTATCTGGAACCCTTAGGGTGTCTGGATTTGCCCCTTTGAGCTCTGTCTAACACAGGAAAGGACCAATATTTTGCAGGCCAGTGTCTACTGAATCTAGGTGGCTGCACTTGAAAGAAGTCTTTAACAGTTTGCATAGACTTAGCTTTGTCTTCCATTTTCTTTAAAACCTCTTCTGCCTTAATACCAAACAGAGAATCACGTTGTAAAGGAGCATCTAGCAATTTAGGATTAACATGATCAGGCAAATTCTGTTCCTTTTGGTGACCTGCACTTGTTCTGCCTTTTATGTGGGCCAGACCTCTAGAGCGTTTCGCCTTAGAATGTGTGAACATTTGAGTGACATTAAGAACAAACGCTTGACCAATGCATTGTATAAACATTGTGTACAACATGCAGCAGCCTCCTTTAAGTTTGTTATCATTGACTGTATAAAAGGTATTTGTAAAGATAAACATCATTGGCATGAGATACTTTGTTTTAAGGAGAAAAAATGGATTGTAAAACTTGGAGCTCTATTTCCACCTGGTCTTAATGACCAATTTTGAATCAAGTATTTTGATTGTTTTTTATGTAGTTTTCCATCATATATATGTAGGCATCTAATTATTTTGACGGTTTGAATTTCACTGATGAAGGCTCTGTGGAGCCGAAACCAGTCTGAATGTGTTACTCAAGCTTCATGATTATATTTGTATCCTAGGGGGCTTTGTCCCTTTTTTTGAATAAATTCTTTTTGCATGTGGGCATTTCCAACACTTGCTGGCTTTCTCGTTTTTTGGATTATTTAAATTCTGTTCCTTTAACCAGGCATGCCTCCTAACCAGAGATCCAGTAACTGCGGCCCTGCAGGAGGCCTCTAAGGAATTAAAACCACATTGCAAAGTATGCTTTCCAACCTGTTCAGCTGCATGCAATAATTTCTGCAATTATTTATTTTCTGCACATTCTGAAATCAACATAATTTTCTGTTTCAGCAATCCCATAACATGTTGTTGGTACTTAAGCATATGAAATTCACAGTTTAAGGCCCTGATTGCCAAGGCTGCAGATGTATAAACCTTTTTTCCCCATCTGTCTAGTGCCCTTGAATCTCTGTCAGAGGGGGTAGGATTTTTTGCTGTTGAGGCCTTAACTCCCTTTGGACCCTGTGAAATCATTTCAGGATTAGCAGCAGGGTTTTTAAATAAAAATGTATGTGAGTCAGGGACCCTGTAATATCTGTCAGGCTTACTGGGAGCCGGAGGTAAGGAGTCAGAGGTCAAGCTCGACTCCGAAAACGCATCATCCACAATGTTTAAAACAGGGGGAATGGCTAAAGGTCTGTGCTGAAGGAGAAGAAGAGAATCCCTGAGCCTTTTTTTTGATTCTGAGAAGTCTTGACTCTCCCAGTGAAAATGCTCCCTCAACGTATGCAAGGTTTCTCCATATGAATAATCCTCAGGAGGAGATGCAGATGCTATAGACTCCTCTGCATCAGAATCCTCACAATGAGGAATAGATAATTCCTGATCAGAAGAGGAATCAGAAGAAATAGAAACCTAATCTGAAGATTCATAATCAGTGTCTTGCCTAGGTCTCTTATCTTGAGGGGGATGGGTACCCCTGATCAAGGTAATGAGGTCTTCAGCCATTTTGATCATCTGTTTTTTAGGCATAAAGGCCTGTGCACGTGGCTCATGCGTCGGTTTTTAGTGTTAGAAGTTGCTTTTATCTTTGCTTTTGCAGCTGTCGATGGTTTGATATACAAATGTTGAGGTCAGAATACACCCTCAGAAGCCGGTGCCTGCTCAGCGGCTCCAGACCCATCCGAGAGAGACACATCCGTCGGTCCAATAGCCTGAGTATCTTGCAGCATGCCGGACTCCACATGGGTGTCGGTAGAGGCCTGCGACTCAAAGGTAGTGGGCACCAGTGGCTGTGAAGGCGCCTCACTGAATACCGGCGAACCAGCGACTGGCTTAGGAGAAGCTTTGTTGTCGGTTTTGGATCTCGACTGCCTTTCTCTGTCCTTTTCTTTGCGTTTTTTATGTACTCCAGTAGTCGGATTGCTATCAGACGACATTTCTGGGTAGTTAAATCTGTTTCCAAAATACTTTGATGCAAAAATATATAATATAACGCGTTGGTTAAATCTAGCACAAAACCGACAGCCAGGCACATTGTGATCAGGGCCTAGGCAAGGAATACAGTATAAATGGAAATCCTTATGAGGTATTTGCTTCCCACAAGTAATACAATTATTAACTTTTTCGGACGCTGGTAAGGAGCAAGAAAAAAGTTTCCCCAACGGGGTACTTAGCTTTAGTGAAGACTTTGGTTCTGAAACTCAAACTTGAATATTTCAGTAATTGGCCGACCGGCACTTGCGAAATGCTTCTGCTTCGGGCACCACGCGGCAAGAAAGACTAAAGAAAATGGCGTCGGCTGCATGTTTTATACCCCTGATGACCTGACATCACGGAAGAGAAGACGGCAACCGACGCAGGACCCAAGACTTTGGAATTCAGGCCGACTGATGGCAACCTGCCAGCAGATTACCCAAATGTAATGACTGCAACAGTGAAACACGAAGAACATCAGGTTATCACTGATGCCAGACACTTAGTGAAAACTCTTGGTGCACTAGATAAGACAAAGGACAATGAGGTAAATAGATAAAAGTACAGTTGTGTACACTTGCCATAAATGTAGATGTTCGAGTGTATTCACTGTTGCAGTCATTACATTTGGGTTATCTGCCTGCAGGTAACCCTTAGCCGGCCTGAATACCAGAGTCTTGGATTCCTGCGTCGGATGCTATCTCCTCTTCCATGACGTCAGGTCATCAGGGGTATAAAACATACAGCCAATGCCATTACATCAGTTTTTCTTGCCCCAGATGTTAGGTGTCCCCATAATGGGAAGCAATTATATATAATGTTACACCTCCACCAAAAAGCAAATGCACTAGAAAGCTCAAATACACCAAACAAAAAGGAAAGGTGGAGCCAAGAGAAGTCAGGGGCCTGGAGGGAGGAAAACCAGGACTGTGACATCTACATTTACGGTAAGTGTACACAACTGTACTATGTTCTTCACGTTTCACTGTTGCAGTCATTACATTTGGGTTGATTCCCAAAGCTAAGGAAGGGAGGAGGAAATCAGAGAATGTTAGGGCCAGCTATTAAACCCTGCAAAACTGCACTGGCAAAACCAGCTCTGGATTTAGAAAAAAGTAGGCATGTGGTAATGCTTGGTGAAGGTATATACAGAGCTCCAGGTAGCAGCTTCTAGGATGTCCCTGGTAGTGACTCCTCTGAGGAAGGCTGTAGAGGTAGATGCAGTCCTGGTGGAATGAGATCTAATCCCCTGTGGGGTTGGTTTTCCATGGTGCTTATAGTAGAAATGAATGAAATGGGCTATCCATTTAGAAATGGTTTGCTTTGAAATGGCCTTCCCCTCTGCCCCTGCAGCAAAGCCAACTAGCAGTTGTTCAGATTTTCTCAGAAGCTTAGTCCTGTCCAAATAAAATCTAAGTTGTCTGTGCACGTCCAAAGAGTGCAGTATTCTCTCTCCTTTGTTTTGTGGATTCGGGAAAAAAGTCGGCAAGTGAATGGACTGATTAAGGGCCACACTAGACAACACCTTGGGCATAAGAATTGGTCCTGAGGGAAACCCTGTCCGCATGGAAGATAATGAAGGGTTCCACTGCCATAAGGGCCTGTAATTCAGACACTCTTCTAGCTAAAGTGATGGCTAGAAGGAAGGCTGTTTTCCAAGAAAGGAATTTCAACTTTGCAGTTGCAGCTGGTTCAAATGGAGGGACAGTGAGCTTTTCCAATACAAAGTTAAGATCCCAGGCTGGAGTAGGGGCTCGCCTGGGGGTCCTTACATTTTTTGCCCCTCTGAGGAATTACTTTACCGGTGGGTGAGAGAAGAGGGGTGGTTCAGTATTATAACATGCTGAAATTGCAGAGGCATGAATTTTGATAGAAGAGAAGGACAGGCCTTTGTGGAGCATTTCTGTTAAGTACTGAAAGGATATGAGGTAAACTGGGCACCACAGTGCCCATCCCCTGAGCCCGGCTCCAGGAACAATATCTTTTCCACTTTTCAGCATAGGATTTTCTAGTATTTGGTCTCCTTGCTTCCACAATGACATCTAGCACCTGCTTAATGAGGGATGCTATTGGAGAGCTCAAGGAATTAGCCAGGCTGCAAGGTTCAGGATTTGAAGCTGAGGGTGCAGAATCTGGCCCACCTGCTGGGACAGCAAGGAAGGTGTCTGAGGTAGGTGCCATGGATCCAGCAGTATCATACTGTGCAAGAGAGGGTACCAGTGCTGGTGAGGCCAGTTTGGTGCAATCAGTATTGTCCTTGGTTTGTCCTGTTTGATCTTTAGCAGAACCTTCGAGAGGAGAGGCAGAGGGGAAAAGGCATAAACTGAGAGGCTTTCCCAGGTAAAGGACAGGGCATCCACTTTCCAAGCTTGACTGTGGGAGTCCTTGTGCAGAATTTGTCCAATTGGTAGTTCTGAGGGGAGGCAAACAGATCTCTGGAGTCTCCCATTTTTCCCCAAGAGGTTGAATATCTTTGGTTCCAGTTTCCATTCGTGTGGGTCCATGAGATTTCTGCTTAGGTCATCTGCCAGTGAATTTAGCTTGCCTGGCAGGAATTGAGCTTGAAGGTGTACTTGGTAGCTCAGGACTGTGTTCCTCAGAGCCATGGCTAGTCTGCAGAGGGGGTATGAGTGGGTCCCCCCTGCTTGTTTATGTATCACATAACTGTGGTGTTGTCTGTCTTTACCAATAATGGTCCTGGAAGGATATGGTCTTTGAAGGCTGTCAAAGAATTCTGTACAGCTAACATTTCTTTTTGGTTGATATGCAGGTGCATCTGACTCGGGTTCCATTTGCCCTGAATGCACCCCCCTGCCCTATGAGCCCCCCCATGCATAGTCTGATGCGTCTGTAGTCGGGGTTTGGGCGGCAGGGGGTAGATTGAATGGAAGCCCCTTGTGTAGGTGACAGGCCTCTGCCCACCAAAGGAATGCTGTCTTTATACAAGGAATGATAGAAAGCATTGTCTCCAGGTCCTGAGAATGTTGACACCATAGGCTTTTTAGATACCATTGTAGTTTCCTCATATGCAGTCTTGCATATGAAATTAGTAGAATGCAAGAGGCCATGAACCCCAAGGCTTGCAGGATTTTCCTTGCAGACAGCTGGGTCTTTGTGGCCAGTAGTCTGAAGTAAGCTGTCAAATAAACTTGTTTCTCTGGCATGAGGTAAGCCATCTGGGAAGTTGTGTTCAAGCTTGCTCCAAGGAATACAATTTGCTGGCAGGGTACCAGATGAGATTTCTTTTCGTTTATGGAGTACCCCAGCGAGGTTAGACATTTCTTTACAAAAGTCAGATGTTTTAATAGCAAGTCTTGGCTTTCTGCCTGAATTAGACAATCGTTCAGGTATGGGTATATTTGAATGTTTCTCTGCCTGCAAAATGCAATGGCTGGAGCTAGACACTTTGTGAATACCCTGGGCACAATAGATAAGCCAAACAGAAGTGCAGAGAACTGACAGTGCATGGAGCCTGCTCTGAAGCGTAGGAATTTCCTGCAAGATTCCCTTATTAGAATGTGCAGGTAAGCTTCCTTTAAGTCTAAGGTTGCTAACCAGGCATCTTTGCCCAGCATAGGAAGCAGCTGTTGAAGTGTTAGCATTCTGAATTTTGAGACTTCCAAAAAGGTGTTTAGAATAGAGAGGACCAGGATAGGATGCCAGGAGCTGTCTTTTCTGGGTACCAGGACGAGTCTTGAGTAAAAACTTTGTCCCCTTTCTTCTGCTGGGACAGGCTGTAAAGCCCTTATACTAAGAAGAGAGAACCTGCTGTTGAGCCTCTGCCCAATGATTTGGGGGTAGGTCTGGCCAACTGTTTGGAGTTGGTAAGGTGTGGAAGTGGAATCTGTATCCTTGGAAGACTATATTTAAGACCCATTTGTCCTGGGTAATGAGTCCCCAGATTTTTGCATTCAGGGTGAGTTTTCCTCCTAAGGGAGCAGGCAGTTGAGCAGGGCTTGGAAGGTTTAAAGTTAAGTCATTGTGCCATTTTTCCATAGGGGGGAGTCTTACTACTTCCAGCTTTGGAAGTGGGAGCCCCCCACTGCTTACATCTGTATGTGCCTTGAGACTGTAGCCTAGGTGGTCAGCTGTTCCTGAGTTTGGACTGAGAAAGCCTGGAAGAGACTGGAAAGGACCAGTTCTTAGAAGGCCAATGCCTACTAAATCTGGGTGACTGTACTTGCAGGAAATCTTTAACAGTTTGCATAGATTTAGCTTTTTCCTCCATCTTTTTAAGCACTTCTTCTGCTTTGTTGCCAAAAAGACTGTCTTGATTTAAGGGAGCATCCAGTAATTTAGCTTTAACATGATCTGGCAAGTTCTGCTCCTTAAGCCAAGCATACCTTCTAAGTACAGACCCAGTGACACCAGCCCTGCAAGATGCTTCTAAAGGATGAAAACCACATCGCAAAGTATGTTTACCAACTTGTTCAGCAGAATGCATTAAATCCTGTAATTCTTTATGTACAGCACAGTCAGGAATCAACATAATGTTCTGTTTAAGAAGTCTCATAATATGCTGCTGATACTTTAACATTTAAAACTGGCAGTTTAAAGCCCTAATGGCCTAAGTAGCAGAAGTGTGTACCTTCTTACCCAATCTGTCCAGGACCCTGGAATCTCTACCAGAGGGGGTAGGATTTTTGGCAGTAGTAGCCTTAACGCCTTTAGGTCCTTGGGAAATGTAGGATTCTTGAAGAGGAATTTGTGAGTCAGGTACTCTGTAATACCAGTCAGGCTTTCTGGGAGCTTGGGGTAAAGTGTCTGGGACCAGGCTGGATTCCAAGAAGGCATAATCCACAATGTCCAGAACAGGAGGGATAGCTAAAGGCCTGTGTTGAGGGAGGAGTAAGAATTCCCTAAGCCTCTTTTTGGAGTCAGAGAAATCCTGGCTTTGCCAGCGGAAATGCTCCGTAAGAGTGTGCAAGGTTTTACCAAAAGAAAAATCTTCTGGAGGAGAAGCAGAGGGAATGGAATCCTCTGCATCAGAATCCTCATAGGTAGAGTCAAAGCTGTCCATATTCCATTTCAAAATATACTTTTGGAATTGTGGCTTGACAGCTGATGGTCCTAAAGTTAAGCGTGGAGGAGTATAGCTCCATTCCAGAACTAACACCCTGCTTTCCTTATCAGTGGAAGAGATGTTCCAGGAGGGGACTTGGCTCCTGTTGTAGCCTCCAGAGTTAAGTATATGTAGTCTGGCATTGTGTTCTTATATAAAAAGGAGTGAGGTTGTTGGACACTACAGAATCTGTCTGGTTCCCTCAGGGCCAGAGGCTGAGAATTAGGCTTCTGGCAAATGATATCAAAAATCATTTAGTAAAGGACCTTGCAGTGGAGGCACTGCTATAGGTATGGAAGGAGGGGGGAATCCCATACCAGCATGTCTTGGTTTCTTTTCCGTACACATCTGAGGCCTCAGAGACTTGCCATTTAAAAATGATCCTGCATCAGAGCAACTATGTCACCAGAGATGAGGTTCTCAGTGGAATAATCAGGGGTGTTCACTATCATTATTACAACTTAATGGTGAAGATATTTATGACCTGCAATTTACATCCTCCTCCTCCTAAGGAGAGTCAAGTTTCTCTTTTTCCTACAAAAGAGGAAAGTCCCTATGTCTTTTACAGAGGCCATTCTTCAGAAGTTGAGGGCCTATTGTGGTTTGACTGCTACTCTTGTATAAGGTATAGTAGTCTCTTGTCCAGGGGAAAAAAAAACTGTCAAGACATGGTATTGGGGGTGGGGGTGCAGACATTCTCCAGAGCTCCCTTTGTTCAGATTTTGTCAGTTTGCCGGACATGCGTGTCTTGGATTACCAGTTGAGGGTTTCCTCTCTCTAAAAAGAATGGCCATCCTCATCAATGATAAGTATCCATAAGCCATCCACATATTCCTTAATAAGAAGTCTTTCCAGGGACATAAAATCTTCCTCTCCACCCTGAAGACAAAGAACATTTGGTGTTTTGGGATGACCTAGGTGACTGCATCACTGTCATCATCACAGGTAGGAAACAAGGCAAAAACTGGGCCTGTAGCTGTTCAATTACCTTCACATTATTGGCGTCCTTTGACTAGGAAGGTAACTGAACAGCTCCAGGCCCAGTGTTTGCCTAGTTTTCTACCTGTGATGATGACAGTGAGGCAAATACTGGGCCTGGAGCTGTTCAATTACCTTCACATTACTGGTGTTCTTCGACTAGGAAGGCCTAAGAGAATCCATTGAACTCTGTACACTAGAAGTGATGCTTACATCAAGATCTGTCCAATTCATTGCTGTCTGACAACACAGATAATTTGGGAGAGAGGGCAATTAGCTTTTTTTTTTTTTATTCAAATGCACTAGAAAATACAGCTGTGCAAGCAAGCTTGCTGTAACAGTAGATGTAATAGATCACTGTTGCAGTAGCCTAAGCTATGTATGGGTCATACTCCTCGTGACTTGACACTTTTGCAGCATTTAAGGGTATCTTCCACATTTTCCAACTGTCAGGAGCTCATAAGAAGATGCACATAAAGACAGCTAGCATGCACATTAACTCAAGGCATTTTTTCACTTAGGAAGGGAGAGGCAAGAGCCCTGAAAGAACAATGCTAGAAAACAAAACAGTAAACCAAGTATAAAATGGTGTATACATCCACACTATGCCAAAACAAAAAGAAAACAGCCAAAATATTGGAGCACCAGTGACAATACAGTTGTATAAATAAACTTACTATGTTCAACATATATATCACTGCTGCAGTAGCCTAGGCTATATAGGTAAATTACTACAGCTCAGAAAATTAAAAAGGGAGGAGGCCAACAAACTAGGAATCTAGCAGCCCCTGGAAAATGGTCCCAACAAAGCTTGTTTTGGACACTGAAAAGGAATGGAGTTTGTAGTGCTTTGCAAAAGTATGACTAGAGGACCAAGTTTCTGCCTCTATAACACATCTAGAGTACACCCCTTCCCAAAAAACAACCAAAGTCAAAGTCCTTGAGGAATGGCCCTAACCTGGAAGTGGCTGGATATGACGAGTATAAAAAAAGACAACAGCATGACACAACCACCTGGAAAAAGTCTGACTTTTAATTCAGCCATGAAATCCTAAAAGACAGGCCAAAGGATAGCAACGTACACAATTATTGTAAAACCAGAGAGACACTAGCCCTGAATGGGTGATGGTTATATTGTTGGCACCAATCAGAAAACCTTTCCATTTGCTTTTGTATATGATTTTCTAGTAGCAGGCTTTCTTGCCTCCATTAGTACTTGCTGCACATCCCCAGTAAATAGATGCCTAAAAGGAATTAAGACCCTATCATCCAGGTAGTCAGTTAAAATTGTTTGGACTGGGGTGCATCAAACACCCCAGTTCTTGTGAGAGTAGGTCCATTCTTTGAGGAAGCTTGTGGTAATTGCCACAGTCCATTTCCAAAGAAGGAAGAAAACCCACTGTTGCCTAGACCAGAAGGTAATCACCAGAATGATCTTCTTCAGAGGTACCCTGGATATCAATTGAAAGGGTGGAAATGCATACAAGAACATTCCTGTCCACACAATAGAAAAATCATCAATCTTCCAGGCCTTCCTGGATAGAGTCCTGGAGCAGAAGTTTGCCAGGTGACTGCTCAGAGAAGAGGCAAAGAGGAGTACTTGAGTAACTCTCCAGAGATTGATCAAATCTTAGAAGACCCCCCCGATTTAATTTCCATTTATGTGGATCTGCCTTGTCCTGCTCAGCTTGTCTGACACACAATTATGCTCTGACGGAATGTAGGATACTTGCAGAATGACACTGTGCTTTAAATCTATATCCCAAGCTAACATTGCTAATCTGCAGAGGGGGGTAAAAGCTGGTTCCCCCTTGCTTGCTGCTGTACCACATTATTGTGGTATTCTCTGTAATGACTTGGAGCGATACAGGAAGTGACCATAGATGATTCAGAAATTCAAGTGCCTTGATTACAGCAAGCATCTCCTTGATACTGATGTGATTGCTTCTGTCCTTGTTGTTCCACATAGCTTGCACTTTAATCTCTGTTGATACTGCTCTCCATGCAAAGTCTGAGGCATCTGTGGTGGCTGACTGCTTTGCATTGGGGGGGGGGGGGGGGGCTGCACTTAGAAATATTTTCTGTCTCCACCAAGTGATTTCTCTTTTGAAAAATCCCAGAGCTGGAATATGAAAAGAAAATGGGTGCTGGTACTAGGACCAGAAAGAGACGTCAGATGCCACTGAATCTTTCTCATGTGGAGTCTTGTCAGGGCAATCATGAGACTCACAGATGCCATGAGACCCAAAATCCTAAGATTTTCCCTTGAAGATACCAAAGACTGAGTGGAAAAACCTGTGGAAGAAACGCTCTTTGAACAGAGTTATCTAGCAGAAGCCTCAGGAACATAATCCTGTGTTTTTGGAGTCAAAAAAGACTTTTGAACCTTCACTTGGAATCCCAGATTTTGTAAGATCTCTCACTTGAGAGAAACAGATATTCTCAACACTTTGAAAGAGACTAGACTCTGCAAAAATAAGCAAGTCATCTAAACATAGAAAAATGTGGATACCCTGAATTATGCTATAACTGGAG
Source organism: Protopterus annectens (assembly GCF_019279795.1). Lineage (NCBI taxonomy): Eukaryota > Metazoa > Chordata > Ceratodontiformes > Protopteridae > Protopterus > Protopterus annectens. The sequence continues at coordinate 841,066,634 of NC_056725.1, read as the reverse complement.
CTAGACACTTTATGAACACACAGTGTAGTGGCTATACCAAAGGGTAAAACAGAGAGCTGATAAGAAGTTCTGTGTCTGGATCACATTAAGAAACACCTGTAGTCTGGATTAACAGGATGCAGTGATAAACATCTTTTAAAATGTAGTGTTACTAGAAAGCTTAAATAAGGAAGAAGGGGTAACATGTTGTGAAGTGACAGCATTTTGAACTTGTACACTACCACAACCTGATTTAGGAAAGAAATATCCAAAGCTGTTCTCCAGGCATTTTCTTTCTTTGGCACCACAAACATCATTTAGTAAAACCCTTCCCGAAATGGGAAGGAGGAACTGACTCTATTACTCTGAGAGCGTATGTGCTGAAGGACAGGGAAAAATACAGGATTTTGGCCTGGTGGATGAAAAGTTACTCCCTTAAAGGGAGGAATTTCCTCCCACTGCTATCTGTAACCTTGCTGAAAAATTTTCATAACCCATTTGTCTGAAACTGTTGCCAAAGAGAGAAATGGACAGCAAGACTTTCTGTACGGAAAAAGGGACTGTCATGGTGGACGGGGGTCATAGTCCATTGAACAGTTATTCTGACTTGTTTAATATTCTTTGTTTTAGGGTATTTCTTCCTTCTTTTTTTGGAAACCCCTTGCCATTGCTTTTTAAATATTTGTTTACCAGCATTTTGCTGAGACTGTTTGCTTAGTTTCTTAACAAAACTGGATGCAGTAGTACAGAATTCCCTTGGAAAATTTGGAAAAGGAGGGCTGAAAAGAGATTCCCTGAATTAGTTTACCCCTCGTCACAATATTTGCTAACCTCTGCAGCAGACGGTCTAAAAACTTAAGTCTGTCTAATGGATAATTTAAAATCTAATTTTTCATATTTTCTGGGAGGTTCTGAGAACACAGACAGGCAAACCTTCTCAGTACAGTGCCAGTGGTCATGGCCCTGGAACAAGTATCTAACACAATCATAAACATACAACGAGTTGTGACTTATAAATTGAAAGAACTAAATTATTCAAAGGAGATTTTGACTCGCAAGAAAGAACTGCTGACAAACCATTCCTCATACTCTCACAATTAAAATAAGTTTTAACATATAAGCCTAACAATTCAAAATTCTGAAAATCAAAGCTGCAGAAGCATACACTTGTTTCCACACCAATCAATTATTAAATCATTCTTTCAGAAAGGGAAGGACTGGAATTAACTAAATGTTTAGCAGCAGTTGGACTAACTAAAGATATAGCTGCTGGGTCAGATTTGGGATTAGCGTACAAAAACTTGAACTGAGGAACTTTACACAATTTATCTGCTTTTGTTAAGGGCAGCAGATTATATCAGGGAAACTGCAGGAGGTTGCACACATCCTCCAATGCCAACAGTACAGGAGGAATGGGAGAAGGTTCTGCAAATTTCATTTGTAACAGCTCATAGTATTTTATGAGGGACTGAGAAACTCCAGTGTTCTGTCACTGGAAACATTGGCACTTTCTGGAAATAGTCTCGAAAAAAGATAATCTTTCACAGAGAGAATCAGATGTCATGCTCTCCTGTTAGGTCACTGTACTATGTCAGTCTCCTTCCATATCACTGTCGCAGTATTTTTTATTTATTTTTTTTACAATAGGAAGAATGCAAAAGCTAAGGAAGAAGACTGGGAGGAGGAAAGGCCAGCAGAGCCCTCTAGGAAGCTATGGAGAATGGCCCTGGCAAAAACAGCTCCGGCCCAAGAAATTACATCCAACTTACAGTGCTTAGTAAAGGTATGGGCAGAAGTCTAGGTTACCGCCTCAAGAACAGCATTAGTATCCAAACCCTTAAAAAAACACCAGAAGAAGCCAGAGCTCTAGTGTTTAGCCTTAACAGAAGGAAGGTTCTTCCCATGAAAAGAATAGCAAACTGAAGTGACTTTAGATATCCAAGAAGAAATGGTTTGCTTGGAAACAGCCAAACCTAAAGACCTAGGATGAAAAGAAATAAAAAGCTTTTCAGATTTACAAAAAGCTTTAGTCTTATCCAAATAATATCTGAGTTGTCTATGCAAATCCAAAGTGTGCAAAACCTTCTCACTAGCAGACTGCAGAGAAGGGAAAAGGGTGGGCAAATGAATAGAATGACTAAGACAACTCATTAACCACCGTGGCCATAAAAGATGATTAGTATGAAGGGACACCCTGCCCTTATGGAAAACTAAAAAAAGGAGGAACCACCATAAGGGCTTGCAGCTCAGACATCCATCTGGCAGAAATATGGGCCAAAATAACAGTACACTGTCAAGAACAATGTTGTAAGGAAACTGAAGTAGCAGGCTCAAAAGCAGCCCGAGACAATTTTTCTAAAATTAAGGTCTCAGGAAGGAGGGGCAGGCTTTCCGGGAGTCCTAATGTGAAGGATGCCTTTAAAAAAACTGTTTGGCCTCAAATCTAGAGGCTTAAAAGGAGAGTCAAAGGCAGGCAGGTAGAGTTAGCTGATAGGTGGGCCTTAACAGAAGAATACTGCCATCCCAGCATTGAGCAATTCACACAAATAAGACAGAATCAAAGGAACATCCACAGTGAGTAGATCCAGGTTTACGACAAAGACCCCAAATAAAAAACCTCTTCCATTTTGGTTAAGAAAGATTTCATATTAGTGGGTTTCCTGGTCTCCTGCAGGACCCGAAGCACATTCTCAGAAAATGGTGTCTGTTAAGGGTTTAAAAACTCTATCACCCACAATGTCAGTTGAAGTGTTGACAGGTGGGTATGGATGAGAGATCCCTTGTCATATGTAAGTCCACACTGTGAGGTAACCTGTAATGAATGCCCTTGGCAAGATGCAGAACAGAAGGGGAACAATGCTGTCTGGGCCAAAAGGGAGTAATCAGCAAGATTTTGGGGGCATCCTGTTTTACCTTGAACAGGACTTTCGGAATGAGAGAAAGGGGAGGGAAGGCATAAAGAAACTTCCCTTCCAAGAAAAACAAACGGCTGTCCACCTTCCAGGCCAGGCAGCATGGGACTCTGGCACAAAATAGAGGAGCTTGTCTGTTCAGGGGGGAGGCAAACAGATCTACCCAAGGAGTACCCCACTGGTGGATAATGTCCAGAAACACATCCCTGTAAAGCATCTATTAATGTAATAGTATTATGGACCTGCCATCAGATGGAATGTAAACTGCCGGGTCATCTGATACTGGACAGCTAGCTCCCACACTTGAAGGGCTAACCAACATAGGAGGATAAGACCTTGTCCCCCACCCTTGCTTGTTGAAATGCCACATTATTGTGGTATTGTCTGTGAGAATCTTGAGGCGACCTGGAAGAAAAACAGAATGAAAAGCCTGAAGGAGCCAGAAGAGCAGCTCTCATCTCTGACATTGATGTGACCATTTTTTTGTCAAAGCAACCAAAGGCCCTGCATTTTCAGAGCCCCACCCCCAATCCCATGTCCGAGGCATCTGTGAAAAGTTCCTCGGGGGATGAAAAGGAAGCCCTGGGTTGAGGGAGAACTGAAGAATCCACCAATGAAGTTCCAGCTTGAGGCATGGAAGTAGATGAACTAGAAAATCTAAAGGATGAGAATGTTGAAGCTAAACTGACATTAGAAACCACTGAAACTTTCTCATGTGAAGCTTGGCTAGAGGGAGCATAGGAGTGGTGGGAGCCATGTAATCCGCAGCCCTCAGAAATTCTCTGTGACTAACCTAGAGGAAGAAGGGACAAAGAAAGCAATGAGAGTCAAGGTCTTGGGGAGAGGAAGGGATGCCAGGCATTGAAGCAGTCTAGATCCAGCGACCCAGAAAAACATGAACCTGTGGAGGAGTCTGGAATGACTCCGGAAATTTACAGTAAACTCAAGGCTCTGTAAGACAGAACTGGCAAAGCATAGATGCTGAAGTAAGATCTCTTGAGAGGAGGCCTGAATAAGGTCATCCAGGTAGGGAAATACCTGCATCTCCCTTAGCCTGCAGAAAGCAATCACAAGAGTGAGGTATTTGGTGAAGACCCTTGGGGCAGTAGAGAGGCCAAAGAACAAAGCAGAGAAATGAAAATGGCAGGAAGCAACAGAGAAATGTAAAAACTTCCTGAAAATGAGATGAATAGGAATGCGTAGATAAGCATCCTTGAGATCCAAGGAAACTAGAAAAGCCCGAGGAAGTAGCAGAGGAAACAAGGTTTGAAAGGATAACATCACGAAGGAAGGGGCCTTCAAAAAGGTGATTAGCTGAGAAAGATCCAGAATGGGCCTCCAGGTGCCTTCTTTCCTGGAGACCAAGAACATTCTGGAGTAAAACCCTTCTCCCTCTGAGGTGTTGAAACTTCTTGAATTGCTCCTTGAGCGGACAGGCACTGAAACACCTCTGGAAAAAAGGGCAGTTGTTCCTGAGGAGGCTGAGGAATGCCCAAAAATGGGGGGGGGGGGAAGAGTCCCAACCCATGTAATAACACTGGCAAATTAATGGAAAGAACCCAGGAGTCTAGGGTGATTTTTACCCAAACAGAAAGGGGCAGGAAAGGATGCAGAGAAAGAGGAATGTGACTTGACAAGAACAGGATGGTCAGGCAACACCAGGTTTGCCAAGAAAAGGAAGCTTCTGAGTAGGAGAAGTTTGGGTAGCCTTAGCAGGGGGAGCCCTTCTACAAACCCTTTTTTCCTTTGGAGGGAGGGCAAGACTGTCCATGGACAGAGGCAGGCTTATTAGCATAATTCCTTTGAAACTTGGGCACAGGGGAAACAAAAATAGGGTTCAACTCCTGCAAGGCCTTGCCCTTTTCTTGCAGGGACTTCAACTCTGCAGCACCACCACCAAACAAGAAGTCACGTATTCACCATAACATTCTGTGTTGTCGATCTTCATTTATCCTTGACAGATGGGTTCCGTTGCAATCTCGGAACAGACTTGACCGCCACAACAGCTTGCACCAGCCAAAAACTCTCAAGCTTCACCTCTACCCAGAATCCCTCTTTCTCAATTACCTCAGATCGAGTTAAACATTTGAAACGTATACATATACAGATACAGGAAGCAAGTCAGATTGAAGCCTTATCCACTGTATTTGGGTAGCAAAACAGTTCATCCGCATGTGATCCATTCCACCAAAAATCTTTGAGGATAGGGGAACGAATGGGGGGGGGGGGCAGTCAAGGATAAATGAAGATCGACAACACAGATGAAACGTTATGGTGAGTACATAACTTCCTTATCTGATGTCGTCAATCTTCATTTTATTCTTGACAGATGGGACATGGTCCCCAGCTACCTAAAAACTTGAGAGGACTCTCAGAAGGATATGCCTGAGCACCACCGAGCCAAAGGATGATCGTCCTCTAGAGACCAGGTCCAGTTTGTAATGAGTAATACAAATGAGTGGAGAGAAGCCCATGTCGCTGCTGCACATATGTCATCCATAGAAGTTCTAGATTGGAAGACTGCTGAAGTGGCCACAGACCTTGTAGAATGTGCTTTGACAGGTTTAGACGTGGTTAACTTGTTTTTATCATAAATGAAAGAAATACAATCTTTCAGCCACTTAGAGAAGGTAATCTTGCTGACTGCCTTGTCCAACTTTGCCGTAGAAAAAGAAACAAACAGTTGGCTTGATTGTCTTATTTTGTTCTGTTAAGACAGAAACGTAATTGTCTATGGACGTCTAGTAAATGAAGAGCATATTCTCCTTTGTTAGAATGATTAGGGAAGAAGACCAGTAGATTAATAGTCTGGTTGATATTAGCTTCTGACACTACCTTAGGAAGGATGGTTTTGTTCGTAAAGATACACTATCCTTATGGAAGACTAAGTAAGGAGGTTCAGATAAGGCCTGGATTTCTGAAATTCTTCTGGCCGAAGTAATGGCTACCAGAAAGTGCGTCTTCCAAAATGGAAACTTCAGATTGCATTCAGCAGAGGGTTCAAAATTTATTACTGCCTGTAGAACTAAATTCAAGTCCCAAGCAGGAGTCAGATCTTTATACAGGGGGGTTTAACAAAAGAGTGCCTCTTAATGATTTATGTGAAGGCTGCCAGCCCAGCTAGCTAGAATTTTGTAAATAATTCTATGTCATTAGTGAATATTAATATGATCCATAGGCTTGTCTTACAAATGTAAAAAAAATATATGTTGTGTGTATTAAACTGTATGTTATGTGCTGAGCTTCAAGAATGCAACCACAGTGTACCCTACTGGAAAAGGAGAGTTAACTTGCAAACTCTAAGAAAATAAGTGAATAGTTTACAATGGTGTTTATCTCAGCTAGGAGACAGAATTGTCTGCAACTAGAAATTCTTCCTATTGTCTGGAAACAGAAATAATTACAGGTTTCAAAGGTAAAAGTGTGTAACTGTTTTATGACTTCCAGTTCCAGGCAAGCTTCTAAGAGATAAGTAATTATGACACAGAGGTGCTAAATTTTAAGTTTCTGTTAGCCTGGGAAATGAAGGAAGATGTGTAAAATAGTGATGTCATCCAGCTAATATGTGCATTACTAATTTAAGAACTCTCTCTCTGAGAAAGACTGTGCATTTTGTATTTGTCTTTGGATCTGACAACATCCTCTCATCAGCACTTGTCTTGCTCTGTAAGTTATTTACGTACAGCGATTTCTCTTAACTACAGGTAGGAAACCAAACACCCTAATATTGGGTGATTTCAATTACCCAAACATTAACTGGGAGAAGTACTAACTCCCTTGACCAACTTTTCCTAGAATTTATAAACTCAAACACCCTGGTTCAACTGGTCAACACTCCCACCAGAGGTGACAACATATTGGACCTGGTCATCACCAACATGGGCGACCGGTGTTCCACACCAGAGGTCAACGACTCGCTGGTTAGATCTGAACATAAACAAATCACTTTGGATATCCATATTCCGCCCCCACCCCCGGACAAGGAAACCACCATGAAAAACTTTTCAAAAGCAAACTTCACATTACTTAAGACCGAGGTGGAAAGTTTCAAAGCCCTCATACTGAAGGATAACACTGTCCAAGCTGCAAAATCCTTTACTAATGCATTCTACGGGCAGCTACACAAATGCATGGATCGTGCCATCCCAAGCAAAACTAAGGCTCACTCCTCCAAGAAAAGAAAACCAGTCTGGTGGACTCCTCCCATAAACAAGCTATACAACAGAAGAAGGAAAATAGTACAGAAAGGAGTAAAATCCCAAGAAGGGAAGACATCCCTGATCAGTATCAGCAAGAAACTACGATCCCTCATAAAATCATCCAAGGCGAGCTTTGAAAGAAAAATTGCCAAGGGCTCCAAAGATAACCACAAGGCATTCTTTAGCTATGTCAAGAATCTAAGTGGCAATGCTTAGATCTGCTCGGAGTTGGTGCAGAATGGCACAAAATACACTGAACCAACCGATATCGCCAACATCCTGGCAGACAGGTTCAGCGTAAACTTCACCCCCCCCCCCTTACCCCCAAAAGGGCCAATAACCACACCAGAAGAATGTATAGTCCCTGAAATCACAGACACTCAGGTTAAAACAGCCCTCTCCAAAGTCAAAAATACACAGCATCAATGGGACCAGACGGTGTCCCAGGCTGCGTGCTACACGAGCTCAAAGATGAACTAACCCCTCACCTAACACACTGTTCAAACTCAGCCTCTCCACAGGCTACATACCCATAGAGTGGCGCACAGCAACAGTTATTCCGCTCCACAAAGGTGGAGCCACAACAGACCCCGGGAACTATCGCCCTATAAGCCTGACTAGCTTGGTCTGCAAGGCTATGGAGCGCATCACCATAGGTTCATACTAGGCTATCTGCCCTAGGGCATTTATAAGCCTAGCCAGAGTGTGCTTGGCCTTCGCCACCCATTTTAAATTACTTTTGCTATGCCCTTTTTCGAGGTTAGTATACTGTGCCTCTAACAGTGACACAGAAGTGATACCCGGGGTAAACCTACGATCTCCCATCCACTCAAGATTCCTCTTGAAGAGAGTCAATGAGGGACTCTGCCTAACCTGGACTGGGATATTATTCCAGAGTGAAGGGAGCCTCTGGGTTATGAATCTGTCCCTCCAGCATGTCCTATTTATTTCAGTACTGAGGTTCAAGTCTCTCGAGCACATAGCTCGATGGGATTGGGATTTTCTGAGGTGCAGCATGTCCATTAATTCCGGGTTGGACATGGCTTTATACGTCAGGCACTGATCGCCTCTGAGCAGGCGGTATGCCACTGAGTAGAGCTGGAGTTTCTTTAACCGGGCAGCATATGGCATCTGTTTGAGCTCTTTGATCATCTTGGTGAGGTACTTTTGGGGTCTTTCCAGTTGCTGCAGGTGTCTTGTAAGGTACATCCCAAAAGGGGCATTGTACTCAATTATGGGCCTGATGAGGGATGAGTAAAGAGGCACAATGACCTCCCCTGATCTAGATGTGAATCCCTTCATGATTAGGTGGGCTATATAAAATGTTTTTCTAACCACTTTGGCCACGTGGTTGTCAAATGAGAGATTGCTATCAACTTGGGTCCCCAGGTCCCTAATTACTTCTTCTGTACTTAATGGATTACCACCTATGTGGTAATTTGTGTTCACTTTGTATTTGCCAAAGGGGATGACTATACACTTTTTGGTGTTTAGCTTGAGGCAATGGCTCTGGCACCAGTTGTCTGTTTCTATGAGGCCCTTTTGGAGGATGCTTGTGTCGGCTGGAGAGTTGATTATGGCGCCCAGTTTGCAGTCATCTGCGAACTTGGTCAGCCACAGTCCTTCTGTGTTGGCCTGTACCTCCGAGAAATATATACCGAACACGAGAGGTCCCAGGACTGAGCCTTGTGGGACGCCACTTGTAACTGGTTTGGAGTCTGACATGGCTCCAGTAATTCTAACCATGTGGGTTCTGTCCTTGAGCCAGTTTGCAACCCATCTAGTGACATAGGGGTTTATATTTAAGCTGGTGAGCTCATCTATAATGCCCGAGTGGGGTATTGCATCGAAGGCTTTTGCGAGGTCCAGGTAGGCTGTGTGGACCACCTTCCCCTCGTCAATGGCCTTGGTGACTGTTTCAAAGAAATCAACCAGGTTTAACAGGCAGGATCTGCCCTTAACAAAGCCGAACTGGGTAGGATCCAGTGTCTTTAGGTCCCCAATATCTTTATTTATGAGGTCCATGATGATCCTTTCCATAGCTTTGCAGACCAAGCTAGTCAGGCTTATGGGGCGATAGTTTCCAGGATCCGTTGAGGCACCACCTTTGTGGAGAGGGACCACTGCTGCTGTACGCCACTCTTTGGGTACATATCCTGTAGTAAGGCTGAGACTGAACAGTAGTTTTATGTTTGGGTTTAGCTCTTCTTGGAGTTCATGTAGGATGCAGCCCGGGACACCGTCTGGTCCCATTGATGCTGTGTTTTTTTACTTTGGAGAGGGCGGCTCTTACCTGAGCATCTGAGATGTCAGGGGGGGCAGCACTCTGCTGGGATAGATATTTGCCCTTTTGGTGGGGAGGGGGGGAGGGAGTTTGCGCTGAACCTGTCAGCTAGGATGTTGGCAATGTCTGTGGGTTCGGTGTATGTTTTGTCATTTTGGACTAATTCTGAGCATATCTGGGAATTCCCACCCAGGTTCCTAACATAACTAAAGAAAGCCTTGTGATTATTCTTAGTGTCCTGTGCAATTTTTCTCTCGAAGCTGGCCTTAGACGATTTTATGAGTGCCCGTAGTATTTTGCTAATACTGATCAGACATGCCTTCCTTTTTTGGGATTTTGCTCTATTATGTAGTAGCTTCCTCCTTCTATCGTATAGTTTGTTTATGGCTGGGGTCCACCAGACAGGACGTCTGCCTTTGGAGGACTGGGTCTTGGTTTTATTTGGGACTGCATGATCCATGCATTCCTGAAGGTGTTCATAGAATGCGTTTATAAAGGATTCTGCGGTCTGGGCCGTATTTTCCACAGGCCCGGGGGCTTTGAAGGATTCCACCTCGGTTTTGAGGAGTGTGAAATTTGCTTTAGAGAAGTTTTTCACTGTGGTTTTCTGGGCAGGGGGTGGGGTCAGGATGTGAATATCCAGTGAGATTAGTTTATGGTCTGATCTTACCAGTGAGGGATACACTTCTGGTCTGGAGCATAGAGTCCCCATGTTGGTGATGATCAGGTCCAGTATGTTTTCCCCACTTGTGGGAGTGGTAAAGTACAGTTTTGTACCTACCATAAATGTAGATGTTCGAAGATCCACATTGCTGCAGTCCTTACTTATGGGTAGTCCGCGGTCCTCGGTCGGCCCGAATACCAAAGTATTAGGCTGACGTCGGTCATGGGCGCCTAGAACTGACATCAGAGCGTCAGGGTATAAAGGCGCATGATCGACGTCATATCCTCAGTCTTTTCTTGCCCCAGATGTCAGAAGGCCAAACAAGAAAGGCCACAGTCAAAAACAGAATACCTCCCAAAAACATGCCCAACAACAACCATCACCTAAAGCATAGCACCCTGTTAAACTACAGAGGGGAAGGAGGGAGGGTAAATTGGACTGCAGCAATGTGGATCTTCGAACATCTACATTTATGGTAGGTACAAAACTGTACTATGTTCTTCATCTCACATTGCTGCAGTCCTTACTTATGGGGAGAATCCCAAAGCAACGGGAAAGGGAGGTTGGTAAAAATCATAAAGCATTAGGGGCTGCTAAAATGCCCTGTAAAATTGCAGTGGCAAATCCAGCCCTAGACTTAGAATAGAGAGGAAGGTGGTAATGTTTAGAAAAAGTATGCACTGAACTCCAAGTAGCTGCCTCCAAAATGTCTTTTGTAGCTACCCCCCTTAGAAAGGCCGTGGAAGTAGCAGTAGCCCTAGTGGAATGAGGCCTGATTCCAGCCGGAATCTCCTTACCATGATGGGAATAACAGAAAGAAATACAAAACCCAATCCATTTAGAAATAGTTTGTTTTGAAACAGATTTACCCTGTGAACCCAAGGCAAAAGAAACAAACAACTGCTGAGACTGTCTGAACTCCTTGGTTCTGCTCAAATAATAACGCAACTGCCTGTGAATATCCAAAGTATGCAAAATTTTCTCTCCTTTGTTTTGGGGGTTTGCATAAAAAGTAGGCAAATGAATAGTTTGGTTTAAGGCCACACTAGAAACCACTTTAGGCATAAAGGAAGGATTAGTACGCAAAGATACCCTATCCTTATGAAAAATCAGGAAAGGCTCCACTGCCATGAGGGCCTGTAATTCAGAAACCCTTCTTGCAGAGGTAATGGCCAACAAAAAAGCAGTTTTCCATGACAAATACTTTAACTCGGCCGAAGCTGCAGGCTCAAAAGGTTGTAGAGTAAGCTTTTCCAACACAAAATTGAGATCCCAAGCAGGAGTAGGAGCTCTACGTGGGGGTCTTATATTCTTTGCCCCTCTAAGAAATTGTTTAAACAAAAATATTCCCCAACGGGGTACTTAGCCCAACTTGGGTATCGGTCTGAAACTCCGAAATCGAAAAATTTCAGAACGCCGAACGGCACTTGCAACGCTGCTTCTGCATTGGACCATGCGGCAAAAAAGACTGAGGATATGACGTCGATCATGCGCCTTTATACCCTGACGCTCTGATGTCAGTTCTAGGCGCCCATGACCGACGTCAGCCTAATACTTTGGTATTCGGGCCGACCGAGGACCGCGGACTACCCATAAGTAAGGACTGCAGCAATGTGAGATGAAGAACATCAAGTTGTTCCATAGCATTTGAGTTTATAAATTCTAGGAACCTTTGGGCTAGGGTGTTGGAGCTAGAGTAATGCTATGTTTGGGTAGTTGAAGTTGCCCAATATAATGGTCTTTGGAGAGACCTTCATATTTTCCAGTGTTCTCAGGAAGGCTGAGTGGGGTTCCTGGGTTTGGGAGGGTGGTCTGTAGCAGGCTATAAACTGGAAGGCTGTTTTACCCACTGTTAGTTGCACATGGATAGTCTCTGATGCTTCGTGCTGTGCCACCAACCTGGAGGTGTGGGTATCTTTGACGAATATTGATACTCCCCCTCCTTTTGTGGTTCGGTCCTGGTTTTGGGGCCGAAAAGCATGGTATGAGGTATAACCTGGTAGTGCTGGGGTGTTCTCGGGAGCCTTGAACCAGGTTTCTGTTATTGCACAGATATCGATGTTCTCCATGCTAAGGAGAGTTTTGAGTGCGTGCATCTTGAGGTTTAGACTTCTGGCGTTGAGTAGCATTACTCTTAGTTTCTTATCCCTTGTGATACCTATGGAGGTGGGTTTGTCTTTTGAGCCTTGCCTAAAAAAGGCACTATGGGGGTAGCAAGAGCCTTTGCCAATATCCAAAAGCCCAGGGGTGACAGGTGCAAGCCGTCCCTAACGAAGCATCATGGCTTGTCGAGCATGTCATCCCAGGCTGACAGGCATTGGATCCCTTTGAATGACACCAATACTTAAGCCAATTGTTGAAATTGATCATCTTGTCTTCATATTGTAGCATCATTCTTGGTGAGGGTAAGATGCTACTCAAGGTCAGGGTCATACCGGCCTGGGCTACATGCTCAGAGAGCTCCTCTATGTCTCTTTTCATGTAGTCCAGGGAGGTACGTCTCAGGTCATTCACACCAGCATGGACAATGACAGAGTCATATTTGTACTTGCCTTGGAGTGACATGAGTGCTTGTGTTATGTGGCAGATCCTAGCGCCCGACAGGCAGCTCACCGTGACCTTCTTGTTCAGCCTGGTGAGTGGGACGTCAGTGTGCCTGACGATAGAGTCACCTATTACAAGTGTATAAGTTGTTGTTTAGCCTTAAGGGCTGTGACTGTCCGACACACTGGCTTTGTGAGCTATGTGTTGCACGTGTTTTGTTTTGGGGTAGCGGTTGCTTGGGTAGAACTCATTAACAGAGACATTGGGAACCTCCAAACACTGGACCCTACCCAGTTTGGCTTTATTAAGGGCAGATCATGTCTCCTAAACCTGGTGGACTTCTTTGAGACAGTTATCAAGGCTACAGACGAGGGAAAGTTGGTAAATAGCCTACCTAGACCTCGCTAAGGCCTTCAACACCAATCCCCATTCTGGTATTATAGACAAGCTCACCAGCCTGAACATAAACCCCTACGTCACAAGATGGGTTGCCAACTGGCTCACGGACAGAACCCACATGGTGAGAGTTGCGGGAGCTAGGTCCGACTCTAAACCGGTTACAAGTGGCGTTCCCCATGGCTCAGTCCTAGGACCCCATCTGTTCAGCATATATTTCTCAGAGGTACAGGCAAGCACAGGAGGACTATGGCTGACCAAGTTCACAGACAACTGCAAACTAGGGGCTATAATTGACTCTCCGGCTGCCACAGACATCCTCCAAAAAGGTCTCACTGAGATGGATACCTGGTGTTAAAATCATGGCCTCAAGCTAAATGCCAAAAAGTGCATAGTCATCCCCTTTGGAAAAAACAAAGTACCAACAAACTACCACATAGGTGGCAGTTCACTAAATATGGAAGATGTAATAAGGGATCTGGGGACCCAAGTAGATAGTAATCTCATCTTTGATAATCACATTGCCAAAATGGTTAGAAAATTATTCTACGTGGCCCACCTAATCACAAAAGGGTTTGCATTCAGATCAAGAGAGGTCATTGTGCCCCTCTACTCATCACTCATCAGACCTATCAGAGTACAACGCCCCATTTGGGATGTACCTTACAAGACACCTGCAACAGCTGGAAAGACCACAGAAGTACCTCACCAAGAGGATCACTGGCCTCAGACAGATGCCCTATGCAGCTCGACTGAAGAAACTCCAGTTGTATTTGGTTGCATACCACCTACTGAGAGGTGATCTCTGACTGACATACATGGCCATGTCCAACCCAGAATTGATGGACATGCTCCACCTAAAGAAAACTTATCCCCTTGAGCCACACGCTCTAGGGATCTAAACCTCACCACAATAAATAGGATGTGCTGGAGGGACAGATTCCTGTCCCAGAGACTTCCCATGCTTTGGAACAAGATCCCAATCTACATTAGGCAAAGCTCCTTGCTAACGCTCTTCAAAAGAAACCTTGACGAGTGGATGGGAAACGGAAAGTTTACCTTGGGGATCACTTCAGTGGCTCTGCTGGACAGAGGCACAGGGAACTAATCTAAGGGGGCGGCGAAAGTCAACACATTCTGGCTAGGCTTATAAACACCTTCGGGCAGACAGCCAAGTACCAACCTATGAACCTATGGAATACAGTAAAGATTAGTTTACATGTTTTCTGTATATATTTTGAGACTGTCCTGCAATTTCCAGTGATTGTGAACTCTGTTGTCACTGTGTTGAGTTACTGAGTATTGTCTTGTGGTTTTATTATTTATTATTAAATATATTTAAACTTTTTAAATGTGGCTGGCTTGTTTAGAGACATTTAAGCTCTTAGGGTACTTGCATATGTATTTGTGACACTGTACAGGCCACTCCTCAAATACCCTTGCTGTTGGTCACATTACACAGTAGAATTGGTCACCCTTTGGGAAGGGCCTTATAGTAGCTGATAAGAGTGGTTGGTGGCAGCTGGTACTAACTTTTAGTCTGGGCAGAAGGGGGCATAGCTAGTGAACCTGTGCCAGCCTTCCCCAGGAGTGCCTGTGTGTTTGTATATAAATCAAATCTCAAAAGAGTGTGTGTGTGTGTGTGTGTGTGTGTGTGTGTGTGTGTGTGTGTGTGTGTGTGAGAGCTACTTGGGCAGGGACACGAAGCACTGGTTGGACAGAGAGAGTGCTGGAGGCTTTGGCATGACCAATTGGCTGAGATCTTAACCTTATAGCTGTGCCAGTGGGGAGTCTTATTGGGGATCTGGATAAAGAGAGAGAAACCAGGCCCAGACTGACTGTGATCTCTGTGTGCTCTTAAGGAAAACTGTACTTCACTGTGTGTGCACTTGTCATCCTCCCAATGTGCATGTCCCTCACTGGTGCTAGTGATGGGGATTGAGGCTCCTTGATTACTGGGGTCAGTGCAGGGTCATCACAATTTACAAAGCCTGTGAAAGGCTAAAGAATGTTCTTCTAAATCATTGTAAAAATTAGAAATCGCAGCCAATTGTAGTTTGATGGTGGATGGAGAAGCCCCAGCACAGAAGCTAAGTCAAAAACATGCTCAATCGAAGCACAGAAAGGGTCAATTTGTTCTTCGTGGGCCCAAATTGTAAATCTCTTCCACTTAAACACAGTTTTCTAGTAGAAGATTTATGAGCAGATAAAAGAATGCAACATACTGGACAGGACATATTACAACCAATGGAACTAGAGAATCCATGCAGTCAGCTTGAGGTTTGAAATGTTTAGGTGAACAAGGTTGTTTGGATGGGACAGTAGATCTGGGCACTGCATCCAGAATCCAAGGTTGACGAATCAAGTAAGACCAAAGAAAGGGGAACCACATCTGTCAAGGCCAAAAGGGGGAAATGAGGATTACTGTACTCTTCAACCTGAGGGCTTTCTGTAAGAATTTGGGGATTAGAGGTAACAGGGGAAAGGCATACAGTACACTGAGGGGTCAATCATGGAGGACAGTCCCTGGGCAACATTGGAGGAGGAATCAGGGCAAAGCAATTGTTGCATTTATTGTTTAGAGGAGACGCAAATAGATCGCAGCAAAGTTGACCCCAATGACGGAATATAATTTTTGTCACCTCTGGATTGAGAGTCCATTCGTGAGGCTGAAGGATACATCTGTTCAGCTTGTCTGCAATCATGTTGGAACTCCCCAGAATGTGCTTGCTATTACAAAGCAGTTGACCGAGGTCACCCATTGCCACACTCTGAGGGCTTCTCGACAAAGGAGGTAAGACTTGGTTCCTGTTTTTGAGGTACCAAACAACTGAAATATTGTCCATTTGAATTGCAACAGTCCCCTGAGGAAGAGCTGTCTGAATGGCCTGCAAAGCAAAAAGCACTGCTCTTATCTCCAGGACATTGACATGCAAGTTGGCCTCTAATGGGGACCAAGTGCCTTGGACCATCTTGCCCAAATAATGCCCCCCCCCCCCCCCCCAGCTGGGAGGTGTCCGTGGTCAGCAAGGCCTTGGGCTCTGGAAAAACAAAGGGACAACCATGAGGAATCTGCTCAGAATGCATCCACCAAAGAAGGTCCATTTTGCAACGGTTGGTGATTAAGATTTGGTCTGACATTAGGTGGTGAAGGACAGCTTGTACCCACTGTAGAGCTTTCATATGTAACTTGGCTAATGGGACTAAAATTATGGAAGCTGCCATGGATCCTAGAACGTGTGGGACTAATCATGTTGGAACCTTCTCCCTGTGAATTAACTTTCAAACCTGAACCACAATTCTCTGATGTCGTTCTGGGGGAAGAGATGCTATCATTGTTTTAGACTTCAGTATTGCACCTATGAATTCTAAATTTTGGGCCAGGGTTAAAGTGACTTTTCTAGATTGATGGCAATCCCCAGATGGGCACAGGTATCAAGGGTGTAGTCTCTGGCTACTATTTTGATGGTTGGTCAAAGCAGTTATGAGCCCGTCGTCCAAGTACGGAAAAACTCGGAATCCTTGCAATCTCAAATAAGCTGCTGCTGCTACTACTGCCATGCATTTGGTGAACACCCTGGGGACTGTGGAGAGTCCAAAGGGCAATACTCTGAACTGGTAATAACTGGCTCCCAGCTGGAAGTGGAGAAACGTTCTGGAGCGTTTGTCCATTTTTATATGATAATACCCATCCTGAAGGTCTTCTGAGCACATACAATTGTCTTTCTTTAGAAAAGAAAGAACATACTGTACTGTGACCATCCAGAACGTTGTTTATTGAAAAGACATATTCAGTACACTGAGATCCAAAACTGGTCTTCAGTCCAGTTTTTTTTTTTTTTTGGCACTAAAAAGAATCTTGAGTACGTTCCGGATCCTTCTTGGTCTGGCGAGAATTGTTAAATGATTTGTTTGTCCAGCAAATTCTGAACTTCTTGCACTGCTGTATCCCTCTAATTGGGTGGAACATTGGGGATTTTCTTTTGAACGGGAGGGAGGTTGAGAAAAGGGAATGGTATAACCACTGGATACACTCCGTTGCTCCCGAGAATCTTTTGTCAAGTGTAATCAGGTATTTGGGTGCAAGGGTAAGCATCCTCTCATTGCCTCTAGAGGAAGATAATTTGGCTTCCCTTCAGTAATGCTGAAAGGGTTTGCCTGGAAAAGAATCTCTGAAGCCCTGGTTTTGCAGACCACCCCTAACATGAGGACGGTGTCGTTCATTTTGGTTCCCCCCTCTGTCCCTGCGGGAATTTTCTCCACATGTCTTGGAAAGGCCCTCGGGATTTCTTGAACCACGTTTCCATTGCTCCTCTGCTTCCTAGAAAATAACTTTTGTGGAGTGGACAAATCTACGCCCATAGCAGAAAGGGTCTTGGCATCCTTCTCACACCTGGATAAAGTCTCTTACTTTGCGACCAAAAAGGTATGTTCCGTCAAAAGGAGCAGTGATGAAAGAAAACTTGAATGGTTCTCAAAAGTCACATAGGTGCATCCAGGCGTGTGTCTCCTTATGGATAAAGCCTGTACCCACATCCACTGCTCTAGATAGCCGTTCGGCTGTACGAGCGATCAGCCTCATGGATGAATTGGACACAGACTCCAGGGTGGCTAAAGTACAGTTGTGTACACTTACCATAAATGTAGATGTTCGAGTGTATTCACTGTTGCAGTCATTACATTTCGGTTATCTGCTTGCAGTAGCCCTCCGTTGGCCTGATTATCAAAGTCTTGGGTCCTGCATCAGTTGCTGTCTCATCTTCCATGACATCAGGTAGTCAAGGGTATAAAGCATGCAGTCGATGCCATTATATCAGTTTCTTTTGCCCCAGATGTCAGGTGCCCCCCTTAATGGGAAGCAATTATATATATATATATATATATATATATATATATATATAAGGTTATACCTCCAACAAAAAAAGCAAATACACCAAAAAGCTTTTAAGTACAGTAAAGGAGAATAGAGGTATAGCCAAAAGAAGACAGGGGGCTGGAGGGAGGGTAACTAGGACTGCAAAAGTGAATACACTCAAACATCTACATTTATGGCAAGTGTACACAACTGTACTATGTTCTTCGTGTTTCACTGTTGCAGTCATTACATCTGGGTAGATTCCCAAAGCTATGGATGAGAGGATGGAACTAAACAGCATTAGGAGCAGCTATAAGGCCCTGCAGGACTGCAATAGCAAAGCCTGCCCTGGATTTAGAAAAGAGGTAAATGATAATGCTTTGTGAACGTATGAGCTGAGCTCCAAGTAGCATCTTCTAGAATGTCTCTGGTAGGGACCCCTCTGAGAAAAGCTGCTGAAGTAGAGGCAGCCCTGGTGGAATGGGATCTGATCCCCTTGGGCACAGGTTTACCATGGTGCAAGTAGCACAAACGAATGCAATGGCTTATCCCTTTAGAAATAGTCTGCTTTAATATAGCTTTCCCCTCTGATCCGGCAGCAAATGCCACCAGTAGTTGCTCAGATTTTCTTAAGAGATTTTCTCCTGTTTAAGTAGAATCTTAGTTGTCTGTGTACATCCAATGAATGCAGAATCCGCTCCCACTTGTTCTGCGGATTTGGGAAGAAAGTTGGCAGGTGAATGGTCTGGTTAAGAGCCACACTGGATACCACCTTAGGCATAAAAGAAGGAAAGGTCCTGAGGGTCACCCTGTCCAGGTAAAAAATAATGAAAGGCTCTACTGCCATGAGAGCCTGTAGTTCTGAAAACCTTCTAGCTGAAGTGACTGCCAAAAGAAAGGCTGTCTTCCAAGAAAGCAATTTTATATCCGCAGTAGCTGTTGGTTCAAAAGGAGGTAGGGTGAGTTTTTCCAGCACAAAACTGAGGTCCCATGCAGGAGTTGTCGCTCTCCTGGGAGGCCTTAAATTTTTGACCCCTCTGAGGTACTGTTTTAGCAGGGGATGAGAAAAGAGGGGAGGCTCTGTGTTGTAATGAGCCAAGACAGCACAGGCATGGATTTTTACTGAAGAAAAAGATAGGCCCTTGTCAATCATCTCAGTTAAGTATTGTAAAATCTGAGGAATATTGGGTTTTGCTGGGTCTATTCCTTGTGCTTGGTTCCAAGCACAGAATCTCTTCCATTTATCAGCATAAGATTTTCTAGTACTAGGGCTTCTGGCTTCCAAAATGACATCCATCACAGGTTTACTGAGAGATGTGGTTGGTAAAATTAGTTGATTAGCCATGCTGTAAGACTCAGAGTTTAGAGCGGAGTGTGCAGAATTTGATAGTTTTGTTGAGACAATAGGTGAGGTGTTTGAGGCAAGTACCACGGAGGAAGGTGTGACATATTCCTTAGAAGCGGGTACCAGTGTTGGCAAGGCCAGTCCGGAGCAATTAGAATCATTTTTGGTTTTTCCTGTCTGACTTTTAGTAAGACCCGGAGAGTAGAGGCAGAGGGGGAAAGGCATAGACTAATAGGTTTTTCCAGCTGAAGGATAGAGCATCCACTTTCTATGCTTTTTTGTGATGAGTTCTTGTGCAGAACTTGTCCAACTGATAGTTTTGGGGAGAGGCAAATAGATCTATGTCTGGGCTTCCCCTTAACATGCTGAAGATTTGTGGATCCAGTTTCCATTCGTGCGGGTCCATAAGATTTCTGCTGAGGTTGTCTGCCAGAGTATTTTGCTTTCCTAGCAAGAAATGAGCTTGAAGATGTATTTGGTAAGTCAAGACTGTGTTCCACAAGGCCATGGCTAGTCTGCAAAGGGGGTAGGAGTGGATACCCCCCTGCATGTTTATGTACCACATAACTGTGGTGTTGTCCATCTTTATCAGTAGTTGTCCTCGATGAAGTAAGTCCTTGAAGGCTATCAGAGCATTCTGAACAGCTAGCATTTCTTTCTGGATGATATGTAGATGCATTTGGTTTGGGCTCGATTTGCCCTGAATGCATCTCCCTGCAAGGTGGGTCCCCCAAGCATAGTCTGATGGGTCTGTAGTTAGGGTTTGGGTGGTAGGGGGTAGAATAAATGACAGTCCCTTGTTTTGGTGACATGTCTTTGCCCACCAAAGAAACTCCTGTTGCAGGCAGGAAATGAGAGGAATCATTGTTTCCAGGCTGTGACAATGTTGACTCCATAAGCTTTTTAGGTACCACTGAAATTTGCTCATATGCAGTCTCGCATATGGAATTAGTAGAATGCAGGATTCCATGAACCCCAAAGCCTGCAGAATTTGTCTTGCAGATAGCTGGGGTTTTGTTGCCATTTGTTTGAAGTATGTTGTCAATTGAATTTGTTTGTCTGCCGTGAGGTAAGCCATCTGGGCAGTTGTATTCAAGCTTGCACCCAGGAATGCAATTATTTGAGAGGGTACCAGTTGTGACTTCTTTTCATTTATGGTATACCCTAGGCATGCTAGAAGCCTTTTTACAAACGCCAGATGTTGAAGAGTGTCCTTGTCCTATGCCTGAATGAGACAATCGTCCAGATAAGGATACATTTTAATGTTTTTTTGTCTGCAAAATGCAATTACTGGTGTCAGGCACTTTGTAAAGACCCTGGTCGCAGTAGATAAGCCAAAGGGCAGTGCAGAGAATTGGTAATGCAAAAAGCCTGCTTTGAGGCGGAGGTATCTTCTGCAAGATTCCCTTACTGGGATATGCAGGTATGCCTCTTAGGTCTAGAGTTACCAACCAGGCATTCTTGCCTAGCATAGGCAGTAGCTGTTGTAAAGTCAGCATTTTGAATTTTGGAATGTCCATGTTCAGTATAGATAAGTCCAGAATTGGACACCATGATTTGTCTTTTCTGGGTACCAGGAAAAGTCAAATAAAATCCTTGTCCTTTTTCTTTTTCTGGTACTGGTTGAATAGCCCCCATATCCATGAGGGACATAACTTGTTTCTGGGCCTCTGCCCACTGGTTTGGTGGCAGATCTGGCCATCCGTTTGGAATTGGCAATGTGTGGAAATTAAATCTGTACCCCTGGGATACTATGTTTAATACCCACTTGCCCTGGGTAATTAAATGCCAACTTTGAGAATGAAGTGCTAGTTTTCCCCCCAAGGGGGCTGCAAAAAGATAAGTGCTTGGAGATGGCAGAGGAAAGTCATTGAGACTGCTTACTGTAGGGTTGTGCTTTGTTACCTCCAGATTTGGAGGTGGAGGCACCCTAATGCTTTGACCTGTAAGATCCCTGTGATTGGTATCTGGAGCCTTTGGAGCACCTGGGTTTGCCCTGAGTGGCTCTGTTGGACACAGGAAAGGACCAATTCTTAGTAGGCCAGTGCCCACTGAACCTGGGTGGCTGCACTTGCAAGAAAAATTTTAAAGCTTTCATACATTTAGCTTTGTCTTCCATTTTCTTTAAAACCTCTTCTGCCTTATTACCAAACAGACTGCCATGCTGTAATGGGGCATCCAACAATTTAGCTTTAACATGATCAGGCAGATTTTGCTCCTTGAGCCAGGTATGCCTTCTTATCACAGATTCAGTTACGACGGCCCTGCAAGAGGCCTCCAAGGAATCAAAACCATACTGGAAAGTATGCTTTCCAACCTGTTCTGCTGAATGCAATAAGTCCTGTAACTCTATTTTCCACACAATCAGAAATCAACATAATTTTCTGTTTAAGTAAGCCCATAACATGCTGTTGATATTTAAGCATATGAAACTGGCAGTTTAAAGCCCTGATTGCCAAGGTTGCAGACTTATAAACCTTCTTACCCCATCTATCCAGTGCCCTGGAATCTCTATCAGAAGGGGTAGGATTTTTGGCTGTAGAAGCCTTAACACCCTTGGGACCTTGAGAAATAGTCTCAAGGTCAGTAGCAGGATTTTTGAAAAGAAATTTGTGGGAGTCAGGAACCCTGTAATATCTGTCTGGCTTACTAGGAGCCGGAGGGCAAGGAAACAGGAGTCATGCTTGATTCCGAGAGAACATCAACAATGTCTAATACAGGAGGTACTGTCAAAAGCCTATGTTGAGGAAGAAGAAACAACTCCCTAAGCCTCTTTTTTGATTCTGAGAAGTTCTGACTCTCCCAGTGAAAATGTTCCCTTAAAGTATACAAAGTCTCTCCAAAAGAGTAATCCTCGGGAGGAGAAGCGGATGGGATGGATTCCTCTGCATCAGAGTCCTCATAAGGAGGAATAGAAAATTCCTGATAAGAAGAGGAATAAGAAGAAATGGAAACCTGATCTGAAGATTCATAATCAGTGCCTTGCCTAGGCCTCTTGGGGGGGGGGGGGTTAGGAACCCCTGATCAAGGTAATTAAATCCTCAGCCATTTTGATCATTTGTTTTTTAGGCATAGGGACCTGAGCATGTGGCTCATGCGTCAGATTTTTAGACATAGAAGTTGGTTAGACCTTGTTTTTGTTGATGGCGTCGGTTTAATATAAAAATGTTGAGGCCTGAAAACACTCTCAGAAGCCGGGTGCCTGCTCAGTGGCTCCAGACCCATCCAAGGGAGAGACATCCGGAGATTCAATACTTGCAGAATCTCATGGCATACCGGACTCCGAATGGGTGTCGGGTAGAGGCCTGCGACTCAAAAGGTATAAGGGGCTGCGAAAGGACCTCACTGAATACCGCCGACTGGCTTAGGAGAAGCTTCGTCGTCGGTTTTGGACCTCGACGGTCTGTCTCTGTCTTTTTCCTTGCGTTTTTTGTGAACTCCGGTAGTCGGATTGCTAACCGATGACATTTCAGGGTAGTTAAATCTTGAACCAAAATATTTAGAAGCAAAAATATACCAACGCTTAATAGTGCATTGGTTAAATTTAGCACAAAACCGACAGCAAGGCACATTGTGATCAGGGCCTAGGCAAGGAATACAGTACAAATGAAAATCCTTATGAGGTATTTGCTTCCCACACGTAATGCAATTATTAACTTTTACTGACATTGGTAAGGAGCAAGAAAAAGTTTCCCCAACGGGGTACTTAGCTTTAGTTTGAAGACTTTGGTTCTGAAACTCGAAAACTAAAATTTCAGGAGTCGGCCGACCGGCACTTGTGAACCGCTTCTGCTTCGGGCACCACGTGGCAAGAAAGACAGATTAAAATGGTGTCTGCTGCAAGTTTTATACCCCTGACGACCTGACGTCATGGAAGAAGAGACAGCAACCGACACAGGACCCAAGACTTTGTTATTCAGGCCGACTGAGGGCAATCTGCCAGCAGATTACCCAAATGTAATGACTGCAACAGTGAAACACGAAGAACATCAAAGTTTTACATCCCAAACTCACTGGTGTTCCACAGGATTCAAAGCCTGCAATAAGCTCTTAGCCAAGGTAAGCAATTAATTTTAATTAACAGAAATTTTGTTACCAGAAGAATTATGGCTAACTTTCTGTTTCTCTTCTCTAGGGACAGCCCTATAAGGAGACAGACTGAAGGATAGCACTTCAACCAGGAAAAACAGATCACTTATCTTGGCCAGCCCAAGAAGAAAGAATAGTTGTGTAAAATCTTACCATAAAGTACAGTTGTGTACACTTTACCATAAATGTAGATGTTAGAGTGTATTCACTGTTGCAGACGGGAGGAAAGGAGGGAGGGATAGAATATTGCAGCAGTGAAGAGAAGGAAATCTATGGTTACGATAAAATTTTACACAACTATTCTATGTCCTGCTATTCATTGCTGCAGTATTTATAACCTGAGGGAGAGTGCCAAAGCTAAAGTAAGGAGCAGAGGAGCTCTCAATGAAGCCATGTAAAATGACTTCAGTGAATCCGGCTCTGGATCTGGAAATGCAATCCAGTTTGTAACATTTGGTAAAGGTATGAATAGAAGACCAGGTGGCTACTGTTATCTAAACCCTTGAAGAATGCCTTAGACAAAGACACAGTTCTGGTAGAATGGGCCTTCACAGGTGAAGACAGGCTCTTTCAATCAAGTGTGTAAACAAAGGGAAATAGTCTGCTTAGAAATGGGTAAACCCAAAGCCCTGGGATGAAAGTTCACAAATAGCTGATCAGATTTCTTGATAGACAACTTAAGATTTTATCTGGACAAGACTAAAGCTATGTACATCTAAGGAGTGCAGTGGTTTTAGGGAAAGCAAAGTAGGTGGGTAACTGAATGGACTGGTTAAGGGATAACTCATTAACCACTTTTCATATAAAAAGATTTGTTCTCAAGGATACCCTGTTCTTATGAAAGACCGGGAGGGGGGGGGGGCATAAGAGCTTGCAGGTCCAACACCCTTCTAGCTGAAGTCAAAGTCACTAATAAACAGTTTATCAAGAAAAATGTTTTAGGGAGGCCAAAGATACTCGCACAAAAGGGACCAGGGTAAATTTTTCTAAAACACAATTAAGATCCCAAGGAGAAGAAATAGGTTTCCTGGGAGGCCTAATATGAAAGACACCCTTAAGGAATTGTTTCACCTCAAATCTGAATGCTAGAAGGGGAGACAGAAGCAGACAAACAGAAATAGCTGACATGTGCGTTGACAAAAAAATAAGCCACGCCAGCAATTCACACAAATAAGACAGAACCACTGGGATTCCCACTGTCAGTGAGTCTGGTTCTAGACAGACACCAGAGTAAAAATCTTTTCCATTTGGAAAAGTAAGACTTTCGAGCATTGGGTTTTCTGGCCTCCTGCAAAACCCTGGGTATTGTCCTCTGAGAATAGGTGTCTGAAGGGAATTAGAATCCTAATCACCCACAGTGTCAGCTGTAGTGTTGATAGGTGTGGACAGATCAGGGATAGTACAGTTGTGTACACTTACCATAAATGTAGATGTTCGTGTATTCACTGTTGCAGTCATCACACTTAGGTTATCTGCTGCAGGAACCCTCAGTCAGCCCGAATATCAGAGACTTAGTATTTCTGCGTCAGTTGCTGTCGCTCCAGGACTGATGTTAGGTCATCAGGGCTATAAAAACAGGCAGCCGATGCCATTACATCAGTTTTTCTTGACCCAAATGTCAGGAGCCCCCCAAATAGGGAGCTTAAGTTATGGTGAGGAAAACGCTACCAGTAAAAAGTAAATACCAATACCCCAGAAAGGGGTGAGTAATAGGCATAGAGAGGAGAGAAAGAGAGAGAAACAAGGGGGCTGGAGGGAGGGAAACCAGGACTGCAACAGTGAATACACTCGAACATTTACATTTATGTTAAGTGTACACAACTGTACTATGTTCTTCGTGTTTCACTGTTGCAGTCATCACACTTGGGTAGATTCCCAAAGCTGAAGAAAGGTGGAGGCAGTCAAGAAGAGTTGGGGCTGGCTAGTATGCCTTGCAGGACTGCTGTAGCAAAACCCGCCCTGGACTTGGAAGATAGGCAGGTGGCAATGCTTGGTGAAGGTGCATACAGAACTCCAGGTAGCAGCTTCCAGGATGTCCCTGGTAGGGACTCCCCTGAGGAATGCTGTAGAGGTAGAAGTTGCCTTAGTAAAATGTGTTCTGACCCCCTGCGGGGTTGGTTTCCCATGGTGCTTATAGCAGAAATGGATGCAGTGTGCTATCCATTTGGAAATTGTTTGTTTAGAAATGGCCTTGCCCTCTACCCCTGGTGCAAAGCTGACTAGTAACTGGTCAGATTTCCTGAAGGGCTTAGTCCTATCAAGGTAGAATCTGAGCTGTCTTTGCATGTCCAAGGAGTGCAGGATCATTTCCCCTTTATTTTGGGGATTAGGGAAGAAGGTTGGCAAATGGATAGATTGGTTGAGAGCCACACTGGATACCACTTTAGGCATAAAGGAAGGGTTAAGTCCTGACGGAAACCTTGAAGCATGGAAAATAATGAGGGGTTCTACAGCAATGAGTGCTTGTAGCTCAGACACTCTTCTAGCTGAAGTGATGGCCAGAAGCAAGGCTGTTTTCCAAGAGAGGAATTTTAACTCTGCTGACGCTGCAGGCTCAAAGGGGGCTTTTCCAGTACAAAGTTAAGGTCCCAAGCAGGGGTGGGTGCCTTCCTTGGTGGCCTTAAGTTGTTTGCCCCTCTCAGGAACTGTTTGCTAAGAGGGTGAGAGAACAGAAGTGGGCTCAGTGTTGTAATGAGCTGAAATGACAGAGGCATGGATCTTAATGGAGGAAAATGATAGGCCACTGTGGAGTAGATCTGCTAAGTAATCCAGTCTTAGAGGCAGGGAGGGCAGGTTTGTGTCCTTTAGACTGAATCCTGGAGCAGTACCTTTTCCACTTATCAGCATAGGATTTCCTTGTACTGGGTCTTCTGGCTTCAAGAATGACGTCCAACATCTGCTTGCTTAGGCTGGTTACTGAGGGAGAATTCCCGGAATAAGTCAGGCTGCAAGATTTAGGGTTTGCAGCTGTGGATGCAAGATCTGTCCCCCCTGCTGAGAGAGCAGGGTTGGGTTCTGGTGTAGGTGCCAAGGTGGCACCAGTGACAGGCTGCGCAGCAGCGGGTACCATTGCTGGCATGGCCAGTCCGGGGCAATCAGAATTGTCCTTGGTCTGTCCGGTCTTACCTTGAGCAATACTCTTGAGAAAAGGGGCAGAGGGGGAAAGGCATAGATTGATTTACCCACTGGAAGGATAGGGCATCCACTTTCCAGGCCCTGCTGTGAGGAGTCCTGGTGTAGAATTTGCTGAGTTGGTGATTGCAGGGGGAGGCAAATAGATCCACCTATGAGGTCCCCCATTTCTGAATCAGAAGGTTGAAGGTGCTGGGCTCTAATTGCCACTCATGTGGATCTAGGAGACTTCTGCTTAAGTCGTCTGCCAGTAAGTTTTGTTTGCCTGGCAGGAACTGAGCTTGCAAATGGACCTGCATGTCCAAGGCCGTGTTCCACAGGGCCTTGGCTAGTCTGCAGAGTGGGTAAGAGTGTGTTCCCCCCCTGCTTGTTGATGCACCACATAACTGTGGTGTTGCCTGTTTTTATTAGCAGGTGTCCTGGTGAGAATAGGGATCTGAAAGTTGTCAGAGTGTGCTGCACAGCTAGCATCTCTTTTTGGTTGATGTGCAGATGAATTTGACTTGGACTCCAGCGGCCCTGAATGCACTTGCATCCATGTGTGCCCCCCAGGCATAGTCTAATGCGTCTGTGGTTAGGGTCTGGGCAGCGAGGGGTTGAGTAAAGGGCAGTCCTTTGTTGTGATTGCATGCTGCTGCCCACCAAAGAAACTCTGTCCTTAGACAGGGTATGACAGGAATGACTGTTTCCAGGTCCTGAGAATGTTGGCACCAAAGACTTTTTAAGTACCACTGAAGTTTCCTCATATGCAGTCTGCCATATGGAATTAGTAGGATGCAGGAGGCCATGAACCCTAGGGCCTGCAGGATTTTCCTTGCGGATAGCTGGGTTCTGGTGGCCATTTGAGTAAAATAGTCCGTCAGATAGGCTTGTTTTTTTGGAGTGAGGAATGCCATCTGGGATGCTGTGTCCAAGCTTGCTCCCAGGAATACAATCTTTTGACTGGGGACAAGTTTTGATTTTTTTTTCGTTGATGGTGTACCCCAGGGTGGTTAGAAGGCGTTTTAAAAATGTCAGGTGCTGCAACAGCATTCCCTGACTGTCTGCCTGAATCAGGCAGTCATCCAAGTACGGGTAAATTTGGATATTTCTCTGTCTGCAGTAAGCAATGGCTGGAGCCAGGCATTTTGTGAATGCTCTGGGAGCAGTGGCTAAGCCATAAGGAAGTGCAGAGAACTGATAATGCATAGATCCTGCTCTGAAGCGTAGATTTTTCCTACATGGGTCCCTTCTATGGGATGTGCAAATAGGCTTCTTTTAAGTTGAGGGTGACTAACCAGGCATCCTTGGCTAGCATAGGTAGAAGCTGCTGCAGGGTGAGCATTTTGAATTTTGGTACCACCAGGAAGGTGTTGAGAATTGACAGATCTAGGATTGGGTGCCAAGTGCCCTCTTTTCTGGGTACCAGGAAGAGTCTGGAATATAATTCTTGGCCTGTCTGTTCCGCAGGAACAGGTTGAATTGCCTTTATAGAGAGCAAGGATTGAACTTGATTTTGTTCCTCTGCCCACTGGTTTGGAGGAAGGTCTGGGAACCCGTTTGGGGTTGGCAGTGAGTGGAAGTAAAATTTGTATCCCTGGGATACAATGTTGAAGACCCATCGGTCTTTAGTGATGGAAATCCCAGTTTTTGCATGAAGGGCAAGTTTTCCTCCTAGGGGCACAAGCAGTTGGGCAGAGGTGAGGAGTGGAGTTGAGAAGTCATTGGCTTAGCACTCCCTGCTTTGGAGGTGGAGGCACTCCATTGCTTAGATCTCTGCATACCCTGAGACTGTAGTCTGGGTGGTCTGTTACCCCTGGGTCTGGTTTGAGATGGCCTTGAGGGGGCTGGAAAGGACCAATGTTTTGAGGGGCAATGCCTACTGAATCTAGGAGGCTGTACTTGCAAGAATTCATTAACTGTCTGCATAGATTTAGCTTTTTCTTCCATCTTTTTAAGAACCTCTTCTGGTTTGGTGCCAAACAGACTGTCCTTGTGCAAAGGAGCGTCTAATAACTTTGATTTGACATAGTCTGGAAGGTCTGTTCCTTAAACCAAGCATGCCTTCTCAGTACAGAACCAGTGACTGCTGCCCTGCAAGATGCTTCTAGGGCGTCAAAACCACTATGCAATGTATGCTTGCTGACTTGGCTTGCAGAATGCATAAGCTCTTGCAATTCTTTGTTTTCTACATAGTCTATAAAGGTTGTTATTTTTTTGCTTAAGTTCCATAATATGTTGTTGGTACTTCAGCATGTGAAACTGACAATTCAGAACCCTAATGGTGAGAGTTGCAGAGGTATATACTTTCTTACCTCATCTGTCCAAAGCTCTGGAATCCCTGTCTGAAGGGGTGGGATTCTTATCTGTAGTAGCTTTGATACCTTTAGGCCCCTGGGAAATGAACTCTGGATCAGCAGTAGGACTTTTGAAAAGGAATTTGTGAGAATCAGGTACGCTGTAGTACCTGTCTGGTATCCTAGGAGCAGGGGGTAAAGTAACAGGGGTAAGGCTGAATTCCATAAAGACATATGGTATCAACAACTTCCAGGACTGCTAAAGGCCTATGTTGTGGCAAATCTAGAAATTCTTTGAGTCTCTTTTTGGACTGAGTATAGTCTTGGCATTCCCAATGGAAATGCTCTCTTAAGATATGTAAGGTTTCACGAAAGGAAAAATCCTCTGGAGGAGAGGCAGAGGGAATGGATTCCGCTGCATCAGAATCCTCATAAGCAGATAAGGGCATGTCTTCATAATCAGATACCTCAGAGTCTTTGGACTCTTGGTCTGTTGAAGCTGCAGGGGACTGATCTCTATTTCTCTTAGCAAGGGAAGGCTGGCTTCCCCTAATCAGTACAATAAGGTCTTCTGCCATTTTAAGCATTTGATGTTGTGGTATGGAAGCAGGTGCATGCGCTTTGGTCGTCGGTTTTCTAGGCATAGCTCATACTCTTGGCCTTAGAAACTCGGTAGTTTTACTCAGAACTGAAGACGTAAAAGAGGTCGTCGTTTGTGTCGAACATCAGTATTGTGAAGAACTTCCTCAGAAGCCGGTGCCTGCTCAGCGGCTCCAGACCCATCCAAGGTAGAGATATCCGCAGGTTCCATAGAAGAAGAAGAGACTCTCGGCATACCGGACTCCATAGAAGCAGGCATCAGGGGCTGTGAAAGCGCCTCACTGAGTACCGGTGAACTGGCGACTAGCTTAACGGAAGCATCGTCAGCAGTTTTGGACCTGTACGGTCTGTCTCTGTATTTATCCTTACGTTTTTTCAGAATATCGGTAGTCAGATGGCTTACCTAAGCCATTTCAGAATACGGAGATCGAGAACGAAAGTATTTAGTGACAATAATGGCCCGACAAAGAATGGTTCGGGTGGTGAACAAGGCACAAAACCAACAGCGAGGTACGTCGTAGTCTGGGCCTAAACAGGTGCCACAGTAAGAATGAAAATCTCGGTGTGGTATTTGCTTTCCACAGGCAAGACAATTGTTAACTTTTTCTTACATTGGTTAGAGAAAGAAAAAAAGATTCCCAACAGGGTACTTCACTTTAGAAGACTTCAGGATGATTCAATTCGTAAACGAAAAACTCAGGTAGAGGCCGACCAGCACTCGTGTGAACTGCTTCAGGCTCCTCGGCAAGAAAGACTGATATAATGGCATCGGCTGCCTGTTTTTATACCCCTGATGACTTGATGTCAGTCCTGAAGCGACAGCAACCGACGCAGAAATACTAAGTCTCTGGTATTCGGGCTGACTGAGGACTACCTGCAGGCAGACAACCCAAGTGTGATGACTGCAATGGTGAAACACAAAGAACATCCTTTGTTCTGTGTGAGAAGGTCTACTCTGTGGGGTAACCTGTGGTGATGACCCTTAGCTAATTCCAGAAGGGGGAACCAATGCTGTCTTGGCCAAAAGTGAGTTACCAGCAAGATTATTGGTTGGTCCTGTTGAATCTTGAACAGGACCTTTGTGATTACAGGAAGAGGACGGAATGCATACAGAACAATCCCCTTCCAAGAAAACGAGAGGGCATCTACTTTCCAAACCAGAGGACTTGGGCACAAAATTTTGGAAGTTGTCTGTTCAGTGGGAAGGCAAATAAATCTGAGGAATACCCCACTGGTGGACTATTTCCAGGAACACATCCCTTTGAAGAATCCATTCATGGGACTGAGTCAAGGACCTGCTCAGGTAGTCTGCCGGAAGTTCTGGTTGGAGGGAATGTACATTGCCTGAATAGTCATATGGTATTAGGCAAGAAATGCCAACCTGCCAAGCAGACAGGATCTTGACCCCCCCCCCCCCCTCTTGTTCACATACAAGAGGAGTGTCATGTCTGTGAACAGTTTGAGATGGCCTGGGCAAAGAAGAGGGTGAAATGCTTGTAGAAAGTACAGTTTTGTACCTACCATAAATGTAGATGTCCGATAGATATGCAACTGCAGTCCTGACATATGGGTTGTCCTGCCTCAGGCAGCCCTTCGGTTGGCCGGATTCCAAAGTCTGGGTCCAGCGGCTGATGTCGCCTCCTCCCCGACGTCAGAGCGGCTGGGGTATAAAGGCATCCGCCGACACCATCTTCTTCAGTGTTTCTTGCCCCAGATGCCAGGTGCCCTCCAAGGAAGGCTAAATTTTGTGAATGGATAAGCAAAAATTTCAAGACATGCACAACAGTAATAAACAGATACACCATAACAGATATCCCCAGCTAAATAGGAGAGGGGGAAGGACCCAAGGGAAAAAACAGAGGGGTAGGAGGGAGGGAAAACCTGACTGCAGTTGCATATCTATCAGACATCTACATTTATGGTACGTACAAAACTGTACTATGTCCTTCAAGAATGCAACTGCAGTCATGACATATGGGTTGAATACCATAGCCAAGCTGGGGGTGGTAGGACCTAAGCAAGGGATGGTGTAACTAAAATGCCCTGCAGGACTGCAGAAGCAAAGCCTGCTCGGGATCTGGAGTATAAAGGCAGGTTGTAGTGTTTGGTAAATGTATGCACGGAGCTCCATGTAGCAGCCTCTAGAATGTCCTTTGTAGCCACTCCTCTTAGAAAGGCTGTGGATGTGGCTATAGCTCTGGTTGAGTGTGGTCTTATATTGGCTGGCACACTCTTTCCATGGAAGGAGTAACAGAATCTGATGCAGTGTCCAATCCATTTTGAAATTGTTTGTTTGGAGACTGCCTTTCCTTGCACTCCGGCAACATAAGCTACAAATTGTTGGTCAGATTTCCTGGTGGTCTTTGTTCTGTCCAAGTAGTAGCGTAATTGTCTGTGTATGTCTAAAGTATGCAGCAGCTTTTCCCCTTTATTTTGAGGATTGGGAAAGAAGGTAGGCAGGTGAATTGCTTGACTGAGAGACACCCTGGATATCACCTTTGGCATGAATGAAGGATTGGTCCTTAGAGAAACTCTGTCCTGATGGAAAATGAGAAAGGGAGGTACTGCCATGAGGACCTGTATCTCCGAGACTCTTCTTGCTGAGGTAACTGCCAACAGGAAGGCTGTTTTCCAGGAGAGGAATTGCATTTCTGAAGTTGCTGCTGGTTCAAAAGGAGGAAGAGTTAATTTTTCCAAGACGTAGTTGAGGTCCCATGCAGGAACTGGTTGTTTTCTGGGAGGCTTGATATTATTTATCCCTCTTAGGAACTGTCTTAGCAAGGGATGCGAAAACACAGGTGGATCACAGTTGAAGTTTGCTGAGATTGCTGAAGCGTGTATTTTAATGGATGAATATGAGAGGCCCTTATGAAACATTTCTGCCAAATATTCTAATATCTGAGGTATGCTCATCAGTGATGCATCCTGTCCCTTTTTGGCATTCCAGATGATGAATCTCTTCCATTTGGCCGCATAGGTTTTTCTGGTGGAAGGTCTGCGTGCTTCCAGCAAGATTTCCTGAACCTTTTCGGAGAGGGTGTCATGGGACAAAGTCATGGAACCCTCCAAGCTGCCAGTTTCAATGTTTGCAGGTTTTGATGAACAGTCCTGTAATTGTGTTGTGTTAGTTGCAGAGGCCATTGGGGCAAGGGCCACGGTTTGGAGTGAGTTATGCTTAGTAGCAAGGGATACCAATGCTGCCTCGGCCAGTCTGGAGCTATCAGTATTCCTTTTGGTTGCTCTGCTTTGATCTTCAGTAACACCTTGGTCATTAATGGTAGAGGAGGGAATGCATAGATTTTCAGGGTATTCCAGCTGAAGGAGAGAGCATCCGTTCTCCAGGCTAGAGGATGGTGTGTCCTTGAGCAGAACTTGACCAGGTGTTGATTTAGATGAGAAGCAACTAGATCTATGTCTGGTCTTCCCCATGCAGCTGTTATTTGTGAAAAAATGTGTGGATGCAGCATCCATTCGTGTGGATCCATGAAATTTCTGCTCAACCTGTCCGCCAGTACATTGTCCTTGCCCGGAACAAACTGGGATTGCAAATGGATGTTCAGTTTCAGGGATTTTTCCCAAAGAGCCATTGTTAGTCTGCAGAGGGGATACGAGTGAGTGCCTCCTTGTTTGTTTATATACCACATGACAGTGGTGTTGTCTATCCTTATTAGCAGATGGCCTTGTTGAAGAGATTTTCCAAAGGCTTCTATGGCATGCATCACTGCCAACGTCTCTTTTTGATTTATGTGCAGAGGCATTTCCGTGGGAGTCCATTGGCCTTGAATGCATCTGTCCTCCATGTGCGCCCCCCATCCATGATCTGAGGCGTCTGTTGTAATGGTTTGACTTGCTTGAACTTTGTTGAAGGACATGCCTTGGTTTAACTGGCTTGCTTGAGTCCACCACAAAAATTCCCTTTGCAGGCATGGAATGAGTGGTATTACGTCTTCCAGGTTGTGGCTGTGTTGAGACCATAAGCTTTTTAGATACCATTGTAGCTTTCTCATGTGTAGTCTTGCCAGGGGGATCAGAAGGATGCAAGATGCCATGAAACCCAGGGCCTGCAGGATCTTCCTTGCGGTCAGCTGGGTAAGTTTTGCTAGGCTTTTGAAGTAATCTGGTAAATGCTGTTGTTTCTCCTCTGTGAGGAAAGCCATTTGTGATTGTGTGTCCAGTTTTGCTCCTAGAAAAATAATCTTTTGGGATGGTAATAGTCTTGATTTTTTAAAGTTGACTGTGTATCCCAAAGCCTGTAGCAACTGAATGACATAGTCCAAGTTTTTTATCAATGCTTGTTTGCTGTCTGCTTGTATGAGGCAGCCGTCCAGGTATGGGTATATTTGAATCCCCTGGAGTCTGCAATGTGCAACTACTGATGCCAGGCATTTCGTGAATACTCTGGGCGCAGTAGATAAGCCAAACGGCAATGCTGAGAATTGATAATGCTCTGTTCCTGCAAGAAATCTGAGGTATCTTCTGCAGCTGTGTCTGATTGGGACATGCAGGTATGCCTCCTTGAGGTCCAGAGTAACCAGCCAAGACCCCTTGCCCAGCATGGGAAGGAGATGCTGTAACGTCAGCATTTTGAATTTTGGCACAATGAGAAAGGTGTTTAGAATAGACAAGTCCAGTATAGGCCTCCATTGCTTTTCTTTTCTTGGAACAAGGAACAGTCTTGAATAGAATCCCTGGCCTTGTTCCTGTGGAGGTACTTTTTCTATAGCTTTTATTTGTAACAGCTTTGCAACTTGTAAGAGAGCCTCTGCCCTTTGATTTTGTGGCAGGTTTGGCATGCCTTGTCTCGTTGGTAAGGTGTGGAAGTGGAACCTGTAACCTCTGTCTATTATGTCCAGAATCCATTCGTCCTTGGTTAAAATGTGCCAATTCTTTGAGAATAAGGATAATTTTCCGCCTAGAGGAGCTTCGCTTTGAGCCTTGGTAGGCGGATTGATAGTCAAGTCATTGTGATTGTCCCTGTGGTGCAGGCGAACTCCCTGTGCCACTTCTTTGATTTGGTGGTTGCCATTGGCAGCCCCTGTAGGAGCCTCGGTATTGCCCTCTACCTCGAGCACGCCTGTTATTTCCCCTTTGAAACTTGTCCGAGTCTGGAAAGGACCAATTCTTAGAAGGCCAATTCCTACTGAATCTGGGAGGTTGAACCTGGAGGA
This sequence comes from Protopterus annectens, assembly GCF_019279795.1. Taxonomy (NCBI): domain Eukaryota; kingdom Metazoa; phylum Chordata; order Ceratodontiformes; family Protopteridae; genus Protopterus; species Protopterus annectens. The sequence goes on along the minus strand of NC_056725.1, from coordinate 841,032,191 downwards.
AATCCTTGACAGTCTGTACTGATTTTGCCTTTTCCTCAATAGACTTCAGCACATCTTGTGCATTAGCACCAAAAAGCTTCTTTTTTTCCAGAGGTGCATCCAGGAGCTTAACTTTAACATGGTCTGGCAGTGGCTGTTCTTTCAACCAAGCATGTCTACGTATAACGGCCCCTGTCATGGCTGCCCTACATGAAGCTTCCAATGCATCATAACCACACTGTAGAAAATGATTGCTAACCTGCTGAGTGTTATGAACCAAATCCTGCAATGCCTTTCTATCTATAGGCTCAGGAGAGGCTAACTTTTTCTGCAAATCATCCATTAAGAAATCCTGGTACTGAAACATATGAAAAAGGCAGTTAAGTGACCTCTGGCAAGGGTGGAAGAGGTATAAACTTTTTTGCCCCATCTCTCCAGGGACCTAGCTTCCCTGTCAGCGGGCAGAGGGCTTTTGGCCCGAGGAAGAAGCCACTGCCTTGGGGCCCTGTGAAATAGTCTCTAAATCCACAGAGTGGGCCTTAAAGAGATGCTTATGGGTTTCAGGGACCCTGTAATATCTGTCAGGTTTGACAGGAGCAGGAGGGAGAGAATCAGGCGAAGCACTGGAGTCAGAGTATACATCATCAAGGACATCCAACACTGGAGGAATAGCTAAAGGTCTGTGTTGGGGCAGCTTAAGGAAGGTACGTAGCCTTTTCCTGGAGTCAGAGAATTCCTGACCCTGCCACTGAAAATGTTCTCTCATGGAGTGGAGAACTTCACCAAAAGAAATATCCTCTGGAGGGGAGGCAGAGGGAATAGAAACCTCAGCATCCGAATCCTCATAGGCCTGGAAGGATTCTTCCTGGGTATCTGAGTGCTCTGAATCCCCAGAGGCTTCATCTGAGGAGAGGGTGTCTGTCTGCTCAGTTCTAGGCCTTTTATCTGCAGGCGGCTGAGAACCTCTGTCCGGGTGCGGCTGAGAACCTCTAATAAGAGAGATTAAATATGCAGCAAGAGTCATGATCTGTCTATCAGAAGAGGGACCCTGAGCAGCAGGCTTAGGGTGGGCCTTGGCCTGGCTGGCAGCCTTAGCACGTGCAAAGGCCTTGACGGACATGGATACCGGAGGCCTAGCTGCCCCATGTGCAGGGGTAACCTTGTCCACAGGAATGGTGTTGGGTAAATCCAGAGCTTCGGTTTCTGGAGGAAAATCAACAACCGGCACCGGTGAAATCTCGGGGACCGAAGAACGCGTTAAAGCGGTGTCGTCGGCCTGGGGTGGTAGAATTACCGTTTCCGAAGGAACCGAAACACTCGCAGAGGGCTTAGGAGTGGTATCGGTGGAAGACGCGGGCCGAGGATGTCGGTCCCGGTCCTTGCGTTTTTTGGTAGATTGTGTTGTCGGTTGTTCCGACGGCATGATATAAGCAAAGGATTCGCCAAAAAAGTCTTCGGCAAATTCTGCCCGGCGCTTGAGTGTGCGCTTATTAAAGCAAGTACAGGCAGCACAGGCCGAGACGTCGTGGTCTGGGCCCAGGCAAGGGAGGCAGAAAGAATGGAAGTCCTTATGAGGTATTTGTTTACCACACGACAAACAATTATTAACTTTTTCAATTTTTTCTGACATCGGCTGAGGCAAGAAAAAATGTTCCCCAACGGGGTACTTAGCTTTTAGATGACTTCGGTAACTGAAACACAGGAGCTGACCGACCGGCACTTGCGAACTGCTTCTGCTTCGGGCACCGCGCGGCAAGAAAGACTGAAGAAGATGGCGTCGGCGGATGCCTTTATACCCCAGCCGCTCTGACGTCGGGGAGGAGGCGACATCAGCCGACGCCGGACCCAGACTTTGGAATCCGGCCGACCGGCAGGACAACCCATATGTCAGGACTGCAGTTGCATTCTTGAAGGACATCTAGGAGCAACACTTGCATTTCCCTGATGCTGATGTGTTCTGTTTTCTGGGAGGGGGACCGAATGACATGAACTATAAATTTGCCCAAGGCCCCCCACCAACCCACGTCTGATGCATCTGTGTGGAGTTCTAGGATTAGGGTGAGAGGGTGCAGAGGTAGTCCTGGGTTTAGGGCTGTAAGCTCCACCACAGCAGCTCCCTCTTTAGACACGGAATGAGAGGGACTTTGTACTCTGGTGGGTGAGGATGCTGGGTCCACACAAATCTGAGGAACCACTGGAATTTCCTCATGTGGACTCTTTCCAATGGCACCACAGGAATGGTTCAAGCCATGAATCCCAGCACCCCGAGGAACACTCTGGCCGTGATACAAGTCAAGGGGAGAAGGGAGTGAAAGGAGGACTGATGGTCCTGCACCTTTTGCGGTGGAAGTGACACTCATTATGTCTGTCTAGACTTGACAACCCAAGAAAATGTGGTCTTGTGAAGGGGTGTGGAAGGACTTCCTCAGGGTGATGGTGAATCCTAGTTTTCCAAGGAGGAAAATGGTGGTCTCCAGATTTTGGAGTACAGTGTGAGGAGTTGGGGCCTGTAAGAGCAGGTCGTCCAGGTACGGAAAAACCTGGATCCCTAAAAGCCTACAATGTGTAATCATTGGAGCCAAGCATTTTGTGAACACCCTCGGAGCTGTAGAAAGACCAAAGGGCAAGGCAGAGAATTGAAAATGCCAGGAACCCACAGAAAAACGTAAGAATTTCCTGAACATCAGGTAATTGGGGATGTGAAGGTAAGCATCTTTTATATCTAGAGATACCACTTAACCCTGTTGAATAACAGTGAACAGAGTAAGCAAAACAGACACTGTAGATGACTGTCCTTATGTGGAATTTGTCTTCCACACTAGCACCTGCCCTTCGTGGATAACAAAACCAAAACAGTAGTAAAAAGAAAATTTTCCCCAACAGGGCACTTATCTGAAGAAAGCTGAAGTCGCAATCACTGAAATGATCCGAATGATGGTTGGAATGGTGTTCTGACTGGCAGCAGAAAAGTTCTGAGGATGCATATGTTGCTTTTATGGCCTATGTCTGACTGCAACCTGTGCCCGATGTACCATGTACCCTTGAGTAGTACAAGACTTTTGTACACTGGTCAATGTTGTGTAGCTTCTAGTGGGAGAATCCTCAGGTTACAAATACTGCAAGTGAATAAAAGGACATCCTTCCGGAAAAATTCTTGCGCCTAAAGAAGATGGTTCTCCCATATCCAAAATAGACAATGGAACAGCCCATGAACACGTGGCTAACCTCCAGGCCATGGTGGCAGAAAGGGCTACATCAGAGGGTCACAGGGAATCCAGTGAGTGGTCTGAGAAACAAGCTGTGGCCACTGCAGTCACCCACCAGCAGCTGATGAGCAGTCTGAGCCTGCAGTGTAGGTAAGGACTCTTTTACTATTTGTTTTCTAGGTATAGCAGGACAGGTAAGGAATCTATGTTCCTGCCAAGGGAAAGGTCTACTGCCAGTAAGCACTGCTGGAAGGAGTCTGTCAGTAGGCAACTTACACTTCTCAAAAGCAATCCCACCAAAATAAAGTGCATAAGCAATACCCCTACAATTCAGAAATCCCTTTTTATACAGAAAGCGTAACTGAAGCAAGCAAGAAAAATAAAATACACTTACTTCCTATAAAAAACATACATTTTCACACTTCACAAATAAATACAAAAGCAGCACATTTTTCTCACAGAATGTCTCAGGTACGGACAATTATTTCCGGTACAAAAAACATCACATCTGTAGAAACATTTCTGATAAATAGCACACACACAAAATCACTGGTGTTCTTAGAGAGATCTGGACCCAATTTCAGTCAAAAACAGACAAATTATTTAAAGTGTGTAAGGGTTTCCCCAAAGGGGGCTTATCTCCCATAAATGGAAGATCAGAGCTGACTGCTGATACTGTGCAGCTGAGAGGTGCTTTCTTAAGGGCATCAAGCAAGCACTGAAAAAACTGGCATCCAAGCTGCTGATTTTTCCTTTGGAGCTTGTGCCAAAGTAGCCTGGGTGCATTAATGGAGGGGAGCCAGACACTTTTGAAGACTGGTCAGCTTTTATATCCTAGCCAAGATGAAACTAGAAACAGATTAGGTTACTGCAGCTGTGTTACTGATGAACATCAGTCAAATAATTGTGCTAACAGAGGACTGGCCTTGGTGTTTTGAGGTTTTTCCTTTCTTTTTATTTTCTCTTCCTCAGTAGAAGCTCCGGAAAAAGAATCAGCAGCATCATAAGAACACTTTAAAATATGCCATGTAACATAAAAGTAGATGCTGAGAAGCAGAGAGATTTTTTTTTTAATTTCAGAAAGGAGGAATATTACAACCCTTAACTTCTGCACATTTCGCAAAATATTAAACTAAAAACTTTAGTATACAAGTTAAACGGCTTAAAACCCTGAACATTAAATTACTACAAGAATGCACTTTCCTCCCCAACTTACCTGACATTTTCCATCCCTATCCGAGGGAATGGGGTTGGCAGCAGTAAACGGTTTAGCAAAAGCTGTTTTATTTAATGAAATCACAGTTCTGTCTGCTTTATGATTAAAAAAAAAAAGTTATACTTTACCATAATGTTCCATCTGTGTTTTTGATCTTCATTCATTCATTACTGATGGGTTATCGGTTCCGTCCACTGAACCGAGCCGGCCAAATATCAAGCCCGTGTCAGCCAAAAACTCTCAAGCCAAGGTCCTACCCAGAATGCTCTGCTCCCTGTTACTTCAGATCGAGTTTGCAAGTTGACAGATAAAAGTAGAGACTACCTCTGGTCATAACAGACCTACAATAAAGAAGTATATGAGATCAACCAGGAACCTCCGGAGGGGGGACGGAGGGTGGAAAGTAATGAATGAACGAAGATCAACAACACAGATGGAACGTTATGTTAAGACATACCATACCTTCTTTATCTGATGTTAATCTTCGTTCATTCCTTACTGATGGGAAAGAGTCCACAGCTACCTGTATCCCTGGGTAGCCCTCATGGAAGAACATTCATGAGCACCACGGAGCCAAAGGAAGCTCTACCTCTGGAGGCCTAGTCCAATTTGTAATGAATAAAGGTATGATGTTTGACCCAAGTCACAGCTAAGCAAATATCATTGAGGGAAGCCTTAGCATGGAAAGCTGGTCAAGTTGCCATAGATCTTGTAGAATGTGCTTTCACTCTGTGAGGCAAAGTGACATTGTTTTTGTTGTAGATAAAGGTAATACAATTTCTCAACCAAGAAGCCAATGTAACTTTTGAGACAGGATGATCTTGTCTAGATCCAGAAAAGGCCAGAAACAGCTGGTCTGATTTACAGGTAGATTTTGTTCTGTCCAAATAAAAACTTAACTGTCTATGAACATCCAAGGAGTGCAAGCAATACTCTCCCTTGTTAGAGTGGTTATGAAAGAACACTGGGAGATCAATAGATTAGTTGATAGATTGCTCTGACACCACTTTTGGTAAAAAGGAAGAATTAGTTCCCAGTGATACCCTATCCTTATGGAAGATAAGATAGGTAGGTTTAATGCATTGGGCTTGAAGTTCTGACAGGCATCTGGCCGATGTGATAGCAATCAGAAACAAAGTTTTCCAAGATAGATATTTCATATCACATGTAGATGCAGGCTCGGGGGGGGGGGGGGGGGCACTGATAGAGCTTGCAGAACCAATGCCAAATCCCAAGGTTGTACCAGTTCTCTAAAGGGAGGTTTTAGGTGGATAACCCCCTTCAAGGAAGGTTTACAGAGTCTATGAGACATAAATGAAGAATCCTGAAAACCAACGTGGAAATTTGAGATGGCAGCTAAATGCACACGAATAGTAGAGGCAGACACCCCAGAGTGGAAAAGATGTGATAAGTAATCCAAAACTACCAAAACTGGGGCTGACAAGGGGTCTAATTGTTTACTCGCTGCCCATAGAGAGAATCTTTACCATTTATTAAGATAGATTAGTCTGGTGGACGATTTATGAGATGCAATAAGAATATTGCGCACAGGGGACAAGAGGTTTTCCTGCCTGGCAATCACTGGAAGTGGAGAAACCAAGCTGTCACAGTTTCAGGGTTGTTAGATTGGGGTGAGTCAGACCCTGCGGATGGGAGATCAACGTTGGGGATGGATTGAGGATCCACGGGTGATCTAGCAGGTGAGGCCAGATGAAGGGGAGCCAGACTTGTCGAGGCCAATATGGAGCAATAAGGATCACTTTGCTCTTCAACTGTCGTGCTTTCTTCAGAAATTGGAAGATGAGGGGAAGAGGAGGATAAGCATAAAGTAGACCCAAGGGCCAAGCATGGACTAGAGCATCTCTCGGTGATTGCCCCCGAGGGGGGGGGGATCAGGGAAAAATAGTTGCTGCACCTGTAGTTGATTGGGGAGGCAAATAGGTCACAGCAAGGCTGGCCCCAGTGGTTGAAAATTCTTGCCACTATCATAGGATTGAGGGACCACTCGTGAGGTTGCAGAATGCACCTGCTCAGTTTGTCCACTATCACGTTGGAGCTCCTGGGAATGTGCGTTGCAATTAGGTTGGAAGCTATCTCCCATTGCCATATTCTCAAGGCTTCTTGGCATAACCAGTAAGATCTGGTGCCCCCTTGTTTGTTGATGTACCAGACCCTTGACATGTTGTCTGAATGGATCACAGTAGTCCCTGATGAAAGGATGGAATGAAATGCTTGCAACATTAGTAGCACCGCCCTCAGTTCCAGGACATTGATATGCAAAATGGCCTCTGTCTCTGACCAGGTGCCTTGGACTGAGGTTCCCTGACATAACCCCCCCACCCCATCAGGGAGGCGTCCGTGGTCACTGTGGCTATCGGTTGATGGGGGCTGAAGGTGCAAGACCATTGTTGGGGATTTCGAGACATCCACCAGAGTAAATCTTGCTTGCATCTCTGAGTTACACTTACCTGAAAAGACAAAGGATGTTGTAGAGGGTACCACTGAGTGAGACGTAACAACTGAAGAAGCCTCATGTGGAATCTGGCTACAAGAACAATGGTGATCGAGGCTGCCACTGACCCCAAGAGTTGGAGTATAGATCGAGTGTGTGATTTGTGGTGACAAGAGCAGCGGTTGAACCTGTTGCCTTATTCTTTGAAGCCTGTGGTCTGGAAGAGATGGTGTGCAATTTCTCATGTCCAACAGAGCCCCTATGAATTACAGAGACTGAGCTGGGGTCATGTTGGACTTCTCCCAGTTGATAGTGATTCCCAGGTTTTGTGCTGTGAGGAGAGTGTAGTGCAGGTTTTCTTCCAGCAGACGCTTGGTGGGGGCGGTGAGGACCAGTCATCTAGATACGGAAATGCCTGGAATCCTTGAAGTTGCAAATGAGCACTAGCCACTGCCACGCATTTGGTGAACACTCTGGGGGCTGTAGAGAGACCGAAGGGCAGTGCTCGAAATTGGCAGTGACTGGAAAGGAAGAATAGACTGAACCATGACCATCTGGAATTTCTCTGTTTTTACAAATTTGTTCAGTGTGCTGAGATCCAGAATTGGTCTCCAGTCCCCTTGTTTTTTTGGCACTAAAAAGAACCTCGAGTAAAAACCAGATCCTATCTGGTCTGGGGGGACCGCCTGGATGACTTTTTTGTAGCAGCTTTTGGATTTCATGTGCTGCTGTTTCCCTTTGACTGTGTGGAACGTCGGGTAATAATCTGTGTGGGACTGGACAAAGAAGGAAGGGGATCCGATAACCTCTGGGTATTACCCGTTGTACCCAAGAGTTGCTGGTTATATTTCACCAGGCAGCAGGGTACAAGGAAGTACGACCCCGACCGTTTCCAGAGGTGAGCAGTCGGGCAACGCTTCAGGAGCATTGATAGAGTTGGCCAGAGAACGAATCTCTGGAACCCCGGTTTTACAGACCTCTTCTGCCCTGAAAGGGGCGTCTTCCATTGTAATTTCCCCCTCTGTCTCTAGGGGAGAACTCAGCACTTGCGTCACAGAAAGAGCCCTGTGATTTTCTGCGCCACATCTTTCCACTCCTCTGATTTCTAGAGTAGAATCATTGAGGAGTGGAGTGTCTCTCACCAATGGCATATAGGGTCTTGCCATCTTATTCGCACCTTGCCAGCGTATCTTTCACTTTAGGGCCAAACAAAGAAGCGGCCTCGATGGGGACATTCATGAAGGAAGCCTTAAAGGAGTCCGCAAAGGTGCATCCAGGCATGTCATCTGGTGACTATACCCGCTCTAGCTGCTCCTTCTGTTCCGTGAGAAATAAGATGCATGGAAGAATTGGAAATGGACTCTAGGGTGGCTATCTGAGAAGTCAGGTTGTCACGGACCTCGTCAGAAACAGCTCATGCCAAGGTTTCAGACAGCTCCTGCCAAGGTTTCAGACAGCTGGTTGATAAGATCCCTCTGAAGCCTGGTAAAGTGTGTCAAATAGTTCAAAGACCTTATGGTGAAGGCCGATGAAGCAAACACATGCTTCCCTAGTCTATCACCCAAGGCTCCTTGTTGGGCGGATGGACAGTTTGGCTCTCTTCTGCCAAATCTTTCTTAGTTGCAGCTGCCACCACCATAGCATCTACTGAAAGACCTCGTGACCAATGTGGTTGCTCAGCTGGGGGAGATCACATTTTATCCAGTCGTCTTGGTATCGCTTCCAGGGTGTCAGGAGCCTTCCATGCGCGCTGGACGAGCTCATCGGCCGGCAGGGTGACCCAGGAAGTAGGGGGCCGGGCATGAAAGGCCTGCAGGAATACGGATTCCTCAGTGGAAGGATTAGAGGACTTTCAGTCACTCCTCTGTCTAAGGATCTTGAGGATGTCACTAAAGGACACCTCATCAGAGGGTGATCGTGGGGATCCTTCCCCGTCATCAAAATAAATATCTTCAGTCAACGACTCCTCAGTGGAGTCCATGTACTTCCTCTTGCACAATGCTTTGCGGGGTACTTCCTCAGGGGGAGGTTGTGGGGAAGACTGCAAAGAGGGGGTCTCCTGAGGAGGAGAAACCTGAGGCCCTTGTGCCTGTTGTCCAGTGGTCATGGCTTGTGACAGTTGTGGCACGGGGGGGGGGAGAGAACTCCGACATGTAGGGTTTGCCAGCGGAGGCAAGCGCCCTCTCCATGGCCTGGAAGGCTGGCCCGCCCAAGGAGGGATGGGAGCCCGGAACAGAGCACGATAACCTCGGAACTGGGGACACACCCTGTCCTGAGCTGACCCCCAGACCAAGAGTCTCAAGAGGACTGTGAACCGTGAGAGGGGGTTGGATTTCTGTAGGGTGCATTAGAAAAAAATCGGCATAGAACCAGGAATGCTCTCCCCCACGGCACAGCCTCTGGCCTGAGAGAAGCCCGATCCCCAGTGCACCAATGGCCACAAGGACGACTCTGGTTCCAAAGTGAGATCCACTATTGGAGTCGGAGGAAGGGAAGCAGCTGTTGGAGTAATTGGCTTCGATACTTGGGTGAAAGTGGAAGGAGGAGTGTACGTTGGAGTTTGAGGAGATATACGTTCACCTGAAGGAGGGAACGTGGACTTCGACAGGTGAGAGACCTCTGGCCACAAGCAACTGGTAAACAAGCCGCAACACATCTTGCTCACAGAGGCTCCTGGTTGACCTCATAGAGAGGCCTGATGGCAATTCTGGCATTTATAGAAAAGGACAAAATAAAAACGCTGCAGGCTCCAAAGTACTCCACAAATTCTTGATTTATTGCTCCAAACCAAATAATAATTAATTTGGTTTGCAGCAATAAATCAACAATTTGTGGAGCACTTTGGAACCTGCAGCATTTTTATCTTGTCATATTCAGTTTTAAACTTTTCACTAGCTCGTCTGCCTTTCTAGAAAAGGGCTATATTGACTACCAGCGAATGGATCCAAGGAAAGAGAATACTTGGTCTTTGCTAATTCAAGAGGAGCAGAGCCCAGAACCGAGGACGTCTGCACCGAAGAAAATGGTATGGAAGTAGTATGCGCCGTCAGTGCCACAGAAGTTGGAGGTGTCTGCACCGTAAAGGCAAAAGTCTGCTCCGATGGGTACAGTGCTGAGGAAAGTGTCTGCACCAGTAACAAGGACGGTGCCGAGAAGGACTGCACCAAAGAACATGTCGGTGTCGAAAATGTCTGGGTCATGGAGGACAGGAACGATGTACTCGGAGCCGAAGGGGATTGCACCAACGGTGCCAAAGAGAACTGTACCTGCATGGATGGTGCCGGTAAGGGCCACGACAGAACGGTCAGATCTGCAGTTGTCTGCACTGGGAACTCCGGTGCCAGTGCCAATAAGGAAGACATGGCTGGAGCCAGAATCATTTGGGGCTGTGCCGAGCCTGGAGCCTACAGGGTCACAGGTGGCAGCGCCAAAGTAGTAATCAATTTCACCTTCTGAGTCAACTCCCTACGATCTCCAGAGGGAGAAAAAGGGAGCGACCTCGAGGAAGAGAAAGAACACCTCTTACAGGGTTTAACAGGAGGGGGTCAGCCCTCTGACCCAGAAACAGCCTCACAGAAAGAAGATTTGAGAAGACCTTTCAATATTAATTTATTCTTCTGCTCGTTAAAAGTTCGAAAAATTTCTACAAATCCCACATGGGGGATCCACAGTAAGGTGGGAGATATTCAGACAGTAGACACATAAGTCATGGCCATTGGAAAGAGGTAACTTATGGCCGCAATCCTTACACTGCTTAAAACCAATGCTACTTTTCTTATCCAACATAATGATGTGAAGAAGAAGAACAGTACCAAAAAGATGAGGAAAGGCTACCCAAAAAGGTAACTAGACAGAAGGAAAGATTACCAAAGATGGTAATGAAGAATTACCTCAAAGGTAAGAAAAGGGTAATAAAGGGAAATAGACTAAAGAGAGAGTGTCTTAAGTATCCGATAGGGTAGGAAAATATTAGGAGAAACTATTTGAAAAACTTTAAAGTAAGAACAATGTATAAAACTTTCAAAAAATTAAGACACTTAGCTGAAGAGTGGCTTGACACGGCTGAACAGCAACGTGGCAAATGAGATCCGAGGTAACAGGGAGCATAGCATTCTGGGTAAAATCTTGGCTCGAGAGTTTTTGGCTGACAAGAGCTTGATATTTGGCTGGCTCGGTTGCGAGGATGGAACCGATAACCCATCAGTAAGAAATGAACTAAGATTAACAACATCGGATCAAATACTTATGAGTCTGAGGTGCCCTGTATAACTTGCCAAGACTTTCTAGTGTTCTTTGACTATGGGGTAGACTAAATACAATAAGGAAAAACATTCTCTAAAGCAGGCGACACAGGGGGAGAAAGCTGCAGATTTAGGCATACAAATCTGTAACAAATCACAATACATTTTCTGTGCCACACAAAACCTTGTTCATCATAGATGAAGTCGCAGAAAAGGAAATATTTTCAGGAGGGAAAACTAAAACTACACTTTCTTTTGAGTTAAAATGATCAGACAGAAGAAATTCCTGAGATCCAACAATCACTATGTCATGCCTGTTTCTTCTGACAAAGTCCAGACCAGAAAGAGAGGGAACTTTTTTTTCTTTTCTTGTTTGAAGAAACAGAAAGTAAGTAAAAACTAATGAGCTCTACAGCAATCCTTGTAAGTCTTCCCTGTCCACGGAAACAGACACACGAGACTGGAAAGTTTTTTTATTTTTTTGACTAGGTTCATTTTTCCTGGGAATCTCCCAGGAAAGAGCTAGCTCTCAGTAGGCATACTAATCCCAGATATGGGATCCCTATTCCTGGTTAAGTAAACAACCTTCTCTTTCCCCTTCAATTGAGAACTATAAGAGTGTTTCTCTCTTGTTTGCCAAGGGAAACCCTACAGATGCAGAGAACATGTCTATACCTTGCTTTGATGGCTGCATCTGCTACAAAAAAGGGACCAGAGAAAAAATATGGTGGTCTGAGGAACAAGTGACTATAGGACAGTCACCGACCAGTGACTGAGGCACAACAGGAGCTGCCCTGACACTCAACAATTCTGGCAACTTTCTTCTTCTTGCAAACAGAAGAAAGTAAAATCACAGAGAGGATGGTTATCCAATAACTAAGCCAAGAAAAGATCTCAAAGTCAGACAATGGAGCCAGGATAAGTCAGTAATAGGTAAGATAGACAAAGTACAATTCTATAAGAACTTACCATAACAGTAGATGTCCTACTGATCACAGCTGCAGTATTCCTGACATATGGGTTGTCACTGCTGACATCTGGCTGGGGTACCAAAGCTTTACCTTACCTAGGTCTTATATCTGATGCATGTTTGATGCACAACCTTATCACATATGAATAGGGGTCTAAAGACAGTCTGAGGATGCATGCTTGTATGTCATCTCCAAGCTAGCAGCCTGAAGACTATCGAGAGATAGAGAGAGAAAGTGAAGGGACTGGTCAGTTAAGAGGGGTTAACTCGAAATGGTAATAAAATTACTCCTTACCCATGTAAGAGAGCAAAGGCTAGAGGAGAGGGGGAGAAATAAGCAAAGATGGAAGTGAGTGAGAGAAGAAGACAATGGGTAGGACGGAAGACTGTAATGGTGATCAGTAGGACATTTACCGTTATGGCAAGTTCTTACACAACTGTATTATATTCTGACTGAAAACATTCATGACATATGGGTGATTCCCAGAGCATAAGAAAGGAAAGGTGGCTGGCTAGCTATTGAGAAGAAGTGTCCAAGAGTCTGGACAAGACTGTACTGGCAAATGCTATGCTGGACCTGGAGAAAGCATCAATTTTGTAGAGTTTGAGAAAGTTTGTGTATGGAAGACCAAGTGGCAGCCTCCAAGAAAGACATGGAAAGTACAGTTGTGGACACTTACCATAAATGTAAATATTTGAGTGTATTCACTGTTGCAGTCATCACATTTGGGTTATCTGCCTGCAGGTAGCCCTCAGCCGGCCTGAATACCAGAGTCTTGGATTCCTGCGTCGGATGCTGTCTCTTCTTCCATGACTTCAGATAGTCAGGGGTACAAAACAAGAAGCTGACGCCATTACATCAGTTTTTCTTGCCCCAGGTGTCCCCTCAATGGGAAGCAATTATATGTTATGGTACACTTCCATCAAAAAGCAAATACACCAGAAAATTTAAATACACTAAACAAGAAGGAAAGGTAGAGCCAAGAGAAGTCAGGGGGCTGCAGGGAGGGTAACTAGGACTGCAACAGTGAATATACTCGAACATCTACATTTATGGTAAGTGTACACAACTGTACTATGTTCTTTGTGTTTCACTGTTTTAGTCATCACATTTGGGTTGATTCTCAAAGCTAAGGAAGGAAAGGAGGAAGTTAGAGAGCATTAGGGCCAGCTATTAAGCCCTGCAATACTGTAGTGGCAAAACCAGCTCTGGATTTAGAAAAATAGGCATGTGGTAATGCTTGGTGAAGGTATGCACAGAGCTCCAAGTAGTAGCTTCTAGGATGTCCCTAGTGACTCCTCTGAGAAAGGCTGCAGAGGTAAATGCAGCCCTGGTGGAATGTGATCGTATCCCCTGTGGGGTAGGTTTTCCATGGTGCTTGTAGCAGAAATGAATACAACAGGCTATCCATTTAGGAATGGTTTGCTTTGAAATGGCCTTCCCCTCTGCTCCTGCAGCAAAGCCAACTAGCAGCTGTTCAGATTTTCTGAGAGGCTTAGTCCTGTCCAAATAATATCCAAGTTGTCTGTGCATATCCAAAGAGTGCAGTATTTGTTCTCCTTTGTTTTGTGGATTAGGGAAAAAGGTAGGCAAATGAATGGACTGATTTAGGGCCACACTAGACACCACCTTGGGCATAAAGGAAGGACTGGTCCTGAGGGAAACCCTGTCTGCATGGAAGATAATGAAGGGTTCCACTGCCATGAGGGCCTGTAATTCAGACACTGTTCTTGCTGAAGTGATGGCTAGAAGGAAGGCTGTTTTCCAAGAAAGTAATTTCAACTCTGCAGTTGCAGCTGGCTCAAAGGGAGGGAGAGTGAGCTTTTCCAATACAAAGTTAAGGTCCTAGGCTGGAATAGGGGCTCTCCTGGGGGTTCTTAAGTTTTTTGGCCCCTCTAAGGAATTGCTTTAGCAGGGGAGGGTGAGAGAAGAGGGGTGGCTCAGTATTATAATGTGCGGAAATGGCAGTGGCATGAATTTTAATTGACGAGAACGACAGGTCCTTGTGGAGCATTTCTGTTAAGTATTGAAGAATATGAGGTAAGCTGGGCACCGATGTGCCCGTCCCCCAAGTCTGGCTCCATGAACAGTATCTTTTCCACTTTTCAGTATAGGATTTTGCCTCCAGAATGACATCTAGCACCTGCTTACTGAGGGATGCTATTGGAGAGCTCAAGGAATTAGCCAGGCTGCAAAGTTCAGGGTTTGAAGCTGAGGGTGCAGAATCTGGCCTGCCAGCTGGAACAGCAGGGAAGGGGTCTGAGGCAGGTGCCATGATTCCAGCAGTGTCATACTGCGCAAGAGAGGGTACCAGTGCTGGCATGGCCAGTCTGATGCAATCAGTATTGTCCTTGGCTTGTCCTGTTTGATCTTTAGCAGAACCTTCAAGAGGAGAGGCAGAGGGGGAAAGGCATAAACAGAGAGTCTTTCCCAGGTAAAGGACAGGGCATCCACTTTCCAAGCTTGAGTGTGGGACGTGCTTGTGCAGAATTTGTCCAATTGGTAGTTTTGAGGGGAGGCAAACAGGTCTACTTCTGGAGTCCTCCATTTGTTCCTCAAGAGGTTGAATATTTTTGGTTCTAGTTTCCATTCGTGTGGGTCCATGAGATTTCTGCTTAGGTCGTCTGCCAGTGAATTTAGATTGCCTGGCAGGAATTGAGCTTGTAGGTGCACTTGGTAGCTCAAGGCTGTGTTCCACAGAGCCGTGGCTAGTCTGCAGAGAGGGTACGAGTGGGTTCCCCCCTGCTTGTTTATATGTACCACATAACTGTGGTGTTGTCTGTCTTTACCAATAATTGCCTTGGAAGGATGCAGTCTTTGAAGGCTTTCAGAGAATTGTGTACAGTTAACATTTCTTTTTGGTTGATATACAGGTGCATCTGCCTCGGGTTCCATTTGCCCTGAATGCACTGCCCTGCCAAGCGAGCCCCCCCATGCATAGTCGGATGAGTCTGTTATTAGGGTATGGGCGACAGGGGTAGAGTGAAAGGGAGACCCTTGCTGTGGTAGCAGGCCTCTGCCCACCAAAGGAACTCTATCTTTATACAAGAAATGATAGAAATAATTGATTCTAGGTCCTGAGAATGCTGACTCCATAGACTTTTTAGATACCACTGTAGTTTCCTCATATGCAGTCTTGCATATGGAATTAGAAGAATGCAAGAGACCATGAACCCCAGGGCTTGCAGACAGCTGGGGCTTTGTGGCCAAAAGCTTGAAGTAGGTTGTCAAATAAACTTGTTTCTCTGGAGTGAGGAAAGCCATCCGGGAAGTTGTGTTCAAGCTTGCACCCAGGAATACAATCTGTTGGCAGGGTACTAGGTGAGATTTCTTTTCATTTATGGTGTACCCCAGTAATGTAAGAAGTTTCTTTACGAATGCCAGATGTTTTAAAAGCAAGTCCTGGCTTTCTGCCTGAATCAGACAATCGTCCAAGTATGGGTATATTTGAATATTTCTTTGCCTGCAAAATACAATGGCTGAAGCTAGACACTTTGTGAATACCCTGGGCGCAGTAGACAAGCCAAAGGGAAGTGCAGAGAACTGATAGTGCATGGAGCCTGCCCTGAAGTGCAGGTATTTCCTGCAAGATTCCCTTATTGGAATGTGCAGGTAAGCTTCCTTTAAGTCTAAGGTTGCCAACCAGGCATCTTTGCCTAGCATAGGAAGCAGCTGTTGAAGTGTTAGCATTTTGAATTTTGGAATTACTAGGAAGGTGTTTAGAATAAAGAGGTCCAGGATAGGACGCCAGGAGCTGTCTTTTATGGGTACCAGGAAAAGTCTTGAATAAACCCCTTGTCCCCTTTGTTCTGCTGGCACAGGTTGAATAGCCCTGATACTTGGAAGAGAGAGAACCTGCTGTTGGGCCTCCGCCCACTGACTTGGGGGTAGGTCTGGCCAAACGTTTGGGGTTGGTAGGGTGTGGAAGTGGAATCTGTATCCTTGGGAAACTATATTTAAAACCCATTTGTCCTGAGTAATGAGTTCCCAGGTTTCTGCATGCGGTGTGTTTTCCTTCTAAGGGAGCAGGCAGTTGAGCAGGACTTGGAAGGGCTAAGGGTAAATCATTGTGCCATTTTTCCGTAGAGGGGTGGCTTAAACTTCCTGCTTTGGAAGTGGGAGCCCCCCAATGTGTAGGCCTGTGCGCAGCCTGAAACTGTAACCTGGGTGGTCTGCTGTTTCTGGGTTTGGACTGAGAAGGCCTGGAAGAGACTGGAAAGGACCAATTCGTTGAAGGCCAATGCCTAATAAATCTGGGAGGCTGTACTTGTAGGAAATCTTCAACAGTTTGCATAGATTTAGCTTTTTCCTCCAACCTTTTGAGGACGACTTCTGCTTTGTTACCAAACAAGCGGTCTTGGTTTAAGGACGCATCCAGTAATTTAGCTTTAACATGATCTGGCAAGTTTTGCTCCTTAAGCAAAGTACAGACCCAGTGACAGCAGCACTGCAAGATGCTTCTAAAGAGTCAAAACCACACTGCAAAGTATGTTTACCAACTTGTTCTGCGAATGCATTAAATCCTGTAATTTTTTGTGTTCAGCACAGTTAGGAATCAACATAATTTTCTGTTTAAATAGTCCCATAATATCCTGCTGATATACTTCAACATATGAAACTGGCAATTTAAAGCCCTAATGGCCAAAGTAGTGGAAGTGTACAGCTTCTTACCCCATCTGTCCAAGGCTCTAGAATCTCTATCAGAAGGGGTAGGATTTTTGGCAGCAGTAGCCTTAATGCCTTTTGGTCCTTGGGAAATGGTCTCTGGATCCGCAGTGGGATTCTTGAACAGGAACTTGTGAGAGTCAGGTACTCTGTAATACCTGTCAGGTTTTCTGGGAGCTGGAGGTAAAGTGTATGGGGAAAGGCTAGATTCCAAGAAAGCATCATCTACAATGTCTAGAACAGGAGGGATAGCTAAAGGCCTGTGTTGAGTAAGGAGTAAGAATTCCCTAAGCCTCTTTTTGGAGTCAGAGTAATCTTGGCTTTCCCAGTGGAAATGCCCCCTAAAAGTGTACAAGGTTTCACCAAAAGAAAAATCTTCTGGAGGAGAAGCAGAGGGAATGGAATCCTCTGCATCAGAATCTTCAAAGGTAGATAAGGGCAAATCCTGGTCATCAGAAGGAACAGAAATATCAGATTCCTGATCAGAAGAATCAGAAGGAAATTCAGTTCTAGGTCTCTTAGAGGGGGAAGGCTGGCTTCCCCTAATTAATGTAATAAGGTCTTTGGCCATTCTAAGCATTTGTTTTTTAGGCATATGGGCTTGAGCATGCAGTTTGGATGTCAGTTTTCTAGGAGTGGATCGAGTTTTAGGCCTGGATGAAGAAGATGGCTTTGGTTTAAAATGCAAGTCTGTAGGCCTGAATACTCCCCAAGAAGCCGGTGCCTGCACAGTGGCTCCAGACCCATCCAAGGTAGAGACATCCGCAGGTTCCATAGTCAAAGAAGCATCTCGCGGCACACCGGATTCCGAACGGGTCTCACTAGAGACCTGCGAATCTGAGGTAGCAGGTATCAGGGGCTGTGAAAGTGCCTCACTGAGTAACGGTGGACTGGCAACTAGCTAAACTGAAATGTCGTTGGCAGTTTTGGACCTATGCGGTCTGTGTCTTTATCTTTACGTTTTTTCGGAAGATCGATAGTCAGATGGCTTAATGAAGCCATTTTGGAGTAATGATACCGAGTACCAAAATAATGTGCTGCAAAGATAGCAGGACGACGAATAGTTCGGGGGTTGAACAGGGCACAATACCGACAGCGAGGGACGTCGTGGTCTGGGCTTAAGCAAGGGATGCAGTACAAATGAAAATCTTTATGAGGTATTTGTTTTCCACAGGTATGACAATTGTTAACTTTTACTGACATTGGTTGGAGCAGGAAAAAAAAGATCCCCAACGGAGTACTTATCTTTTTTGAAGACTTTGGTTCTGAAACTTGAAAATGAAAATTTCAGGAGTCTGCCTACCAGCACATGCGAACTGCTTCTGCTTCAGGCACTGTACAGCAAGAAAGACTGATGTAATGGTGTCGACTGCATGTTTTATACCCCTGACGACCTGATGTCATGGAAGAAGAGACAGCATCCGACGCAGGAATCCAAGACTCTGGTATTCAGTCCTGCTGAGGGCTACCTGCAGGCAGATAACCCAAATGTGATGACTGCAACAGTGAAACACGAAGAACATCCTGCTCCTTTATGAAAAACTCCTGAGGAACTGACTGCCTAGTAGGATCTGCTTTAGAGCAGGAAGGTAAGGTCTTAATAAGGTGTGAGTGGCTTTTGAAATCCAGGCTGCAATATAGTTTGCTTGGAGACTGGCTGTCCCAGTTTAGGGGTCAGATAGGATAAAAACAGCTGATCAGTCTTTCTGAAGGATTTAATATTGCCCAGGTAAAATCTGAGTTGCCTGTGAATGTCCAGATAATGTAAGATCCTCCCCCCGCTATTTTTGGGATTAGGAAAGAAGGTGGGAAATTGAATGGCCTTATTCAGGGACAGCTTGTTCACTACTTTAGGCATGAAGGATGGATTAGCTCGGACAGTCACCCTGTTTGTGTGAAAAATGAGAAAAGGGGGAAATGATGATGACCGCTTGTAGCTCAGAAACCCTTCCAGCTGAGATGAGGGCCAAGAGGAATCCAAAGTACAGAATTTCAGACAGACAGAAAAGAAACTGGTTCAAATGGATGCAGAGTAAATTTTTCTAGCACAAAATTAAGATCCCAAGGAAGCGATATATGCTTCTTTGGTGGGTTAAGATGCAAAACTCCCTTGAAGAAAAGCTTGACCACCAGCCTAGCCATAAACGGAGGGCTAACAGGGAGGCAGACATTGATAGCAGACCTTATGGGTGAGAATGCTACGCCTGTTCAAAGAAGTTCACAGAGGTAATGCAGAACTCTGTGGATCCTGACCTTGATAATGTTTGTAGCACCAAATGGAAAATCTTTTCCTCTTAGCTGTGCAAGATTTTCGGAAGTAGCTCTTATAATCTGCTGAAGGACTTAACACCTCTACAGAGAAGGGGTGTTTTTGAGGTATCCATAAGGTTAGGCTAAGGGATGGGGAATTCTGGTGAAACAGCAATCCTTTTTGCTGAGTAATCAGGTCTGGCTGTACATGAATCCTATTGTAATTTCCTTTTGCCAAGTGAAACAGTAGTAGGAATCAATGCTGCCTCAGCCAAAAGGGGAGCCAGGGAGTGACTTAGGCCGTCTGCTAGCACACAGTCCTGAGAGGGGATGTGTGTGGCTGTGAGCATGTTCACTTGTGTTGCCAAATTCCATGCCTCTTGTGCCAACCTGCAAAGTTGGTAAGACATATTGCCTTCCTATTTCGTTATGTACCACATGACTGTGGTGTAGTCTCTGTAAACTTGGAATGCTCCTGTATCCAAAGGTGGAAAAAAATCTGAAGAGCTTGCAGAAGAGCTCTCATTTCTTTCAGGTTGATGTATTCTTTTAGGAAATGGGGTTGCAATTTACCCTGCATTCTGTGTGATCCTGCCCATGCCCCTATGCCTCGTCAGAGCTACCCATGTGAATCTGTTGAGGAGGAGGTGTGAAAGGTAATCCTGGACTGAGGATGACCTGTTCCCTCTACCACACAAGTTCCTTCTTCAGACAAAGGAGAAGGGGAAACAGGGTGTCCAAGGGGGGTGGCAGTGCTGGGACCACACCGACTTGGAGCCTGGCCAGGAGAAGCAAAGGCATGGTGTCTGCCATGATTTCCAAAGTCCTTAGCACCTCCCTTGCACAGCAGTGGGTTGCAAAGGTGAGGTCTTGGAAGTAACTGGATAGGCTGATAACCATTTACTGGGGCAGGAAGGCATACATTTTATTTGTGCCAGCCTGCATCCTAGAAACACCAGGTCCTGCTTAGGAAATGTATTTTTTTTTTTGTAGTGTATAGTGAAACCCAGACCTGTCTGAAGATCAGAAGATGGAGGATGAACTGAAGATGTTGAACAACATCTGGGGAAACAGCGTGGATCAAAAGGTCACCCATCTAGGGGGAAATCTGAATTCCTTGAGTGCATCAGAAAGCAACTACAGACGCTAGACACTCTGAACAGTCTAGGGGCAGTGGAAAGACTAAAAGGCAGAGCTTGTAAACTTAAAGTGCGAGGAACCACAGATAAACCTGAGGAATATCCTGCAAAAGGGGTGAACGGGAATGTATAGTAGGCATCCTTGAGATCTAGTGACACTAAGAAGGCCTGTCAGAGGACAAAAGGTAAAAGAGTCTGAAGAGCGAGTATTTTGAAAGATGATACCTTTGAGTAAGTTTTCTGGATGGACAGATCTAGGATGGGTCTCCACTGCCCTTCTTTCCTTGGGAATAGAAAAATCCTTGAATAAAACTTCTTTCCCATGAATTATTTTGGGACTCGCCTGATGGTACCCTGATTCAAGAGGTCTTGAATAATTAAAAGTCAGAAGAGATATCCGATTTGGAGAAGGAAGAAGCAGGATGTCTCCCAGAGGAGGAATGTTTTCCCAAGACATTGCATAGCCATCCCTGATGACAGAGAGGACCCGTTTGTCTGTTGTAACAGCTTATCACCTGGCCAGGGAGAGCAACAACCTTTGAGAAAGAGAAATAATGGGGTTGGGGACAGGGGGAAGAATGCTGCTGGGTAGTCACAGGTTTTTGCCTCCAAAGGGCGGCCTCACAGCTGAAGGTTCCCGTCGGAATTTTTCAGAGTATCTTTTCCTGGGTGTCTTCCTTTCTTTCTGGACCATCTTTGGTTTCCTTCTAATGAAGGAGATAAATTTAGCTGGATAGTTCCTATGGTAACTAGGAACTGAGGAGAGTAAGATCCGTCTCCAGTCTTTCATGGTCTTAGCTGGGTCTTGGAGCGTTTTGAACTGACCGGCTTCCTGAGGGCCAAATAGGAGGCCTTTGTCCAAGGGCGAATCAAATTTTTGCTTTGAAATCCTCAGGCACAGGTTGACTGGGAAGCCATGCATATCTACAGATAACAGATCCCATGGCAGCTGCCCACAGCATAATGTATCTGGCAGTCTGAGTGGTCTGTGAAAATAAGATCTGCTCTGTTGCTTCGAGTCTGCTGAAGGAGATCCAAGAAAATTTGTTTAAGGAGTTAAGGACAATTGAGTCTGGTAACTGACTGCCCCAAAGGCAAGGATAGCAAAAGTGAAACCCCTCTTTCCCCATCTATCCATAGCCCTACTATCTTTATCAGTAGGTAGGACCATTAGTACTAGACAGAAGCTTGGAGGGCTTATCTGAAAAGTGAAAGAATGCAAAAGGGTCTGCCACAGGCTTCTTGTATACAAAGTTCTTATCAGTAGGGACCTTGTAAAACCAGTCTGGTCTCTTAGGAGCCGATGGTTGAGAATCAGGTGTGGAGGAAGTGGACTGACAGGTGCCGGGAAAGCATGAAGCACAGGAGGGACTGGAGAAGGGGCAGGGGTACCCATCTCCAAGAGTGTGTAGCACCTCTTCTGAACATCAGAAATCTGTGTGGATTGCATATCAAAGTGTTTCATTGTGCTCTGAATACTTTCCCCAAAAGAAGCCACCTCTGCACAGGAACTGGGTGAAAGGGAGTCCCCATTCATTGGGAGAGATTTCCCCTTGAGAAAGCAACTGACAGGACTAGTCCACAGAATGGTCAGACTCAGAATCCTGCTCATCAGAGGAGGAGGAAACTAGAGCAGGTTTAAATGCAGTAGTCTGTGGCAGTGGTGACCTAAAGGAAGGAGGCTTCAAAGAAATAACTTTGAATACCCCTTGTGAAAAGTCCATCCACGCCTTCTTTTTAACTGTTGAGGAGACGGCCACATGCTTAGACTTCTGCTTTTTCTTCTTAGGGATAATGTGCACCTGAATGAGAAGAGGAGAATCAGAACAATGTCTGACCTCTGTTAAAGAGCCTGGGATTTCTTCTCTCGCTAGAATTTGAGGGATGCTGTGCAGTACTTCTGAAATAAGATGTGGTTCCTCAAAAGTAATGGGAATCTACAAGGCCTGAGGAGCCATACAGACCACAGTCTTGGTAGAGGGCAACTGAACAGTAGTCTGACATACCACTAAGTTCTGAAACCTCAGCGGGTATGTTGGAATCAGAAAAATTGGACTGCAGATCCACTTGAGGTCTCGTAAGTTTTTCTTCAGTGGCAGAGGAACGTGAAGTGGAGTCAGCCATCTTGAACTGGGCCACACGTTTAAGACAATGGGTCTCAAGGAAAGTATTGACAGTAGAAAGCCCAGACCTAAGGGTTTTGGAAATGAAAGACTGACAAAGCAAGGTGTGAAAGTGATCTGGGTCTAGGCAAAAATTCACTTGATATGCAAGTCCTTGAACAGGATCTGCATACCGCACTCGCACTTACCCCTCCCTAGATGACATCTACAAGTTTAACAAAAAAATCAAAGACACGGGGCACTTGGATAGATGAATGGAGCAAAGGTACCAACGACCAAACAGACCGTCGGATCATGACCATTGTTCAGCTGAGAGAGAGCCTGAAGATAAACGCTCATACAACTGCCTTTATACCCCTACGCTTACGAGCCGAGGTCATGCATAAAGATGTACAACCCAGGAAAGATAAAGTTTTGGTACCTGGGTCAGATATCAGCAGGGACAACCAATATGACAGGAACACTGCAACAGTGATTTTAGTCAGGACATTTAAGTGGTACCAAGAAAAGTAAACCACTGACAGTTGTCCACCCCACACACAAGTACAGTTTAGTGCCCCAACCACATAAATAATAACCACACTACAACTTTAGTCAAAAAAAAAATTCCATACAAAATGCTCACATAGGGATTTAAATGATACTCTCTCAGAAATGCAATGACAGTACTAAAATAAAAAGTTTCCTAGCAAAACAGCACGTCAGATAGAAAAATGCAAGTTTTCCTCAGGGGGAAAAAATATATGCACATATAAATATTTAGAAGAAGATCTGGGGACTTATCTGTTCAGCACTGAACAACTGTCAGCCAACAGACACTTCCACAGGGCCCACTGAGGGAGCACCCTCTGGTGGTAAAACGCTCCTAGGTAACTTGTTCTGCAACTGTTTTTTTTTTTTTTTTTTTTTTTATGGTGATTCTGACACAGACAGAGCACTCAGGAAGTGCTGTTAAGCTCAGAAATGTTGCCCGGTCACAAGGGTAGGACCCAAACAGCTTAAGCTACTGCAGTAACCTTGTCTTCTACAGGCTTAACCATATTAAGGCTAAGCCTCCTGCAGATGTTACATGCAGCAACATTATAACCAAGGTCAAGGCAACAGACACACATCACCCAAACCTTAAAAGTGAACAAAGTTAGGCATTCTTGACCTCAACATCAAGTACAACACTCAGCCAAAACTGAGAAAAAAAGTATAGCGGTGTAAGTTAAAGTTACCATACAACAGATGATTTTCGCACAATCATTGCTGCAGCAGCCTTAGCTATATGGGTTACATCCTGACAAGGATAACAGCAGGTGAGCTTCCAAGGTTTCAGGGCACCTTCTATGTGCCCAAATGGTCAGGGAGCTTGAGCTGACTAAAACACAAGTTTGGGTGCAAAGCCCTTCAGAGCTTTCCTGTCAGCAGAAGTGGGGTGACTGATCCCTAACAGGACAATGCTAGGAACATAACAAAAAGTGAACACCTTGGCATAACCACCACACCAAAAAACAAGCAATGATCGTTCAAACATTTATTGTTATGGTAAGTTTAACTTACACAACATTACTATGTACATAATAACCATTGCTGCATTAGTCTTAGCTATACGGGTAGATTAACTTAGTACTACATTTGGGAGGAAGGAGGTGAAGAGTCCAGAAGCCCTAGGCGAATGGTCCTATCAAAGCTTGACCTGGACCTAGAGAAGGAATCAAGCTTATAGTGCTTTGTAAGTGTACCAAGTGACAGTTTCTAGAATACTTTTAGAATCCAACCCATTCTAAAAAGCCACAGACAAAGCTAAGGACCTGGAAGAGTGGGCCTTGACCATGCCTGGAACAGTCGTGTTATAGCGAGTATAACAAAAGGTAATAGCTTTAGACAACCATTTGAAAATAGTCTGTTTTGGCACAGGTTGCCCCTCTTGCCTTCACAAAAAAATGAACAATTGATCCGAAGACCTGAAAGATTCAGTTCTACCAAAAAAATTACCATAGTTGTCTGTGGACATCCAAAGTAAGGAGTATCCTTTCTCCCTCATTTTTAGGCTCAGGAAAGAAAACAGGGAAGACAGGAGTTTGGCTTAAAGTAAACTCTTAATGAATCTCTGAATGATTAGTTCTCAAATAATTTCTATTTCTGGTTACATAGTGATATGTATATAGCTTTTTGCATTTCAGTGTATATTGCCCTTGTTGGTTTGGTATAGGTTTGTTTTTTCATGGTTTTGTGTATTAAGTTCAATTTTAATAATTGGATTAGGTCTGGGGGAGTGTTTATATGTTTATTCATGTATTTATTGTAAATATTGGGGGAACAGTGTTTAGCATTAAGTGTCTGCACCTTTAAATATCTGCTGCTTGTTGTTTTATGTTCTTGTATTTAAATCCGGGTTTCTGCCTTCTAAATTACACACTGATGACGCTTTAGGCGAAACTGAACTTCTCCGCTTTCTTTTGGGATATATATATATATATATATATATATATATATATATATATATATATATATATATATATATGGTTATACCTCCAACAAAAAAAGCTTTTAAGAATAGTAAAGGAGAGTAGAGTTATAGCCAAAAGAAGTCAGGGGGCAGGAGGGAGGGTAACCAGGACTGCAACAGTGAATACACTCAAACATCTACATTTATGTTAAGTGTACACAACTGTACTATGTTCTTCGTGTTTCACTGTTGCAGTCATCACATTTGGGTAGATTCCCACAGCTAAGGATGGGAGGAGGAATTTAGAGAGCATTAGGACCAGCTATAACGCCCTGCAAGACTGCAGTGGCAAAGCCAGCTCTGGATTGAGAGAAAATTGGCAAATGGTAATGCTTGGTGAAAGTATGTACAGAACTCCAGGTGGCAGCTTCTAGGATGTCCCTGGTAGGGACACCTCTGAGAAAGGCTGTACAGGTAGATGCAGCCCTGGTTGAATGGGGTCTGATCCCCTGTGGGATAGGTTTTTCCATGGTGCTTATAGCAGAAACAAATGCAATGGCCTATCAATTTAGAAATGGTTTGCTTTGCTATAGCCTTCCCCTCTGCCCCTGCAGCAAATCCCACCAGCAGTTGTTGAGATTTCCTTTGAGGTTTAGTCCTGTCCAAGTAAAAATCTAAGTTGTCTGTTCACATCTAAGGAGTACAGTATCCACTCCCCTTTGTTCTGTGGATTAGGAAAGAATGTTGGCAAATGAATGGACTGATTAAGAGCCACAATGGATACCACCTTGGGCATGAAGGAAGGATTGGTTCTGAGGAACACCCTGTCCGCATGAAAGATGATGAAAGGCTCTACTGCCATAAGGGCCTGTAATACAGATACCCTTCTTGCTGAAGTGATTGCTAAAAGGAAGGCTGTTTTCCAAGAAAGGAATTTTAAATCTGCACTTGCAGTTGGCTCGAAAGGAGGAAGAGCGAGTCTCTCCAATACAAAGTTAAGATCCCAGGATGGAGTTGGAGCTCTCCTGGGTGGTCTTAAATTTTTGGCCCCTCTGATTAACTGCTTGAGCAGTGAATGAGAGAAGGGGGGGGGGGTTCTGTGTTATAATGAGCTGAAATGGCTGAGGCGTAAATTTTGATTTAGGAAAAAGAAAGGCCCTTGTGAAGCATCTCAGTTAAGTATTGAAGAATCTGAGGTAAGTTGTGTGCTGCTGTGCTCATCCCTTCAGAATGGTTCCAGGCACAGAATCTTTTCCATTTTTCAGCATAAGAGTTTCTAGTACTAGGCCTCCTTGCCTCTAAAATGATAACCATCACTTGTTTACTGAGGGACGGTAAAGGAGAGATTAGGTAATTAGCCAGGCTGCTAGGTTCAGGGTTTGAAGCAGAGGGTGCAGAATCTGGTTCTCCTGCTGAGACAACAGGGTAGGGGGGGGGTCCTGAGGCAGGTGCCATGGAGCCAACAGTGACACAATGCGCAAGAGGGGGTACCAGTGTTGGCATGGCCAGGCTGGTGCAATCAGTATCATCCTTGGTTTGTCCTGCTTGATCTTTAGAAGTACTTTGTAGAGGAGAGGCAGAGGAGGAAAGGCATAAACTGATAAGTTTTTCCAGCTGAAGGACAGAGCATCCACTTTCCAAGCTTGTTTGTGGGGAATCCTTGTGCAAAATTTGTCTAATTGGTATTTCTGTGTGGAGGCTAACAGGTTTATCTGGGTTCCTCCATTTGTCTGTCAACATGCTAAAAATCTTTGGTTCCAGTTTCCACTTGTGGGAGTCCATGAGGTTTCTGCTTAGTCTGTCTGCCAGTATATTTAGCTTTCCTGGCAGGAATTGAGCCTGTAGATGTACTTGGTAGCTCAAGGTTATGTTCCACAGTGGCATGGCTAGTCTGCAGAGGGGGGTAAGAATGGGTACCCCCCCCCCGCTTGTTTATGTACCACATAACAGTGGTGTTGAACGTCTTTACCATTAATTGTCCTGGAAGAATGTGGCCCTTGAAGGCTGTCAGAGCATTCTGTACAGCTAACACTTATTTCTGATCGATATGCAGGTGCATTTGACTTGGGTTCCATTTGCCCTGAATGCACTTCCCTGCTAGGTGAGCCCCAATGCATAGTCTGATGCGTCTGTTGTTAGGGTTTGGACGGCATGGGGTAGAGTGAATGGTAGTCCCTTGTTTTGTTGGCAGGCCTCTGCCCACCAAAGGAACTCTAACCGCAGGCAAGTTATGATAGGAATCATTGCTTCTAGATCCTGAGAATGTTGACACTATAGGCTTTTTAGATACCATTGTAGTTTCCTCATATGCAGTCTTGCATATGGAATTAAAAGAATGCAGGAGGCCATGAACCCCAAAGCTTGCAGTATTTGTCTTGCAGATAGCATGTTTTTTGTGGCCATTAGTTTGAAGTAGGTTGTCAAACAAATTTGTTTCTCTGGCGTGAGGAAAGACATCTGGGAAGTTGTACTCAAGCTTGCTTCCAGGAATATAATTTGTTGACAGGGTACCAGGTGTGATATCTTTTCATTTATGGTGTACCCCAGACAAGTTAGCGCCCTTTGTACAAAAGCCAGATGATTCAAAAGTATGTCCTGGCTTTCTGCCTGAATTAAACAATCGTCCAGGTATGGGTATATTTGAATATTTCTTTGCCTGCAAAATGCAATGACTGGAGCTAGGCATTTTGTGAATACCCTGGGCGCAGTAGATGAGCCAAAGGGCAGTGCAGAGAACTGACAGTGCATGTAGCCTGCTTTGAAGTGTAGGTATCTTCTGCAAGATTACCTGATTGGGATATGCAGGTATGCTTCCTTTAAATCGAGTGTTGCCAACCAGGCATCTTTGCCTAGCATAGGAAGCAAATGGTGAAGAGTTAGCATCTTGAATTTTGGAATCACCAAAAAAGTGTTTCAAGTAGACAGGTCCAGGATAGGACACCATGAGTTGTCTTTTCTGCGTACCAGAAAAAGCCTCGAGTAGAAACCTTGTCCATTTTCCTCTTCTGGCACAGTTTGAATAGCCTTTATGCTTAAAAGAGAGAGTACTTGCTTTTGAGCCTCTGCCCACTGATTTGGGGGTAGATCCGGCCAACCGTTTGGTGTTGGTAACATGTGGAAGTGAAATCTGTATCCTTAGGAAACTATATTTAAAACCCATTTGTCCTGGGTAACGAGTTCCCAGTCTTTTGCATGCAGAGCAATCTTTCCTCCCAAAGGGCAGTCAGTTGAGAAGTGCTTGGAAGTTTCAAAGTTATTGAGACAGTTTACCATAGGGGGGAGGTTTTACTACTCCCAGATTTGGAAGTGGGAGCCTCCCACTGCTTAGTCCTGTGCATACCTTGGGATTGAAGCCTGGGAGTTCTGCTGGATCTGGGTTTGCACTGAGAAGGCCTGGAAGAGGCAGGAAAAGACCAATTCTTAGAGGGCCAGTGCCTACTAAATCTTGGAGGTTGTACTTGTAAGAAATCTAACAGAAATCTAACAGTTTGCATAGATTTCACTTTTTCCTCCATCTTTTTAAGAACTTATTTTGCCTTGTTGCCAACAGGTGGTCCTGATTTAAGGAAGCATGCAGTAATTTAGCTTTAACCTGGTCCGCAAGGCCATGGAACGTATCATCATGGAACTCAAACAAAGACACTGGTAACCTCCAAACTCTGGATCCCACCCAGTTCGGGTTTGTGAAAGGCAGATCATGCCTCCAGAACCTGATCAACTTTTTTGAGGCAGTCACCAAAGCCGTGGATGAGGGTAAGATGGTTCACACAACCTATCTTGACCTCGCCAAGGCTTTCGACACCATCCCCCATTCTGGAATTATAGCTAAACTCACTAAACTAGGTATAAATCCCTATGTCACAAGATGGGTTGCCAACTGGCTCACTGACAGAACCCACACTGTAAAAGTTGCAGACTCCAAATCTGACCTCAAAGCAGTGACAAGTGGAGTGCCACAGGGTTCCGCCCTGGAACCTCTCCTGTTTGGTATCTACTTCTCTGAAGTACAGGCTAACACAGAAGGCCTCTGGCTAACAAAGTTCGCAGATGACTGCAAACTAGGAGCCATAGTCAAGTCCCCAAATGATGTGGACATCCTATAGAAGGTCCTCACTGACATAGATGCCTGGTGTCAGAGCCATGGCCTCAAGCTCAATGCCAAAAAGTGCAGTGTCATCCCCTTTGGTAAAAACTCTGTACCCATGAACTACAACATGAGCAGCAATCTACTTAACACCGAATGCGTGATAAGAGACCTTGGGACCCAGGTGGACAGGAGTCTCTCCTTTGATAGTCACATCGCCACAGTAGTCAGGAAGTCCTTCAACGTGGCACACCTCATCATAAAAGGGTTCTCATCCAGGAAAAAAGAGGTCATTGTTCTCCTCTACTCATCACTCATTAGACCATTATACAGTATAACACCCCTTTTAGAATGTACCTCAAGACATCTGCAGCAGCTGGAAAGGCCACAGAAATACCTCACAAAGAGGATTACTGGCCACAAACAAATGCCTTACACTGACCCCCTCAAAAAACTCCAGCTTTACTTCATAGCATATCGCCTACTCCGAGGTGATCTCTGCCCAACATATAAAGCTATGTCAAACCCAGAGCTGTTGGACATGCTACACCTAAAGAAATCCTAATCCCTCCAAGCTACATGCTCTAAGGACCTAAACCTTGTCACCACAATAAACAGGACACGTTGGAGGGATAGATTCCTGTCCCAGAGACTTCCTATACTCTAGAACAAGCTACCCATCTATGTCAAGCAAAGTTCTTCATTAGCACTCTTCAAGAAAAATCTTGATGAGTGGATGGGAAAGAGGAAATACACCCCGGGGATCACTACTGTGTCTCTGCTGGACAGTGGCACAGGAAAAAACTTTCTTGGGTGGTGTAAGCTATGGAACCTTGCTGGCTAGGCTTACGTAGGCCCTTGGGCCGATAGCCTACTACCTACCTATGAACATGATCTGGCAAGGATTGCTCCTTAAGCCAAGCATGCCTTTTAAGTACAGACCCAGTGACAGCAGCCCTGCAAGATGCCTCTAGTGAATCAAAACCACATTGCAAAGTATGTTTTCCAACCTGTTCAGCAGAATGCATTAAATCCTGTAAATCCTTATTTTCAGCACAATCGGGAATCAACATCATTTTCTGTTTAAGCAATACAATAATATGCTGCTGATACTTTAACATATGAAAGTGGCAGTTTAAGGCCCTAATGGCCAAGGTTTCAGAAGTGTATACATTCTTACCCCATCTATCCAGCGCCTGGAGTCTCTATCAGAGGGGGTAGGATTTTTGGCAGTAGTAGCTTTAATGCCCTTGTGTCCCTGTCAAATGGTCTCAGGATCCGCAGTAGGATTTTTGAAAAGGAACTTGTGAGAATCAGGAACCCTGTAATATCTATCAGGTTTTCTGGGAGCAGGAGGTAAAGAGTCAGGGGCCAAGCTAGATTCCGAAAAGGCATCATCAGCAATGTCTAGTACAGGAGGGATAGCTAAAGGTCTGTGCTGGGGCAGGAGTAAGAAATCCCTAAGCCTCTTTTTAGAATCAGAGAAATCCTGACTTTTCCAATGAAAATGCTCCCTAAGAGTATGCAAGGTTTCACCAAAAGAAAAATCCTCTTGGGGAGGGGGGGGGGGGTGCAGTACTCAGCATCAGAATCCTCATAGGTAGATAAAGGTAAATCCTGGTCATCAGAGGAAACAGAAATTTCAGAATCCTGGTCAGAAGTATCATAAGCAAACTCGGTCTAAGGTCTCTTAGAGGGGGAGGGTTGGCTTCCCCTGATTAAAGTAATAAGCTCTTCAGCCATTCTTATAATTTGTTTGTTAGGCATAGAGGTCTAACCATGCGGTCTGGGCGTCTGTTTTCTAGGCATGGTTCGAGTTTTAGGCCTTGAAGAAGAAGATGGCGTCGGTTTGATATGCAAGTCAATAGGCCTGAATACACCCTCAGAAGCCGGTGCCCGCACAGCGGCTCCAGACCCATGCAAGGTAGAGACATCCACAGGTTCAACAGCTGAAGCATCTCGTGGCATACCCGACTCCGAATGGGTCTCAGTAGAGGCCTGCGATATGAAGTAGCAGGTATCAGGGGCTGTGAAAACACCTCACTGAGTACTGGCGACTGGCTTAGGGAAGCATCGTCGGCAGCTTTGGAAGTAGGCAGCCTGTCTCTGTCTACCTTTGCGTTTTTTCAAAATGTCGGTAGTTGAATGGCTTACCGAAGACATATCTGGATAACTGAACCGAGCACCAAAATCTTTAGAAGCGAAAATATACCAATGATGGATAGTTCATTGTTTAAATAAGGCAAAAAACCGACAGCGAGGTACGTCATGGTCAGGGCCTAGGCAAGGAATACAGTATGAATGAAAATCTTTATGAGGTACTTGCTTTCCACAAGAAATGCAATTATTTACTTTTACTGACATCAGTTTAGAGCAAGAAAAAGTTTCCCCAATGGAGTACTTAGCTTTAGTTGAAGACTTTGGTTCTGTAACTCGAAAACAAAACTAAAATTTCAGGAGTTGTCCGACTGACACTTGTGAACTGCTTCTGCTTCGGGCATCCCATGGCAAGAAAGACTGATGTAATAGCGTCAGCTGCATGTTTTATACCCCTGACTACCTGACATCACGGAAGGAGACAGCAACAGAAGCAGGACCCAAGACTATGTTAATCAGGCCGACTGAGGGCTACTGCAAGCAGATAACACAAATGTGATGACTGCAATAGTGAAACAAGAAGCACATCATCTGATGTGACTCGTGATAAGGAAGAACTGAAAAAGATCAATCTTATGCCCACCATTATACTAGGACAAGGAGAAATCTGAAGTCCTTGCTTTGCATTGCTGCTTGGACCACAGGAACATAACATGCATGCAACTTGGCCTGGGAATGCATGGCTCCAGTCTCCTATTCATTACTGGAAGTCAGGGGCCATGCATTCCCAGGCCATGTGCTCTTGTCTGGGAATCTGGATGAGAGGCAGGTGGTAGACAGTAATCCAATATGCTGGCCCAGAGGGGGGTTCTACCCTCTTCATTGGTAGCATCCCTCTCTTTCAGCAGCTCCTCTAGGAAAAGAGGTGCCCCTCCAGGCTTTGCATGCATGCTGAGTTCCCCTTAGCTACACAGTACAAACGCACAACTGACAGTGCAGGCTTAAAGCCTACAAGGTGAACACTAGTGCTTATGCAAGTTGCCACCATGTGGTGAGCCAGAGCTACCCTCCCTTCTTCCACGATTGGCGAGCAGTTAACAGTCACTCAATTTCATCCTCTCTCAGCCAGCTCTTGCAGGCATCCAAAGCTGCTAATCAAACTTGCTTTGCCTGTGCTGTATTAAGACCTTTATCCTCTCAATGCTACAGAGCTGGCTCTTGTCAAGATGAGGTTTAATTTGATAGACCTGCAAAGTAAAGGTGCTGTGGTTTATAATTTTCATAGTTTTGTTTTATTCTCCATTTGTTCTTTTATTGCAATGTTTTATTTAAACTTATTTTTTCTGGCAGTTTAAAAAAGTCTCGGTTAGGGCAAGTTAGAAAGCATTATTGCTCTAGACTGCAATACAATAGCCACCACACTTCTGAAAAAAGGCAGACAAGAACAGGCAAGCACACCACTAAGATCTAAAGCAACTGGGGACTTGTGGTCTGATTGTGGAAATGACAATACTGCAGAGTTTGGCATATTATTCTTTGAGACTGCAGCATATGCTAACCACTGCAATTCTGAGAAAGTACAGTTGTGTAAGCACCTACCATAACAGTAGATATTCTACTTATCATTGTTGCAGTATTCCAAAAAGATGGGAATTCACCAGTGACATCTGCCTGGGTAGCCAAGCTTAAACCTTTCCTGGAGCTTATCTCTGATATATGACCTCTGCTTGCAAGTGAAGGGGTACATCAACAAGTGTATCAGCATAATTCCTCAGACTATCTTCAAGTCAGCAGCCTAAAAACATCTGAGTGAATAGTCAGCTAGTACGGACAAAGGAGATGAGAGGGCCCTCTCGGTCCTACGGTCTGCCAAACAAGGCAGGTGTTAAGGAAAAGAGGAAAAAAGACCAGAAAGGGGGAAGGAATACTGCAACAGTGATCAGTAGGACATCTACTGTTATGTAAGTTCTTACATAACTGTATTAAGTCCCGAATTAAATCACTGTTGTAGTATTCCAAAGAGACTAACAATTCACAAAGCTTAAGGGAACAGAAAGGAGGATGGCTTGAGAATGGTTAGACTGTTTTAAGACATCAGAAAGGACTGGCCTAGTGAAGGCAGCCACGGACCTTGAAAAAGCATCTATTCTGCACTGTTTAATGAAAGTGTGTACAGACCAAGTTGCAGCTTCCAGGAATGTCATGGAAAATACCTCTCTCTTTAAAGGTGAGCCTGTGGGAAGGAGGGCATAGATTTATCATGACACAAGTAATAAAAGGAAATGAATTTAGAAACCCAGTTTGCAATAGTTTGTTTAGAGTACACAGAGGAGACAAACAGTTGGTCTGACTTCTGGATAGACTTAGTCTAGTCCTAACAAAATCTTGGCCGTCTGTGCACATCTAGGGAATGGATGAGTCTTTCACCCCTGTTTTGTGCGTTGGGAAAGAATGGCAGACTGATGGCTTCATTGTCAGACAGCTCATTTACCACTTTAGACACGAAAGAGGGGTTGACCCTCAGGGACACACTGCCCTTGTGAAAAAATATGGAAAGATGGGACAAACATGAGCACTTGTAGTGCTGAGACTCTCCTAGCAAAAGTGACAGCCAGCAACAGAAAAGTTCTCCAGCTGCACAATTTGAGAGAGGCTGCTGGCTCAAAAGTAGGAAGAGTAGGTTTTTATAGAACAAAGCTGAGATCCCAATGTGGAGGCAAAGGTTTCCTTGGGGGGGGGGGGGGGGTTAAGTGTAGCACTCCTCCTAGAAATTGTCTGACCTATTGCCAGACATAACAGGGAGGTGTCAGGGGGAGATGGGCTGAAAGGTGGGCTTTAACAGAGTATGCCAGACCACTTTTCATGAGCTTACTCAAAGAGGATAAGACAAGAGGAACCTCTGATTTTGTGGAGTCCTGATTGCATGACACCATATAGAAAATGTCTTCTCTCTGGCTACATAGAATTTTCATGTGGTGGGTCTCCTTGTTTCCTGGACTGCTCAAAGTGCATCCTCAGAAAATTGGTGCCTGAAAGGGATCAGAATCCTATCATTCATAGGCTTAGGTTAGGATCAGAATCCTATCATCCATAAGCTTAGGTTGTAGGATGACAGGCTGGGATAAAGCAGTAAGCCTTTGTGTTGTGTGAACAGGTCCACTTTGTGGGGTAGAACTTTTTTTTAAGCATCTTAAGTCAAACTTCTGGTAGCCGAAAAAGTGAAGGGAAGGTAGACTCCCCTGTCCGTTTAAAAAAAAGTGCATCTGTCCTACATGCCAAGGGGCACAGAGTGCTGGCACAAACAATGAGGAGCTGTTTGTTGCTCTCCACGGCAAATAACTGTATCTGTGATGTTTGCCACATGTGGGCAATGTTTAGGACGACTTGTTTGTTGATGGTCCAATTCGGGGGGTCTTTGATGGACTTGCATAGGGAGTCTGCTAGAACAATGTCCTGTGATAGAATGTATACTGCTTGCAGGGACATGCCCATCTGGGTGGTTGGGTCCCAAGCAATCAGAGCCAATCTGCAAAACTGCTGCGACTTGGATCTTTCTTGCTTGACTATGCACCACATGACTGTAATGGTGCTTGTTTATGCACCATGTGACTGTAGTGGTGTCTGTGAATACTTGTAGAGACCCTGGTTTCCCAGAGGTGGGCAAAAACATGAAGAGCTAAATGACAGCCCTCATCTCTTTCAGGTTGACATGTTCCTTGATTCTGGACTGCCAATGGCTCTGGACTTTGTGGATGCCCGTCCATACACCCCAAGCCTTGTTTGAGCATCTGTGTACTTTTCTTGAAGAGGTCTGTGCCTTGAAAGGTAATCCTGACTGAGGTTTATCTGTGTCACCCACCATAGGATCTCCTTTCTTCCTTCCTTGAAGCAGGGAATGAAGGAGATGTGTGTGTGTCCAGGGGAACGAGAATACGGAGACCATACATTTTTCAGGTACCAGTGAATTTTCCTCATATGCAATATGGCTAAAGGAATCATCAGTATGGGTGCTGTTATGAATCCTAGTGCTCTTACAATCTTCTCAGTGGCTGAACAGGATTTGAGGGAGGTTAGGAATTGAAGTAAATTGTGAGGTTTCGTACATTTTTCTGAGGTAAGAAAGCCTGCATGTTCTGTGTGCCCAATTTGCAACCCAAGAAAACTAGATCATGAGGGTGTTGGAGGGAAAATTTTTTTGAAGATAACAGTGAACCAAACTGCATTTGGAGGTGCAGCAGTAATATCCAAGATGAAGAGACTGGGATAAGCATATGGTCTAGGTAGAGACATATTTGTATTCTTTGAGTCCTACAAAAAGCTACAACAGGAGCAGAGCATTTTGTGAATACTCTGGGGCTGTACAAAGCCCAAAAGTCAAAGCAGTAAACTAAAAATGGCATGCGCCAAAGTACATAACCTCAGGAATTTCCTGCTGGAAGATGCTTCATATCCAACGAGAATAGAAATGTCTGTGGAAAAGTGAAAGGAAGCAGGTTCTGAAGGAAAAGCATTTTGTAAGCGGGAACTCTGGGGAAAGTGTGGAGAACAGAGATATCCATTATTAGTATCCACTGCCCATCTTTTCTTGGAACCAGAAACAGTCTGGAGTAGAATCCTTGTCCCACAAACTGAAGAGGTACTGGGTTCTATCATGCCTTGGGATTGTAGTTTCCAACAGATGGGAGGAAGAAGATTTAACTGATTGTTGGGTGGAAGTGAGAAAGGAGGGGAGTTCTTTCCAGGACATAGTGTAACCCTTTTTATGATGGATAATACCCACTTGTCTATGGCAATCTTTTCCCAGTCTGAGATGGACTGAGCAAGACTTTTTGAGAGGGGTAAGGCAAGGATTGGTGAAGGGGGGTTGGAAAGGTCATCACAGTGCCTTATGGGAGAAAGGAGGCTCCCACATCTGGGGTCTCCTTCAGGTTTTTTTTTTTTGGAAATTTTTCCCATGTGCCTTCTTGTGTTTCTGAGAAGGTTTATGTTCCCTTCTAACAAAGGAAGTGGGCTTGGCTGGGTAATTAAAATGATATCTGGGCACAGAAGACAGATTTGCCTGCAGTCTTTCATAGTTTACCTTACTCCTGCAAGGCTTTGAACAAGTTAACTGCCAGTGGTCCAAATATATATATATATATTTTGTCAAGGGAGCATCAAGCAGCTTAGCTTTGAGATCTTCTGGCCCAAGATGGTTTCCTAGCCAGGCACATCTGCAAATGACTGTACCAGTTGCTCTGGAAGAGGTCTTAACAGCATCATGGCTACATTTTCTACTATGTCTAGCCACTTGAGTGGACTGATTCACCAATGACAAAATTAGTTATTTTAATTCTGTACCTGGCATGTCCACCACAGACTTGTTTAAACTAAGGGCAGATAAGAGGTATTTGGTCATCTGTGTCTGATAACCTGCTGCCCTGAAGGCCAGTTAGAAGATGTATAAACCTTTCTCCCCCATCTATCCATAGCTTTGTTATCCCTGTCTGAAGGTAGGGCGCTAAAATTAGGTAGTAACTTAGGTTTGTCAAAGGTTAGGGAACCAACTGAAAGGTCAGCTACAGAATTCTTACAAAGGAACTTATGGTCCTCTGGGACATTGTAGAGTCTGCCTGGGCTTTTGGGAAAAGGAGCCTGTGAGTCAGGAGCTGAAGACATGGATGCAAAAGTGTTCCAGAAGGCTGCCAGGAGTGGAAGGTCACGGGAGGGTGCTAGAGTGCCTTCCTTTAAAAGGTTGTAGTATCTCATTTAGACATCAGAGGTCTGCCTAAACTACCACTTAAAATGTTTCATTACATTTAAAACGGTCTCCCCAAAGGATGCATTACCTAGATGGGAGTCAGAAGAAAGGGAATCATCATCTAAGAGAACTTGGCCAGAAGAGTGAATTTGAATGGAGTAAGGTAATGAATGATCATTCGAATCTGAGGCCTCATCCTCTTCAGAGAAAGATTTCACAGAAACCTTCTGTGAAGTGGGTAGAGGAGCTGGAAATTGTAGCCTTGAAGAGGCTTCTCCCTAAGAGTAGGTGGTGAGGAAACAAGGTTGGTTTTCTGTCACTTTTTATTTGGGGTGGCACCAGCCTGAACTGCACACAGAGGCACCAACTTCTGATGTACCTCAATCAGATTTGCACAGAATCTCTTCCCTAACTGATATTTGTGGGATGCCTTCTAGTCCCTCCAAGATTTTGCAATTGAGAAGGTGGAACCACAAATCATTAACAGTTTACTCAGACATGCAGACCTCTAATATGATAATGTCCTCCATCTGGGTTATGAAAGAGAGGGTCTGTAGTACAGTAGGATGTACAGCGAGTTCTGTAACCTCTGGGGGTACATTAGAATCAGACTGAGCAGACTGAATGTCAGCTCTAGGACTTCTTCATTTTTTTTATAAGCTGGAGGTACATCCAGTGTGGAGGGGTCAACCATCTTAGAGTGGGGGCCAAACACTTGGGTCACTGGATCTCCAAGAAATTGTTCAACAAAGACAAACAAGAATGAAATGACTTTGGTACAAAGATCTGGCAAATGGAATAAGCTTTGTAGTTGTGTTCTGGCAGAAAACACAATAGTATAGAGGTCTCTGTAGGGAATTAGCCTACTGCACTCGCGCTTAACCCTCCTAGCTGACATATAACAAAGTCACAGGAAAACAGTTTTGATAAGAAGGAAGAATCCCCAATAGGGCACTTATCTGAATCAGAGAAGGTTTATATTACATACAATCATATGAAGATCAGACCAGCTGGTGTGAGACCTACGCTTGGGCTGGTGGTGAGATAGTCTGAGGATTTGCACTCGTATGTCTGTTGATATACGCCTACGCTTGTGAACTGAGGTCAAACATTGGATGTATGCTACTTGAAAGGCTTAAGTATTGGTACACTAGCGGGCGTCACTGGTGAAAAATTAAAGTTATGTACTAACTGCAACGATAAATCTGTGCTGTCTGCTTTCATCCTTCCTCAAAGGATGGGTCTTCGGACCAGACGTCGGACACTCTAGACTGGAGGATCCATACCTCAGGCTCCTGCCTTACCCATAATCCTCTCCTTATCCACTACATTACCTCAAAATAAATTTGCCTGCAACCCCATGACAAAGCAAAGTGTAAAGATGAATATCAGATCTCAAAACACAAAAGGATTTCTGAAGAAGTAATGCTCTGAAGCTGAAAGAATGCAGGACATTACACTGGGGCAGATCATACTGTCAAACTAGAAAACAAAAGAATTATCTTCCAAAGAATAGAAGTGGGAAGGAGGGAAACAGACAACACAGATCTATTGTTATTTTAAGTACATAACTTTTTTATCTGATGTTGTCTCTTCCATCCTTTTCTCAATGGATGGGACACAGTACTCAACTCTAAGCCCCTAAGGTGGTCTCAACGAAGGATATTCCAGGGGATGGCCGAACCTTAAGAGAAATAAATGTGTGAACATTGCACCAAGTGGCAGCTGCACAATCAACTGAGGATCTAGAAAAGAAAGCTGATGAAGTTGAGGCAAACATAACTGAATGTGCTTTAACTAGTCTAGGCAGGGTCAAGCCTTTTTCTTTGTAAACATGTGTATCCCCACAAATTATCACATTAATAACGTTCTAAGCACGCAGTCAGTCGTGAGGGATTTGGGGACCCAGACTGATAGCAGCCTGACTTTTGACCACCATGTTGTTTCCACTGTACGTAAAGCTTTCTACATAGCCCACCTCAGAAGTAAGGATATCTCATCCAGGAACAAGGTCA